>NC_142012.1:24403416-24721166 GCF_049901735.1 Notechis scutatus
AATAATGTTGAAATAGTTATCATTAACATTCAGAGCATTTCTCACTAAAAACTTATCTATTAACAAAAAATATCTAAGGGACTGTACATAATATGTGTGTAATGGCATAATTGTCTCTCTCTCTCTCTCTCTTTTTTGAGTGGGTATAAGTATTAACACTCCCTGATAATTATATTCACAGATTTTCCTCTGCAACTGGGACTGGAATTCAAAAGCACTCCAGAACGCACAAAGCATTTCTAACAACATGGCAGAGATGACACAAAAGAAATGTGCTCCAAGCCTTCCTATTAAATCTGACCTTGAACTGAGATGAGACTCCTTTCAAAACATGTCTCTAAATTTGGATGTCGAACACTTGAAAATCAGGCCAGAGGGAATTTAGAAAATCTGCCCATGTACACAAACATAATAATGAAACCTTGCCTGCGATTTTAAGTTTATTTAGTAGGAAATGCATTCAAAGGAAAACAAACGAGGCTGTGTAGATTATTTGAATGTAGTCTGTTTATCGGTATGGGCAACCATAGAAGAAAAAATGGAAGATGCACTCTGGGTTCTTGGATGTGGGGGGGGGGGGGAGGAATATTTTATATAAAAATTTAATACACAAAAATTTTGTATGGTGCAATACAATCTTGCGCACTTACCTAGTTAGAAGTCTCACAACCTATTTTTATATTTTATATAATATTTTTTAACATCCTTATTTTTAAAAAGCAATAGAGGTCAAGATAGGATAACATAAAAAAATCAAGTAACTAACCAAGCAGAACTAATAACAAAATAAATTGACCCTGAATAGACTGCAATTGTCTGCATCGTTGCCAATCTTTGTGGTAGAGGATTAAAGTAAGTATCAAATATACAGTACTTAATGAAGATGTATTGAAATGTGAAATTCCTTCAATGCCATCATGAACAGAAAGAAAATGAAAATGAAGTTTATAAAGCTGATTGGGAGAAAATTATATTAATAAATAAACCTGAAAGAATTAGATGTTCAAGATGAGAGTTCCTTGATAGTTCTAATATCCATCAAGATCAAAGCTTTCCATCCCAGGATAACAGGTGATAGTATGTCTAGACAATGGTCTCATAGAAATAATCTCATAGAATAACAGAGTTGGAAGGGACTTTAGTGGTTATCTGATCCAAACCCTTGCTCAAGCAGGAGACCCTATACCATTTCAGACAAATGGCTGTCCAGTCTCTTCTTGAAAGCCTCCAGTGCTTCTGAAGTCAAGCTGTTCCACTGGTTAATTGTTCTCACTGTTAGGAGGTTTCTACTTAGTTATAGGTTGATTCTCTCCTTGATTAATTTCCATCCATTTTTCCTGTCTTGCCTTCAGGTGCTTTGGAAAATAGTTTGACCCCCTCATCTTTGTAGCTGCCCCTTATATATTGGAACACTGCTGTGATGTCACCCCCTTCTTTTCACCAGTCAAGACATACCCAATTGTTAACAACTGGAAATGAAGAATTTACCTGGCAACAAGTAGATGGTCCAAAGTTATAACCCATTCAGGCATTTGTTATCCAGATGTGTGTCACATCCATTGAGATACTTTGAATCATCTTTTTGCCTCTGCATCAAGTTAACGACACTAGCTGCTATAGGCAATCTTGCATTAAGCACAAATGTCTGTAGCACTAAAGTCATTCCTTATATTTCTGAACATGCATGGGGTCCAGTGAAATCTAGAACCCTGAATTATCAGAGTCACAGGAAATCTGGAAGCTAATAAAAATAATAAAAAGTATAAAAAGACAGCAGTTCTGGAGACAAAGCTTTTTTTACCACAACATCTTTGTGACAGAAAATAATGAACTATTGAACTATGGATAAAATCACTGGCAGCCAGGAGATGCTATTTAAGTTTGCATGCATATATATATATATGCAAATTTATATTGTAGTAATATCTTCAACACTGAACTATTTCATTTAAAAAAAAACTCCTGGTGCTCAAATGCTGAACAAGTCTTCTTTTCTCCAGAAAACAAGACAACTTGTCTCATTCTTTTTGACTAATTCAACAGATTCACTTTAGGGTAAATGGTTAATGAGTGTAGCAAAACAAATTATATCAATTTGCAATAACTTGTATATTGTGCCGTGATAACTAAATATTTTGAATTAGCTTAAATTAACTCTACACCTTCAAAATTGGAGAATTAATGAACAATTTAGAAAATAGAGAACAATTACAAGATAAGCATTCAATGTGGAATGCCAATTTTGAAAGTTTTAAAAGCTGTATAATAAGGTGCAAATTAAAGATTTGGTTAGACTCGTATGTCACTACACATCAGGGAACGTGTGCATCTGTTGTTCAGAGACATTTGCATAGCTTTTGCGTTTATACTTCTGTGAATGTTAATGTTGTTTGAATGTGTCTTGCCTTCTGCCACCTCTCAACTGGAGCCAAATCAATCAATCAGCTTGCAGGATGTGTATCTCCACACAACACATAGTTAAGATTTGAGGGGGTTGCATGTTTTTCCGTCTGCAACTATCTGTAACCTATACTTACCCATTAACCTCTTTGCACAGTAGGTATGTTCACTTCTACATGCAGTTGCAGACAAGCCTAACGGAATGGCAAACTGAACAATGGAATACTTCTGCTCTCTGGTTTGTTGATATTTGGCTTCAATAATATATTTTATAATTTCTCTTATATTACATTCCTCTCAATGCTTTTTGTGATATTAAAATTAGTGATTCCTTTCTCTTTTCTTTTCCTGTGCTGAATTTAACATTGTATATAACAATATATAAACACACAGAATGTATAATAAAATATTTAATTTTTTGAATCAAGTATATTTCCAATCTTGAAAAATATATTAGTGCGATTAAAAATGGCAATGGTCAAACTGGACCAAAACCAAAGGCATAAGCGAACAATTTAAACTCTTTTTCAACAATTATATTCTATAAATAACTGATCACCAATAAAAATTAACCAATTTTTAAATAGGTTAACATTTCCAGATCTGATTTAAAGAGATGTCTAATAAATGGAATTTCATTTTTCCAATTCAGAAATTTCTGAAGTTTTCTGTACTATTCAAAATGAAAAATCCTGATGGGTTGTCAGAGATTTTTGTCAATAATATAAAGAGATTTTAATACCATATTTTTTGCTTGTATGCAATACTTTGCATAAGGGTTCAATGGGATCCTTTACCAAAGTCTGGGAAACAATCTAAGATAATTTGATTCTTAAGTTGGGAAAGATTCTCAGAATCTGCCGTCTTATAGGGCCATTTAACTTCTTAATACAGACTATAAACTTTATATTAAACTATAAGCTAGTTGACTAAAAGTGATTATTGGTAAAATTAATCATATGGATCAATTGGCTTGATTGCAAATCATTTTCCTATCAGGAAATCATTAAATATTATACAACTTAGTAAAATTAATATGATAAATTTTTACTTCAATGTCTCACAGTGGCAATTACAGAACAGACTTTAAATAATAGTGGCAACTATAAAAGAATAGAAAGCATCTGCTTTCAACCAAAAAAAAATTGGGAGTAAAGAATATAATTATATATAGACCTCAGAAACAGAGAGGCTGGGACACATCCAATTTGTCAATATATTATCAAGCAGCATAACTAGGGCATATGATTCCATTTACTATGGAAGACTCTTCTAAACAATGGATTCAAATTAAAACTATGTCAGAGCCAAATAAGTTTATAAATCAGTGTTTTTTTCATCCAAAACATGTTTCTAAAATAAAACAGATGGAAAATATTTTACTAAACCAATGCTCCAAATTTGGAATAATAAATACATAGCTTTGATAAAGGACATTTCTCCTTTAATTCCTTTGATAACATATTTTGATCGGAATAATTGTTATGGTTTGGCTAAAATAGAGCATTTGAGAGCATATAATCTTCATAGCTAAAATACTTTCATCTCAAAGGTGAACCTCTCAATGAAGAGGTAGAGCAACAAATAAGGTAGAATGGGGTTTTTTAGTTTCGAATGGCGATAAGGTAGAATGGGTTTTTTAGTTTCGATTTAAATCTGTTCTGGGCAATAGAAATATTGCTTCAGCAATATGGCCTTACACTAATTTCAATACTTCAAAACTTCATTATTTAGAAAAACCAAAAGGAACAATTTTTTTTTAAATTATAGGTTATCACTCCAATTAGAAATAGGAAATCTGCCATATGGATTAAAGGAAGCTTGAGATATTGATCTTGTTAATCCCATTCAGGAAACAAATTCCAACAGTTATGGAAACCAGCTGGATTCATTTCAAACTATTTAAATGACTGATCATCACTATATTTGATGGCAACAAATTCCATAATTTATTGATGTTTAGTGTAAATTGAACTTCCCTACTCAGTCTTGGATTTCCCTGATTTTGAGAAAACATTGATGAGGTAGAAACATTTCTATATCCACATTTTACAAACTATATATTACATAGGGTTATTATATCTGTTCTAATCTGCCTTTCTTTCTTTCCTCACAATAATGCTATATACTCTGTCTTTATAGGGAAGCTGTTTGATTTTGGTTGCCTGTTTTCCAGTTCTGAAATCTCATTGTTAACTGTAGTGAATATCTTGCCTTATATAGCTAGATTCTCTGAGCTATAATGAAATAGCACTTGAGACCCATAATTGTTAAAATTCATATTTTATTCATTTGTTACATAACAATTTTTCCATGCCTTTCTATTAAAAATAGCCAGCTGGGAACAATATAATCAATATAACTTATAATTTAAAGTTATTTAAGTCTCAGAAAAGAATATTAAAAGCAGAACTCTGATAAAGTATTATTTTCAAATAACACAGTACAATAAGAAGGCAAATCTACTTTGTAAGCAAATTGATGATGCAAAGTTAGAAGGCTAGCTTGAACTTTGCATGGCAGCTCCCAAAGTCTTAGCTTAGCCACTGAATAGATGTTTTCAAGAGCCACCCAAACTGAACATCAAACATTGAATGTAAATTATTAAATTCATTATTTAAAACATATGGCATTAGCACAACTAGTGCAACTGTGACTAAAGTAAAATTTGCACAGCTCTATAACTGAAAAACTGCTAGATCTACTTACTAGTCAAAGAAAATGGTTGAATACAGTATCTAAAGCTCAAGATAGTTCAACATAACGTCTAGATGACGATAATTTGGTAGATTATAGATAGTCATGGAGATGGCCTTGAGAGTAGTATTCAAAAGGTCTTCCAAAAACAAAAGGACAGAAGCATCACTTGAACCCCAGAAATCAGATAACACAATCAGATTTGCAAGGTGTGTTAATATAGTTTATCCAATAAAGTTTTGTTCTACCTTATTGAGGAATCTGTTTCTTGTCTGCACAACTTCAGAAGACTGACATATGTTTATATCCCACTTTCTCTAGCCATTTCAAGATTTTCCTGGAGATGAACACCTCCATGCATTTGGTTAGTCTGACAAAGAACAATGAGCCCAACATTTTCTTCAATGAGTTCCTATGGCTTAGAGTGGATTTGAATTTGGTCCTAATTTCAACACCTTCACTACTATGTTACACTGCTCTGATTCTGTATATAATAGAAAAAAGTAATTGCTTTGCATAGTCTTTTTACAGTAACAAATGGTTTACATATATCTACTTGCCAAAGAAGGCTAACAATGTTTATTTGAATGAGAATTGATAAATAACAATGTTGGGGAAGTTTAGCCAATAAGTAATCTATTACCATTATTATATACAGTAAATATAAATATAACAGGTAAAGTTTTTTTAAAAAAAGAACAAATTACACATTTCAGTGTATCCCATTCTTTTTTTAAAAAAATGTTGCTTATTGGAAATCCCTATCCCAAATCCACCCTAATACCAGCAACTTACCAACTAACTGACTCCATTCTAAACTTATTTAGATTGACAGAAGAAATTAAAAGCAACAGGTGCTTTTAATCATATACAGAAAAGAATACTTGATATGCGTATGCTTGGTGGTAATATTAAATCACACTTTGCACACTTGAAGGACAAAAAGTCAAAATAGATTATATTCTGTCGGTGCTGAATGTGGGGGAGAAACATCTAGATAAATGATCCACATAGTTGGAAATGGAAATGTTTAAGTAATTTCCTACTTAGGGATATACTGAAGACTTGTTAATGAATTGCACTATTTGAGGAAACCACGGCCAATTAGTTTCATTCAAAATCAATCTTTCAAATAATTTATTTTGAAATGTTGGTCTTGCGTTATAGCACTAATTAGGCATATAAATCGAGGCTATGCTGGTGAAGTATATTAAACATATAAATAATCACAGCTGTGTGAAGCCTACTCTAATCCACTTCTTTACACCAGTCTTTTTAAATGATTAATTTTAGTGAAAGCTGAAAACTCAAACAATCAAGACTACTGCCAATCAGAAGTCAGAATACCTGTCTGAAATAAAAACATACTTCTAAACGGAACCCTTTCACTCTTTAGCAAAATGTGAGTACTAGGCCTACTTGGCCATTCTGCACAATTGTGGTTGCACAATTCAGATTATCACTAAATGAGAATGCATATTTCTGTATTACTTTGCTGCCACCTAGTGATCATCCAGAATTGCACACACAAAGTGGAGTACAGAACTGTGGTGAATTGCCATCTATTGATGATATGGATTTTTGCAGTCCAACTAGTACCCTTTTAGTTTTCCAGAAGGCTGTGAAGATCTTGCCCTTGCCCCAAGCATTAGGATAGAATGTGGGGGTTGAGCTATGAGGATGTATGGTTTGGCATCTTGCGGGAAAAGTATGTTTTTAACCATGTTTTATGGATTGTTGTGAATCAACTAAAGTCATTGTATGAGATAAGTAACCATATAATATTGTAAATAATAAATTTTCAGGAGAGAACTGGCCTATAATAAAGGCTTAATGAACAGTAGAAAAGATACATGGCAAAGCAAAATATTACATGACCAGTACATTAAAAAAATAGCAGACAAGGCAAATAAAAGATCTAACAACAACAGGAAAATTGAAGAAAGATTAAGATGCTTTAAAAACAAATGTATACAAAGCCAAATAGACAGCCACAGATACAGCAAATGCTGTCTATGCAAAGAAGCTAAAGAAACAGTGGACCACCTAGATAGCTTGCAATAAGGTTGTACAGATTGACTACAGACCAAAGTAGCAACAATGGTGCATTGGAAGATCCACAAGAAGTATAATTTGCTGTAAGCAAGAACTGACGGGATCACAAAACAGACAAAGTAACAGAAAATGAAGAAGTTAAAGAGTTTAGAATTCAAACAGACAAGCAACTAGCACATAACACCCCAGACTTAATGAAAAGACCAAAAAGTATGGAAAATGTATGTGGCAGTTTTCAGAGGCAGCAGAAAAGAGAAAGAACTGGAGAAAATCAAAATACATGAAGTCCCACAAATAGAAATAGAACAACTGTGGAAAAAAAGCAAAGGCAATAGTAATAATAGGTGCCCTTGGGGCCAATCCCAAAATGACTGGAACACTTATTAAACAACAACATCTGCCCATCCTAGGTCCTTGGGAAGGACGTGATAGCTGGGTAAGAATGCCAAATCCAGTTTAAACATCTGGCTGACTGTGCAAGCAACTATAATAATATACTGTAGGTCTATTTCACTGTAAATCAAGTATCTCAGGACAAAAAAGAGGACAGTCTCTATTTATTCCAAGCACAACAAAAATGGCAATAAACAGAATGAACCACTGATGTGACTCAAGAGCCAGCTCATATTTTTTTTAAAAAGTCATTCATGTATATGGGGGGGGGGGGGAACAATTTTATGATAAAAATTGTCTTTTATCCAGACAAAATGTATATAAGGTCTGCTTTGAAATGTATTATAGGGAAAAAAAGAAAATCATACTCTAAAAAAATATGAAGATTTTGTGAAAGGAAACAGTGTTCTGTTTAAGCCCGTGTGTCAAATTCATGGCGTCACATTGCTATCATGTGACGTATCGTGACGTTTTTTCCTTCGCAGAGCTGGGATAGGCATGGCCGGCACATGACACATCTGTCTCGCAAACCACCAGTTTGATACCACTGGTTTAAAGATATCAGCATCTTTGATTCCAAGGGGTGCCCAGGGGTGGGATTCTACCAGTTCGCACTTATTTGCTAGAACCGGTTGTTAACATTCTGAGCAGTTTGGAGAACCAGTTGTTAGAAGAAATTACTGGCCTAATCCTGTAAGGAAGGCAGGAAGGAAACATTCTGGTGTTGCTTACAGAAACTGCCTCTCCGTTAACCCTTATTACATTCTTGGCAGGACTAGACTTCCTGTCTCAGGAACGTCTCTGGAGTTTTTTCCCCTCCTTTGCTGGTACTTTGCTTGTGTGGAGTGACCATTCAAAGTTACAATGGCACTGAAAACAGTGACTTATGACCATTTTTCACACTTACGGCTGTTGCAGCATCCCCAGTCATGAGAGGCCAGGCGAGGAGATGCGTGCCTCGGTGTGAGTGATATTGAGTTGGCCATGCCCAGCCAATAACATGACCACAAAGCCACGTCCACCCAGTCCCATAACCACCAAACCACACCCATCACCCAAGCCACACCCATAGAACCGGTTGTTAAAAAAATTGAATCCCACCCCTGGATGTGCCTTTAATTTAGCTCTATGAAAGCAGAATGGAATGAAGATCCTGAAAATAAGTGCTAGATTAAATAGGAGATTGCAAGGAAGTCTAAAACTGAATTGAGCTTTGAGATTAGAAAATAAAAGTTCAAGAAATGTGTGTGATTGTGAATATACGATAAACATTCTGGTTATTACTCACTGATTTTACCATAGACCTGCTGATTTGAACCAATACAGCAACAGGCAGGCACATTTTCTGTGATTTCTGTTATTCTTAGTTGCTCTTATTATCTTTTTTATTTCAGATGGAGGGAATACAGATAGTCCTCAACCTACAACCACAACTGGGTCCAACATTTTTGTTGTTAAGTGAGATACTATTATATCTTTTCTTGCCACAGTTGTTAAGTGAATCATATGCAGTTGATGGGTTAGCAACCTGATTGTTTAAGGAATCTGGTTTTTCCATTGACTCTGCTTGTCAGAAGGACATAAGAGGTGATCACATGACACAACAAAGGTCATCAATATGAGTCTACTGCCAAGCATCTGTATTTCCATATTATATTCTGGGCTTTCTAGATTTTTTAAAGTTAAATCAGAGATTTATTATTCTTTTTAAAAATTATTCTTTTTTAAAAAATATACGTGCTAGATAAAAGAATGGCAACATCCATGGATATCTATAGATTGCAGGAGCAAGAATGAATTCTATCATATGCTTATAAGTACCCAAAGGTATAAAAGTTGACCACAATTAGAAATCAAATATTGAACTAACATGGCCATTTATATTTATGCTCTGCTATGTGCTGGTATAATGTATTTATATATGAATGGAAATAGTATTTCAAAAGAATGTTTTAATTTCAGATTAGTAAATCATCCTATCCAGAATACATTATTTCATAATTGATGGCAGTCCCTCTTTGCTATAATGAAGTCTGACATTTTTCAGGCTTGAACATAACCCTGATTAAAAGGATGCCACTTAGTTAAGGAATCTTATAGTTAATGATACTCTTAATGTAGTGCCATCTTTTCTTAGGTGTTTGCACTAATGTAGGGCTATTTAAATAATTAGCATGAAGAAGAAATATTTACACAGAGTCCAAAGTAAATTTTGGAAGTCTATTATGCATATTATTAAAAGTTAACAAACTATCTTCTAGGACCTAAAAGACTTCACATTACAATGTCATTAACTTTGTAGACCACGGAGGAAGTAGATTGTAGACAACAAAAGTATGCAATTATAAATCAATTAGTCTAGAAGGTGCTACAAGAACCTTGTTTTTACAGCAGTAGACAAACTCAATTTCACCTCTAGTACTACTTAGAAAAATGCAGTTCTAGCAAGCTTTATTTTTAAAAAACCTGTTAATTACTAGTAAAGTTTAAGTCTATTAGAATAGAGGCTTGCTGGAGAAAGAACAGATATACATTCCCAACAAATAATGTTTGAGTAAAGAAAAGTGATATGCAAGATTAATTTCCTTTAAATGAAGTTTTAAATTATGATGTCTTTAAGAATGTTTAAGCTCAATAAACAGAATTCATACAATGGCTATTTTGTCTCCAAGACATATGTTGCTATATGAAATTAGGCTTACTTGCATGATTCTATGTACAGATCTGCTAAACGAAATAAAAATGTTCAGCAAAATATAACAAAAAGTTTACTGAATGAAAAAACAATTTAAAAAGACGAAGATTTTACTTAGGTAATACCAGCCAAAATTTAGCAGTAGGTTATATGTAAATTCTGCTTGTTAGTAAAACAATCAGGAAATGGATTTTGGGTTTCATCTCTATTTAATGGACCGATGATCTTTAAATCTTGATTTCTTCTTCATGGACTAATGGTCTTTAAATCTATGGTTTGTTTGTTAAATACAGTCAATGATGTACAATAACATGAATTCAGAATTTGCAGCCCCCCCCCAATTGGTCACCTAAATTGAGATTTTATTGTACAGTTAAAAGCTGTAGAAGATGAGAAACTACTTTTTATAGATTTAGTATTGATTCAGTCTGAAAAAGGAATGAAATAGATGATACAAAGAGTACATGGTAATGAAAGATATTATGAAACTGATTCCTGGCACCATTGCAACAATTGCAACAATTCTTACTATGTTACAGAGCCCCTGATTATGAAATCGAACATGTAAACAAGCTAAATACACTACTAACATGGGCAGCATCCTGCCCACATGCTTTTATCTTTCTTGGTGACTTCAATCTACCTCATATTAACTGGTCCCTAAACGAATGTACAACTGAACCCATACATGTAACCTTCTACAATGCTGTAACAAATCTGGGACTGGAACAACTAGTAACCAACAAGACTAGACTTAACAACTGCCTCGATCTCATCTTCTGCAATAGTTTGAATTCAATTTACGGAATACAAATTAAAGAACCCTTTTCCAACAGTGACCTCAACATGATTGACTTTTGTCTCAACATACATCCACACAAAAATCATCACAATGACAAAATCCCCAATTATAACTTCAAAAAAGGCAACTATGATCTTATAATCAATGATCTCTCTTCCCTTGATTGGCAATTTCTATTCACTGGATGCAATACTGATGAAGACCATTACAACATATTCTTACTAGAAATCAAAAGAGCCATCAAACTTTATGTACCAATAACAACTCCCAAAACCAGGAAAAACAGATTACCCATAACAATAAGGAAACTTCAATCCCAAAAGAGATCACTTTGGCAAAAAAACAAAATCTGTTCATGTTGCCAACTTCAAAAGCCGATACAAAAATTTATGCCACCAGATAAAAACTGAATGCACTAATTATCACATTAAACAAGAGGAAAATCTTCTACGCACAAATTCCACCCGTGCTTTCTACAATTTTGTAAACAACAAACTAAAAGACTCAAGGTCCATCCCACCTCTGAAAGGACCTAATGGCAAAGACTGCAACAACAACACCATCAAAGCAAACCTCTTTAACACATTCTTTGGCTCAGTATTTGTAAACAGCAATGGATCAAGCCCAGTCGAACCACAGACAACTACAATGATCTAATACATATCAATTTTACAAAAGACATTGTTGAAAAAGCACTGCGCAATCTAAAACCATTTCTATCTATTGGACCGGACGGAATATGTGCCTACTTCTTAAAAAAGCTATCCATTGCCATAGCCGAACCTCTAAGCATAATCTTTGAAAAATCTTTCAGGACCAGCTCCTGGCCAAAACTATGGTCACAAGCCACAGTCATCCCCATCTTCAAAAAGGGAGAGCACAGCCTAGTTGAAAATTACAGACCAATCTCTTTATGCTGTATCACCTGTAAAGTCATGGAATCAATTATTAACCAATCCATTATCCTCCACTTAGAGACAAACAACCTACTCTCTAATAAACAATTTGGTTTCAGAAAAAAAACTACCCTGTAATCTGCATCTCTTACACTGCAAAAACATATGGACTACACAACTCGATCAGGGCAAAGCAATAGACGCAATCTACATAGACTTCTGTAAAGCCTTTGATTCAGTGGTACATGACAAATTACACCTAAAACTAAAATCTTATGGTATCTCTGGACACCTACCTAACTGGATAGAAGCATTCCTGTCAAACAGACAACAAATGGTCAAAATTGGGAACGTCCTATCAAATTCTGTACCTGTCAACAGTGGTGTCCCCTCAAGGAAGTGTTTTAGGACCAACTCTCTTCATACTCTACATAAATGACCTCTGTGATCATATTAAAAGCAACTGGGTTCTCTTCGCTGATGATGTAAAACTATTCAATACTACAGAAAATACTACTGCCCTCCAAAAAGACATTGGCTATGTATCAGAATAGTCAATCAAATGGCAACTTCAAATCTCAACAAATAAATGCTCTGTCTTACATATTGGCAAAAAATAATAATCAGAAAATAAAATACAAGATGAATAGTCAAGACCTTGTTGAGGATCCAAACTCTGTCAAGGACCTTGGAGTACTCATCTCTAATGATCTAGGTGCTAGAGCCCACTGTAACTACATAGCTAAAAAAGCATTAAGAGTTGTTAATCTAATCCTATGTAGCTTCTTCTCTGGTAATATCACACTACTAACTAGAGCATACAAAACGTTTGCTAGACCTATACTTGAATACAGCTCATCAGTCTGGAACCCATATCATGTATCTGATATTAACACAATTGAAAAAGTCCAGAAATATTTCACAAAAAGAGTTCTCCACTCCTCTACTCATTGCAGAATACCTTATGCCACCATACTTGAAACTTTAGACCTAGAAAACCTGGAAACGCCGCCTCCGGTCCGATCTAAATATAGTACTGTATATAAAATCATAAATTGCAATGTCCTACCTGCAAATGAATACTTCAGCTTCAATCATAACAATACAAGAGCACACAATAGATACAAACTCAAGGTTAACGTGGCTGCAGAAAATACGACTTCAGCAACAGAGTGGTCAATGTTTGGAATACTCTACCTGACTCTGTGGTTTCTTTCCCAAACCCCAAAAACTTTAACCTTAGACTGGCTACTATTGACTTCACCCCTTTCCTAAGTGGCCTATAGGGGGTGTGCATAAGCATACCAATCTTGCCTCCCGTCCCTGTCCGATTGTTTCTTTTTATTTTTCTTCTAAGTATCTATCTCATGTATTCAAAACTATGTTTATTCTTATACCTGTATCTTGTAAGAGATTGACAAATCAAATAAATACTAAATACTAAAATATAATTCCTTTTCTAGGTTAAAGGATCAATATGCCATTTTTACTTAATATACAAACTTACCACATTCTGATTAGTATATACAGTTACATCTTTCAGTCAGAAAAATTAAACCACCATGCAGACGTTTGGATGGATGAGGCTTCAGCTAAGCATTTCCATTGATTTTTTTTAATAAATTGAGGCAAAACATTATAATAATATGCTGTTATAAAATAAAATTAAAATATTGATTGCTCTGTCTAGCCTACTATATTAAATATTTATGCACAGGAGTTTTGAAATTAAATTTAAAAATACTGTTTTTCCCCTTGCCCCCAAAATTCAAGTTTAAAATTGCTAATAATAAAACTGACTGCTTTTTGAACAGAAATTGGCACTTTTAACATATTGCTCACTTTTACCCATTATTGAAAACACCTTTTTCCTAATCTTGATAAACAGAAGATCCAATAGTACAACAGTTGTACTTACAGGAGGTCCTGTGAAAAGAAAACAGAAGAAAAGAAGAAATACATATAGACACATGAGTTTTTAAAACACTAGCATTGTTTGAAGATTAGTATTATTCTTAGTCAAACAAGATCACTATTACTTATTAAAATTATTTTACAGCATCAGTATAGCATTGAAAATAGTGCTTCAGATTTTATATAACTGTAGTCCCTTTCCATTATTCATTAAAACAGTATAGCTGCTTTAACAGATACATTAATATCAATGAATTAATTCCTTAAAGCAGCTACAGCCTACTTTCAGGGCTGAAAAAAAAATCAGGCAAGGTCTAAACCACTTTAACTCATTTTGAAGTGGCATACTCTTAATACTTATATTCTTCTCAGTTAACATTAACCTACCATCCATCTCCAAGTAAACTCATATTAATTTCTCCCCATAGCATTTAATTTTAGAATAGAATTGGTTGGATCTATATTTTTGCCATCTACTTTTGCCAAGTTGGAGAAGTTCACTAATTGCAGAACCAAACAATTCTTCTTAAATGCCCTATCCTTTTTAATTTCTCTTGTGCAAGATCCCTCTTAAAATATCACATTTTGTGAAGAAACATTGCCACCTTTTCCTAATTTTTTACACATCCTTCTTGAGACTGTCAAACAACATCAAATATTTACTTTAGCTTTATTAAAAGTGATATCAGATGGATGACTTCATTTATTTTTCTTTTTTCTCTTGACTTCAGGTTGCAGACTTTTGCTAATAATGTGATGCTAGTCAGATAAAGTAATTTCTTGATTTTAATTGTTTTAATCTAAAGATATATTTAATAAACAGGATCTTTTTCCTAAGAGAAAACAATTTAGTTCCCTTTATTAATGTCATATCATTAAGCACATAAGACATCTTATTGAAATCCCTTATTAAAACCCCAAAACTTTAATTCATGTGTGATACAACAAGCATGATGTTTTCCTGTTCTTTTCACCTTTGGTCCAACAGTAAGGAATAAATTAATTTTCTGTGTTTTATACATTTTATGTTGATTTGAAAGTTTTTTTTAAGTTAACGTTAATTTATTGAAACATCAAGATAAGGTTAATCCCAACAGAATCATAGTTATCCTGTGTCATGCAGCACTCAGCTGATCCTCTTAGTATTAAACTACATAGCATTTTATGCAAATAAAACTAAGAAGTAAATTAGCATAAGCTGAATTTTCCTTTCTCCTGAAATATTTTTTTTCAGGAGCATGACAATGCCATTCTCAGAACATTCAATCACAGACTTTAATTCATTCACTGATATACAGGGAGTCCTCAACTTATGACCACAATTGGACAGAGGTGGGATTCATCTGGTTTGGACCGGTTCAAGCGAACCGGTAGTTCTGGTGATTAGTTGGCTCCTGCCCTAGTGCGTCCTTTATTTCTGTATTTTGCAGCCCAGCTAATTCATGCGGCACAGCGGATTGCCACGCTTCAGCTGTTTCATTCACCAGGGCTGCAGCAGAAGGTAATTTTTAGAGCCGAAAACGGGTGGATTCTAAACGCTGCGTGTGTGCACAAAGCACAATTTGGTGTGCGCCAAACCGGTTGTCACACCGGTTGAATTCCAGATTGCAAATGGTGATTACAGGGCCCCAAGACAATGAAGCAATCATAAATACATTGCCAATTGCATCAATTTTGATCATGTAACCATGGGGATGCTGTGAGTTATTTGCAAAAATAATAATGGTGGGATGCAAATAAATAAATGAATGCACACAGCAATGCACCAAATCACCGAAGTATGCTAATGTGGGCAATATTCTTTTTTTCTTTAATTCTTGCATGGTCATACTTCATGCATACAATATCATTCCTTGTGCAAAAGAGGCTGCTCACTAATAGGACACCATTTCTGCACCCAAGGAAATCTTGTCTCTTAAAAAAAAATGGAATATGTGCTTTCCAGACAAAATGGAACTTGCTGTGGCCAACTCACAGTGATCAACTTGTTGCTGCCTATTCACCATGGCCATTTTGCCATGGCCAACTGGCCATGGGACAACTCGCCACAGAACAATTCAACAATTCAATTATTTAAAAAAATTTTAATTTTTAATTTTTGTCATTCACATTTCGTTTTATCCCTCCTTTTGCATTCTTCCTTCCTTTCGATATTAGTGTAACTCTTGTCCTACAGCAAGTTGTTTCATGGCAAGTTGACAGATTCCTTTCCAGGCACTTGGAAATTTCATGCTCAAACGGATCAGTTACCTCGGCAAGTGGCAAAAGATTGAAAAGCTATAACCTCAATTATCTATAGGGCAGAAATTGTTCAGGGAGGTCCTGTGTTGTTATCCCTTTTATGTCCTCTAATAATCTCTCATCTCTCATTGAGTATAGTTTTAACAAAGGCAGCCAATACACATCATTAACTTAATATATTAGAAAATAGACCAGAAGTAGTATTTTTATATTATCCAAAGAAAATGCATTACTTTATGTTTAAAAACTTACCAGTCTCTCCTCTTCTTCCTCGCTTACCTCGTTTACCAGGAGGACCTGAAAAGAAAATATTATATAATTGGTAATATTAGAATTCAGTTTTATAATCTCTTTCAGAAACTGCCTGTTAACTGTTTTTCAGCTATTAGACAGCTTTAGATCAATAAGCTTGACACATTGGGGGAGTTTCTTTCAATCCTTAGCAAAAGAAAATGTTAGCTACAAGCTTAGAGAATAAATAAATAGAATAAATAGCAAAGGGGTAGTAAAAACTTTGTTTTTTAGAAAGTTACAAATGTACTAAGGGATAAATTTGAAGTCATATTTTCCCTTGTTGTCCACGGGAAAGCACTTTTGTTTTTAACAGTTTTTTTTTAAAAATCATATAAATTTTAAAAATTTATACTACTAGACACTAGAAGATTACAATTAAAGGAAAAGCACATTAATTTGATTTATACTTACTGAATGAAATAATAGTCCTACAAATAACTGACAGTTTCTAAATAATTAAACATTATCCTCTTGCATTACTTCTCTTTGAGGAGGAGACATTGATTTCCCTTTAACTATTGCCTATTTACATCTCTGTATTCTGTCCTTCTCTTCAGATACATACTATTCTACTTAGCCTGGAATAGTAACTAATTAAGTGAGCAGTGGGAATGCATAAAAACAAAAAAGATTGAGGTTTCTATAAGTATTTTTTGGGAGGTGGGGTTGGAATTCAACATACTTCCATCTGCCACTGGTATATATTACTCTATAGATTAGTCTCAAAGGAGGAAACTAGCCAATTCTAATTTACTGTTGTTTCCTTCCTGACTTATTTGATTTTCCTCTGAAATCATTAACATATGCCAAGATAGCCAATAACAATATAAAGTAAGTGTATATGTAGCAAATACGCAGTATATACTGTATACTGTATATTCTTCATAAACATATATCATCTATGTCTGAATTTTATAGTTTCTGATTCTTCAGTTAAATCAAGATTAATTGGTTTGGAAATCAATTGAAATTCTTTTGCATAAGCCATTTTCTTTATATGGGCAACTCTATCATTTCACAAAATGTGACATTTTCACTTTTAATAAAGTTCCTATCAATATGCTCTAGTTATCAGCTCCTCTAAGGATAACTTGAGATAGGCTCTTTATTCAAATGTAGAAGAATCCCAGGTTTCACATTTATTTCCATAAGCACATTATAACTGTGTCATGGTCCTGCATTAACTCACAAGTAGATTTCTAGCTGCAATTCAGTGTGTTGGTTTTAATCTACAAAACCTTTTATAACTATGCACCTTGGTACCTATAAGTCTGTCTTTTCCTATCAGAAATATTCCTATCAGTAGATTCATCTCAGGAAAACCTTCAGGGGGTCCCCATTTTATAAAGGAGGGGAGGCTGATGCCTACTGGTACTGTTTTTCCACTTTTGTGGAATAGTAGTCTACTTGAAGCTAAATCAGCTTTTTCTAGTTTTCTAGAAGCTGATGGAGATGGAACTCTTATGAAGAGTGTTCTGTGATTAGGTTGGATGACTCACGTCGTCACATGAGGTATTGTGAGTTTTTTTACCTTTGCTAAATTGGGCATGGGTATGGCCACACATGACACAACTGGCCCACAGGCTGCGAGTTTGACAGTCCTGATTTAATATATATGCAAGTATTATTGGTTTTATATTCTGTAAGTCACCTTGAATCACCATGGGTGAATAAGCGGCAATATAAATTCAATAAATAAATAAATAAAAATGTAAGTTGTTATTCTTATTGGTGTGTAGACCAATAATATACCCCCAGTGACATTCAGGGGAATATAAATTTAATTTTTAAATAACACATGTCCTGTATTTCTTTATCATCTATTAAGAAGAGCAGGAGGATCCCCTGAAAAAGGGTGGGAGGATTGGGGCAAGTTATAAAGAACTAGCCTTCTAGAGCTTTATATCAAAAGCCATTATGGTGAAGGAATTGAATATCTGTATCATGCCTACTACAATTAAATTATTTTTTTTGTCAACCTTTGTCAGATAGACCAGACAGAAAACATGACCAAATGAGCTAATTCTATCTCTACTATGTAAGGCTACATTAACAGAAATTTGAATGTACAAATTTCCCATTGTCTTATTACAGCTTGTGAAATTAGGAAAGTTTTTTTTTCTGTGTGTCTTGCTTTGCCCATTATACAGCTGGCTAGGCCATCTCTTATCTATTGCTTTCTCAAGCAATATTTTCTTCCGACACCCCTAAAATTATTCCCACATATCTTTACTCTTTGAAATAGTAATGACTTTAAAAATAGATATCCTAAATTCACAGTATGTAATTGTCTGGTGCATATATTGCTTTCTAAAGTAGGCTCTTAGTTATAGCACATTACAGCATAATAAGCCACTTACTGTTAGTCTAACAGTACACAGTAAAATGATCTCAAAAATAATTTAAAAACTTTTCCATAAGATTATTGGACTTCTTTTCATGGAGAAGATTTTTTATTATGAAATTGCCATTGAAAAAGTACTTTTATGTCAGATTTTTAATAGTAATATTTAGCAGGTAAACAAAACATGAAGCACCAAGCCAGATGTAGCCCCAAATCCTGGGTGAAGTTCTCAGAGACATTTCCAAATTTGTAAAAAAAAAACATGCAGTTGTTAATGTGGTAGAAGAGAAAATTATTATATGTAAGACTGGGAAGTAATTTAATTTTAATTAAAGTGTAAATGTTAATTAATTCCAGTCAAATGTGGGAGCTGAGATTGACTCCACACGCTACCTTTAAGAGTTTAGCTTCAGCCATACATTCAAAAGTCAAATGAGACACTTGCTGTGGAAAAAGTTGTATTGCTTTGATATATGCTACAGCTATATAGATAAACAGATAGATAGTTAATATTTTATATGCCCATGTACCTCTCCATGAGGCCGTTTCTATCGGCCGACGAAAGCTCCCCAAAGGCAGAGTCCCCAGCTGCTTCAGGGCGAAGCATGGCTGCCCGTGTCCCCTCGCCATTAGGCAGTGTCTTTTGGGCGATGGAAGCTCCCCAAGGGAAGTCACCAGCCACTTCAATCGGCCTCGGGGCGAGCACACACACACACTCCCCTTGCCACGAGGCTGCTTCTACCGGCCGATCAAAGTGGCTGGTGACTGCCCTTGGGGAGCTTCCATCACCCGAAAGACACTGCCTAATGACGAGGGGACACGGGCAGCCATGTCTCGCAACAAAGTGGCTGGGGACTCTGCCTTTGGGGAGCTTTCGTTGGCCGATAGAAGCGGCCTCGCGGTGAGGGGAGTGTGCATGGGCGCTCACCCCGAGGCTGCTTCTACCGGCCGATTGAAGTGGCTGGTGACTCTGCCTTCGGGGAGCTTCTATCGGCTGATGTTCTATTGGTAGTAGATCGGGGTATTCTAGCCTAGGCTACCTGCAGGGCACTCCTAAAGGCAAGTTTTCTCCCCACCCCCACCCTTTCCCCCCATTTCTCTTTACCTCGTGTAGTTCTAACAAATAATGTGAGAAATGGTGGGGAAACGCATGGTTTAAATAGGCCTAAATTTTGGGGGTGGGACTTAATTTCACCTCATGCCTAGAAATCATGTTGAGCCTTCCTATTAGTGGAGGCCGTATTGTTGGAGAAACAAGATATATATGTGTGTGTGTGTGTGTGTGTGTGTGTGTGTGTGTGTGTGTGTGTTTGTGTGTTAACTAATAAATACTTCTAAAGCAAAGAAATCCTAATTCTATAGTTTTTCAGCCAAATGTACAATATGTGATGTGAATGATGTGATTAAACAGGAGATTTATGTAATGCTCTTTTATTTATAAAGCTTGAGAACATCCTCAAGCTTCTATAGTTTTTCTATATTAGTGTATCATTTAACAATGTCAGTCCACATATCTAAAAATTCAGAGATAAAAACCAGATATGCAGCATTTTATTTTTGAAGGAAACCATGCTAATAAATGGCTTTGGTGAAAAAAGTACACAACTTACTGAACATTTTATGAGTGATTCCTTAGTTATAAAAATAAGAATTAAATAAAGAAAATGTCCTTCCTCAAAATTATGCCATTTTCGAATCTTATACATCAAGTTATCACCATCAGATTTTCCTGTTGCCTATGCTCCCAGGCCCAGATCCAGTCAGTTGGGAAGCTGTATTCTGAATCCCATAAACTAAAAAAATTCACATTGCAGGACCCAGAAATACATCTACTTGGTTCCCATTCCTGACCTGTGGAATGTTCTCCCCGCAGAGATTTGTGTGTCTCCTCCATTCAGGAAACTTTTGAAGATGTGGTTGTCCTCCCAGGCCTCGCAACCAGAGGAGTTCTTTCTTTTTAGTTTAGTTTTGTTTTGTTTTTAATTTTGTACTGTGCTCGTCTCGTCTGTTGCATTTTTCTTCTAAGTTTGTTTTTAATTGTAAGCCACTGAGAGTCATTTGGGGGTTGTGGACGATATGTATTAAGTAAAATAAATGTAATTAATCATAATATAAAATCTAAATAAATATATTCTGGCTCCATTCTCCCAGTCAGTTGTAGGTATTAGTCTGATATAAGAAAAAGGGAATCCTAGCTGACAACTCTTTTTCATTCCAGCTTAAGACAAGAGCTTTCTCAGAGGCTTCAGAAACTTTAGAAACACATTGAAAGTTTGGGGTAAGCCAGGTTGAGAAAGATAAAATAGTTGCATATTTTAAAAAATTATATCAGCTTTATAGCCCAGACTGGATTCCTGAATCACTGAGATTAAAGAGCTGATGTACTGATTTCTTTAAAGAAAGCTCAGCATAGCAGAGACCAAGGCTACTTCATCATAAATGACTTTATGTCAGTCGCCATCTTTAATTTAATTGACAGGATTGTTGTGGAGAGAAATTGGAAGATTGAGGTCTACATTAGTGGTGGGATTCAAAAAATCTTACTACTAGTTCTGTGGGCATGGCTTGGTGAGCATGGCTTGGTGGGCGTGGTAGGGGAAGGATACTGTAAAATCTCCATTCCCTCCCCACTACTGAAGGAAGGTTTCTGCAAAATCCCATTCCCTCTCCACTCCCACTAACCTACTTTCCAGCTCCGTTCTCCTGTTCAGGGCAACAAAAGAAGACGCAGCCGATCAGCTGGGACTCGGGAGGCAGAGAATAGATGGGTGTGGGAGCAGTCAGGGGTGGTATATGCTGGTTCTCCAAACTACTCAAAATTTTCGCTACCGGTTCTCCAGAACTGGTCAGAACCTGCTGAATACCACCTCTGTTCTACATACACCAATTTCAATTCCTGGAAAGCAGCCAACAATTTTAACAAATTAAGAGAATTTGTTAACTTTGATGACTCAGGATAAGGGCTAGAAAAACCATTCTAGTCTAAAGTGAGCAAAAGAAGAATCAGCAGAACTTATTCATTGGAATAGGTATTATGAGCTCATTCTCATCTGTTTTTAAGAAATTTTGTACATCTTTTTTTAAAAAAAACTTACATAGCTTACATAGTTTACAAGCTTACATAGTCATCTTGGCAAACACAGAAGTAGCCAGTGCATTGTATTGATAGACAGGGATGAAAGACAGCTGGAATAAGTAGGCATAGTTATTCTACACCAGCATGAAATGAAAACCTTCTCATAGTTTCAGTTTGCCATTCCCTTGTGATACTACTGTGTCATAGCAAGTCATTTCCTTATGGAGATATAAAAACATTCTTAGGAAAAGAACTGACTCATTTATGCTTCTTCAAGTACTGACAATTGATTTGTATTGCGAATTTAATTAACAAATTAAGAGAATTGTATAAGGAAATCTTTGAAGTCATAGACCTGCCTAATTATGTTAAATGTATTCAGGTCTGAAAGGAATTGTATTATGTTCAAGTAAATGCAGTCTATTGCCTTCAGTATGTGAAATACCATGTGTACATTATAGCAGTATCTAGCAAACCTTGGCTAAGCAATCTTGGTTAGTACTTAAAAGAAAAATCATGATAAATATCAGTAGTGCAAGCTATATTAGAAAATTGAAAAAATCCTAGAAGAAGGCAATACTAAATCACTTTCATTCCATTACCAAGAAATCTATGTGAATATGTCCATTAAGTTTTCATAGTCAACTTTGACTCAGAGATGTTACTATTAGTTTTAGAAGACATAGAAAATCTAGCAAAAAAATATAACTGGAACTAATAGTGTATAAAATGGTTTCATCATATACTATACTTTTGTTTTGAATGGAAGATAAAAACGTATCTGTATATTGAGGAGGAGAAGGAGGAGGAGGAAAATGGCCTGCTAGATTTTAGGAAGAAAGCGCTCCAAAGCCAAAATTTATATTACTTTATTCTGTGAGGTTAGTATGTATTAATTAACATCCTTTTTAATCCTTGACTGGTAAAGCTGAAAGGAACTCTCTTTCAGTAAATATGATATTCCACTTTATTTTTAAGCCAAGATTGACAAGACCTTTGTGATGCCAGTAACAATGTAAAGTGGCCACCGAACTCAGTGGTTTCTTATTTCATTGACTGTGAAATCCAATACTTTAATATTAAATATGGCATTTGGTGTCAGGCATGCAGGCACTAGAATAATCTCGACCAAAGGACATATGCAGGCCACCCATTTATACATAAAAGACTACCAAAGCCCAGCCAGGCAGATGGCTTTCAAAGTTTTATACAAGTATTCCCCTGTTCATAATGTGTATATCATTTGTAGAAGAGCTTAGCAACAGCTGCAGAATTGTACCAAACTTTTAAACATACACACAGACAAGGTATTTATTAATTGGTATGGATTTGTAAGAAACAAATATATAAGGTACAAAGGAGTGTCCCAAAGCCCATCATCAACAAGTTGCATGATAAGTGTAATGTATTTTTAATGTAATAAAAAGGAATTTGGAACTACATTAGTGAGTCAAAATAAATCAATGCAAAAAAGGGGGGAGGGGGAGAACATAGAAGGTCCAATTTGCCTCGGGAGTTCTGTTGGGGAAAAAAACTACTAATGCAAACTGAAGTTGTTTGGCTTAGAAGAGAAACTGTTCAAGACAGCTTTTGCTCAAGATAGCTTTTGCTCTTAAAGCAAATAGGCTTTAGCAAAGATATTCAATTTCTTAGCAAAAAAAAGATACAGAAATGCTGTCATGCATTTAATTAATTTCAAATACATCTAGACAATCTTGGTGATAAACTGTAGCAAAGTATAAGAATAAAGCAGTGATTAAAAAGAGCACATAATAAAAATAAGTAAAAAAGGATAACTAATAGCGTATGTAGAGCCACAATTAAATTGTTATTTATTTATTTATCTATCTGATCTCCTTGCTTACAATAAGATAAATGTATACTATTGTGAATACATGAAATGCTTATAAATATTAAGACTGCACTGTAGATGCGCTTTCCCCTCAGGCCTTCTCACTTCTCTTCCTACCCAGCTTGGGTTCTATCCGCTTTTATTAAGACTGCACTGTAGATTCCCTCACTTCACATCTCTTCTCCCCTTGGGTGCATCTTAAGTGTGTGGGTGCTCTCTTCTCCCCTTGGGTGCATCTTAGGTGTGTGTTTCAATGTGATCCTAGACCCTTCCAAGTCTACCAGAATGAATGCAAGTTTCCTACCAGGAGCTCCAAATGCCATCCCAACATTTGTGTGGAACTACCACTACCCACATCCTCTATATGAATGATATCCATACTAAGAGTGGATCAGACACCGACTCTCTTATCTACCTAACATGGATCTACATGAGGACATTGGATGTCATTTGGACTAGAGAATGTATCAAATGGTAGTTAAGAAAGGGAAGGAATTTACAACTGATGGGGTGGAGAATCCATCAAAGGACAAAGGACACACACAGCCCAGCTACACAATAGCTACACAGTTATTTTGGCATCCCACACTCACATGGGAACCTTGATGTGGAAGCAAGGGAGACATCAACATCCAAATACCATCAAAGGATAAGGCAAATCATCCAATTGTACATCAGTAAGATGGCACCAAAAGATGACTTGATGAGAGAATGCTTGAGGCAACAGTAGACATGGGTGAAAAAAGAAACAAAGCAAGACAAGATCCTGCATGTATCTTGGGATGATGGGATGTATCACTGATAGATAAATGAGGTCACAAATATTGGGAAATCCTACCAGTGGCTGGAAAAGTTTGGACTAAAAAACAACAGTGAGGCACAGATCATAGTAGCATAAGAACAGGCACTAAGTATCACATCCATAGAAGAAGGGATATACCACACTAGATGGGACCCGAAGTACAGACTGTGCAGAGAGTATTCAGGGACAGCTCAACAGACAGGGTGTAAGATGCAAGCAGGACCAGGATACACTGAATGGCAAATTTTATCAGAAAATAAAAACATGTTGAATACTTGCAGCCCAATGCTTTTCTTGCAAGTATCTACCTGCTGCAAAAAAAGCATTTTTTTAAAAAAAATCTGTATTAGCAATTAAGGAGCATTTTGGAAGAATAGGAAAGTAGCATTCTTCTAAACTAATGTTTTTGTCTAAACAGTACTTTGTAACACATGACAGTCAATAAGTGAAAGCTTGGCCTGTCTGAACACAAGATCCATTTTGTGGTAACACCCAAACATATATACCCCAATGTAAAATGTAGCCCCCAGGCCATGAATGAAATGTTTTTGATGTTAGGAACAGATTGCCTTATGAAGGAATTCAGTGTCATTATTCTAATAAAAATATTATTAGTAAGATGGTAAGTGGCTGACAACTTGTATAAAATAATTTAACTGCAGGAAAGGAAATAGAACCACCCATGAAGTTATATGAGACTGACTTGGTATTCTTAGTGGTTACAAAGGACGGAAAAAGTAAAAGTAGAAGGAAATGGAGAAAGCATTCAATAATATAGAATATCAAGTATTCATATAAATTAGTATGATTTACTACAGGATAATTCTTTTGATAATTTTATGCATCAAATCAGACAAATCCAACACTATTTTCAAATGCCAGGAATCACTTCAGTATAAAAATACCTAATCAAAATTATCTAAAGGCCTCAATAAAAATTAACAAAATCCTTTCACATTCCCTCTTTATTTTTCATACCAGCAGAAGACATCTGCCTCCACTGAAATGTTTCTGTAATATCTATTTAAGTTTGTGAAACACTAGTAGCATTTCCTCTGAAAATCCAAACTATTTTAATGTAATCTTGTCCAAGAATTTCCTAGTACAATAATTTAGAAGAAACTTTTAAAAATTCAGAAGCACAAAATGTTGTATCAGAAAAGACCCATGTAACTCAAGATTTCATTCAATGCCATTAAACTAAGTTGTGATTGTTATAAACAAGGGACATCGTCTGAGCATTTTACATGTATGTGGACCTCAAAGGCATTTGTGCCAATAAATACAGCTGTAAAGGCTGAAGTTTTGATTTTCAGCAAAACATTCCTTTCTATTCCTTTTTTAAAACAACACTCGCATCCACAAACACAAGCATACCTTAATACACATACAATATGACTCATTAGAGCAGTGGTTACCAACCAGTGGGCTGGGGACCACTAGTGGTCCACGAGAAAATTTTGGTGGTCTGCAGAGAAATGTCACCCCCAAAGCAATTAATCCAGGCTGTGCAGGAACACAAGGCTTGCATTGCGTACATTGCGAACAACACAAGGTAGTGAGGGGAGGGAGGAAAGGGCGGAGGAGGGGAACTTGCCCCACACACCCCACATGCCTTGGCTGCCCACCGGACTGCTTCTTTCTGCTTCTTTCTCCTTCTGCTTTTGGCTGCATGCATGGAAAGCAGCAAAAGTCTTTCTTTCTCTCCCCCAAACTCTGCCAGAAATGAGTCTTTGGGACCCTGCAAGGCATCCTGCTCCAAGAGGCTGTGCCGGCATTTCTGGTGGGGTTTGGAGGCAAGAAAGAAAGACTTCTGCTGCTTCTGCTGCAGAAGCCAAAAGTGTCTCTTTCTCTCTCTCTCTCCCTCTGAGAATGGAGCTGGAGACTGTATCCTGCGATCCCAAATAAAGAACGATCAATTGGTAGGAAAATGGGGTGGGGAATTTCCTGCAGATTTTTGGGGGGATTTTCCCAGGGTCTCTGGTCCACAAGATTTAAAATTATGAGTTTGGTGGTCCCTCAGGTCCAAAAAGTTGGCGACCCCTGCATTAGAGGAACTGTTGAACATTTGGGGAAATGGATATTAAGATACATTTGCATATATCTAGAGCAAGGCTGTCAAACTCATGGCCCAAGGGCTGGATGCATCATGTGCTGGCCACAGCCATGCCTGGTTTAGCAAAGGGGGGGAGTCATGATATGTCATGTGACAATGCCGTGACAACGCGAGTTTGATATCCCTGACCTAGAGAATGGGTTGCCTACGGTTTTATGAACATCAAAATGGTGTCCACCACTACAAATTTTCTAAGACAGCCATTTAGTGAATGTGCCCACTATACAATGTCAGCATTCCACAGATGTTCCTAATGCTCTGTATACTGATAAGTTTTTTATAACAAAAAAAGCACCATATAATGTCAGAGGAAACTTTTTTTGTATTCTTATCAGCACCACTTGGAGATATGAAATGTATTCATAGAGATTGTGCCTAGTGAAATACTGTTAAAAAGTAATTTCAACATTTAATAGGTATAATTTTAATTTTTAAAAAGATTAAAAATCACTGTGGTTAAGATATTGGACTGGGAATGGGTGAACCTTAGTTTTTGTTCACCTTCAGCCATCGAAGACCCCTGTGACTATCGGCCCATCATGCTATGCAGAACTGTGTATGTTGTGGGGAGGGGGAATAAGAGGAAGGAGCACTACATATGCTACCTTGAGCTTCTTTAAAGGTGGGATATTCAATCAATCTTCCTTACACTGCGCGATCAGGAAAAATCCTTGAACCTGGGTAATTCTCATTTGTTCCTAGTTTTTGCTTTCCATTTTTTAACCCATTAGGAATCCAAAGGCCAGGTCCTTTTAGTCCAAAGCTAATTCCTTGAGAGCTTGTGGTGAGGAGCAATGTCAACTTAGTTACAGTATATAGAAGTTCACAGGTTCCATCCATAGTAATATGTATGATGAATCTCTTAAACAATTTTAAAACATTAATGAAGTAGGATTTATATTTGTGGAATCCATACTGATTAATGTTTACCAGAGATTATTCTGTTTAATTGTTTTTCCTTGACTATATTTTCTACCAATTTATGTAAAACAGACATTATACTGATTGGCTTATAAATTTCATAATCAACCCTTCTTCCTTTTCAAAGATCAGTGTCATAGTAACTACCTTCCAGTTGTCTGGCAGTAAGCCAGATTTCACTGACAAGGTGCTTATTTTTACTAAGAGGTCAAATTTCATATTTGTTCAGAATTCTTGGATGGATGCCATCATGACCAATGATTTGTTACAGTGTAGGCTTCCAATATGTCCTAGAACACTTTCTCTTCTTACATCATTTTGCCTTACTTGTTCCTATTCCCTCTCTGGAATAGAGAGAGGTATCTGTCCTCATGTTCTATAGTAGAAACAGATGCTAATAATTTATCCATTCATTATCCATATTCTCCTTGAGAAATCCTTGTGCTCATTTTTGTCCAATAGCCCAACTAATTCCATGCTTTTATTTTTTCTTCAAATATATTTAAAGAAAAATCTTTTCTTTTGTATCCCTTATTGTTGATAGTTTGTTTTTTTAATCCATAGTTTGTAATCCTTTTTGTTCTCATTAGAAGCTTTACATTTTTTGGAGAAAGCCTCCCTAGCTTTTACAGGTTGCTGGACAATACTAGAAAGGATGCTTGCTCTTTCCTACTTATCTTACATTTTTTAAGCATTTGAGTTTTTTTTAGAAAAATTGGTTTTTTTAATGTTGTAGGATAATGTGAGCCAGCTGAGTTATTCAAAATTATTGTTTTAAATAAATAAAAATTAAATTACAAAATTTATTTTTAAATAAATACAAAATGATTGTTTTAAATAACCCCCTTGACATTACATAGAAATTAGATTGTCCTTTGCTCTCTCTGATTTACCAATTTTTAGAAGTTTCCCCTTTTATTGGCAAATATGATTTTTCTGTTGGATCCTGCTAGTAACTTCACAATTGTATGCACTCGATGTAGATAGTTGGTTTAGTAGGCCAGTCATTTTCCCTCCATCCTAGGGAGAAAGCAGTGGCAAATCATTTCTGAAAATCTTGCCAAGAAAACTTGTCCAGAAAGTCACTGATTCAAAGGCAAATCAGGGAGCTAAATATAAAATAGTTTTCTGAATGGTTTCATAAAATAGTAGTTCCATTTTGCACCAGATCCTACTACTGTAACACTTAAAGCTAAGTCTATAGTTACCTTCTTTTTGATAGAAAAAAGGTATCATTTTCCAGAAGATCTCATCAACATATCCTTTCTAGTTATCTAAATATCTCTAATTCAGCATTTAAGAACTGCTTGAGCGAAAAGATAATTCTTGACAGATATGACACTCAACTCTTCATTAAATCACAGGTGCCCCAAACATATAACCTTTAATTCAGCTGTCAACTAACCTAGGCTGAAGGCTCCAAGACATTACTTAGCTAATTAATATTTTTAAATCAATAATGACAAATTAAAATAACAGCTATTGCTTACTGAAGAACAAACAAATTGGAACTTTTATATGTTCCAATATTTCAACTTTCTTTAACAATTTTGAGTTAACAGATACTTGATGATTTGTTTAATAGGTAGTTGAGATATATGTCTGTGGAGATTCTCAGTCATCCAGGCCATAGTTGTCTCAAAGGTGCTTTTTTTTTTTTTTTCAAAAGGCAACTGGACTGTTTTTTCCTTGAAGAGGAAGACTTTTCTCTTCTCATCCCAGAAGCTTTATCAGTTTTGGCAGGATGGTGGGGATGATAGAAAGATTAGTTCTGACAGGACGGGGGTGTTAGAAGGATCGTATTTCTTTGCACTTCATTAGCACTCTCTCTGAGAGCCCTTGAGGCCACTTGGGGGTCCATTGTCCTCACCATCCTGCCAGAACTGATGGAGCTTCTTGGGTGGGAGGGGGGAACAGTCCAGTTGCCTTTTGGAAAAAAATAAATAAAGCACTTTGAGTAGTTGAGATATATTTTCAGGCTGAAAATTCACAAGCTCAGAACCTCACAAAATTCTCATTACTGTTTACCCTGGATCATGAGCTCCAAGCTGTATCTTCTCTTCTAAAAAAATATTGACTGAACTATTAGCTAGGGAAGCAACTCCATCCAATGGCAACGCATTTGAGTTTTAGGTTGCCTCATTTATAGATACAAAGAAAAGTAAAATATTTTATGTTTTTCTTGTTGATTGAAGCCACCCTAGGCAAATCTTTAAAAAAGCAGGCTTAATTAAGTAGGCCTGCTATACCAGAGCTATAAAAATCCAAACAACCACTAGGTGACAGCAAAAAAATTGAGGTTTTGCTATTGTTTGTTGCCATCTAGTGATTTCTCAGAATTTTGCAACCTCCAGAATAGAAGCCCTAGATTAGAAATATTTGATAGGATTACTTCCTCCGATATATAATGAATTGACTTTACATGTCCTCTTCTATATCAATAATGGATTTACACATCGTTTGAACTAAAGCTTGTTTTACCATAATTTATGTGCCATGATTTATAACACAAAAAACCAAAACAACCATTTAAAAGCCTAGCATGATATGTGAACCGCTCCAGAAATCCATATATTTCTATTAATTTCAGCCGATTTTTGATTCCGCTAATATTTCTTAAAACATTTATTTCTAACTAACACAAAATTATTTACTATAGATAAGGCGACGCAAACCAGGTATTTATTTCTTCTTCAGCTCTGCTATTAACTATATAAAATTGTTTTATTATTCTGGAGAAAGGAACCAACACATGCTATCAAAAGATCTCATCAGTTCTATCCATTGCAACAACTGCTTACTTCTGATTTTCTATTGCAGCACCAGCAGGTGATTCACGAAGCTATTTCACAAGCTCCTAAAGAATGAAGGTGAGCCCTGGGTCCTAATTAGAACTAGCAACCTATTCCAGCTGCACAGCATGTACTTTAGAATGTGTATCAAGCTTTTATTTAAAGAGACAAACACTCTGCATCTGGTACATAAAAGAAATCTTTCATCTCACACTTCTTTAGATATACTGTACCATCATCTTTTAAAAATTGAAACTAAATTATCTTCCCAGACTACAGAGATTGTTCAAAAACATCCTCTTCTCTTCGGTAATCAATAGGACAACTTTCGCCCTTTGGTCTAGTTACAGTTCTGGTTTACTTTGACAAATGTTGCATACAAACCTAAAATTAAAAGATACAAAGTAAATTAAGAAAATAAGAACGTAAAACAGATATGTGAAATGTAAAAAGTTATAAGTGCTATCCTTACGATACTAAAATGAATAAAGAAAAATGAAAGAAATAAGAGATCAGTATTATTGTGATATCATCATTTGGAACACCTCCCCCAAATATTAGTATTTAAGAAAAAAATTATAAGCCACTTTTCAGACATTTAGATATTTAAAGAGATCATTTACTGCCAGAATAGCTGGAGGATAACTGAGTTGAAGTTGATGCTCCTAGATAGAGTAAGTTTAAGTTCAAAAAGTAAGCTTAAATGAAATGATTCTACTAAAACATACATTGTCTCTCATTCTGATTTAGCTAAATCTGTGTTACTCAATCTTAGCAACTTTATGATGTGTCTTTAACATGCTTCCTGGGAAATTCTGAGAGTGAAAGTCCAAGCATCTTAAAATCGCCAAGGCTGAGAAAAACTGAACTAGATCACACTTGGACCTAAATTTTTGACCACAGGTGTAAATACTAATTATGTTAAGCTTGTTAATATAATTCCAATCTTTCCTTCACTGTGTTAACAATAGTATTCCTGGATCTCAATTAAATAAAACTACAACTCCTAAATGTAGTAAGTAAAAGAATAGAGACAATTGCAACAATGGAATATATTTTTGTTGGTTTGTCTTTGTGCCTCAAAATAATGCTATGCGTGCAATTATAAATTTTAAAGTTACATGTCTTAACACACATTCTCAACAAGTTACTCAAAAATTCCATGAGAATTGCCACAGCATTATAGTGATGCCCAAAATATATTCCATAAGAGGGTCTAACTGGCAGAGTTTGCTGCTTTGTCCTGGGCCACAGGGGAAAGAGGCTCAAGAATAGGCTTATCAGACAGTGAGTAATGAAACACCTGCTGCCACCTATAGTTTTTCCTCAATCCCTGCTATACAATTTCACCATTCATAGCACTGGGATGTAAGTAATGCTTGGAGGCCAAATATGGGCTTGTCTATCAATCATCCAGTGCTTTAATAAAATGTTCACATAGCTAACAACCCAAAGAAGGGGAGGGAAGGGAAGAGAGAAGGGAAGAGGGAAGGGAAGGGAAGGAGGGGAGGGGGAGAGGAGGGGGAGAGAGAAAGGGAGAGGGAGAGGCAAGGCAAGGGAAAAAAGAGGGAAGGGAAGGAAAGGCCTCCTCTCCAAGCTGTGATTTTAGCAGCTTATGCTATTGTATTATTCATATTTTGTATGGATACTTTACATTATAATAATGCCACAGACACTGAGTCAAGATGGCTCTTCATATTATATATTTCCCTTCATCCTGTTCAACTGAATTTATTGCAGGCATGAAACTAAGACCCTAATGCTGAAATCCAAGCCATGAGGGCAGATAAAAGTGCTGCAAGGCATCTAGACAGCACCCGCCCCACTAATACCAGCATGATCAGCTGCCATGCTCTGACCCGAGGCACTAGTTACTGTCCACCTACATAGATAATAGCTGGCACAGGTGTAAGATCTCTGGTGGGTTTTTTTTTCACAATCCCAGGAGAAACAATAGAAGCTCTTCTGATCTATCCGCCCCAGGAGGATTATTTCATTTTGAGAAATGCCTTTGCTTTCTCTATTTAACCTGACAGATTCAGCTAAAACCTCTACTATACTATCCAAGTAAGCTCAGAACACAAGCGTACAACTCTTATTTACAACCTGGGTATGCGTTCTGTCACAGCATATATGCAATTACTCTCTGGTCAGTTACCAATTACAACTTTCTATATATCCTTGAAAACAACTTTGACTACATAATTATAACTGTTCTTTAGACAATTTAATTTTATTTAGAGGCTGACTTAAGGATTTATTATAACAGAAACAAATATTTCCTATGTTCAGAAAGTCTGCATTTTATTCTGTACTTTTATTTTACTCTATAAATAAAAGAATTTCATTCTTCCTTAGAAAGTGGGATGCAGCCACATTATTATCTTTCTCTTGTCAAGAAATGAAGTTTTAACAAAATGCATGTGTCACCAAGACATCAAAATAGTAAACGAAAACCTGATTCTCAGTGATGTGATCATTAACCAATGAACTTATGGTTCACATGGCCCACCATTAATCCTGTTGCATCTTCCAACAGGTTGTGTGTGACCAGAGGAACAACTAGTACATTGATACTTTCAATCATGACGTGTTTTAGTTTTTATATTCTTGGGAAATGGTCACTGTACTGTACATGGTCAAAGTTTTATACTTTAAAATTATATCCACCTTAAAATAGAATGAAGAGTAATATATTACTTGGTCTTAATTTCTCTTGTTGTAGTAAGCAGGTAAGAAAGCATAAATCAGTTGCTCATTCAATTTGTGCTCAATTGTTTTTTTTAGCAAGTTTAAAGCAGGAAATAGACACGAGTTCAGAGAGAGGATAACCAAGTTCAAGTGGTTTGCTTTCTAGAAAGCATGCATTGGATTCCAATCTAACCCCCTTTGGGCATGTTTTGTATTTTAGCCTTATACACTTTAATCACAGTTTGATTTAAAACATAAGGTGTAATTACTATTTTCAAGTACTTATATAAAGGTAAGCATTTCAGTTAGAGAGCATTAGATGACTGGGCCTCAAGAGACACTTGAAAACTGATAGTGCTAATGAACAGGTTACATTTGCATTTATTTTGTAAGTGTCTGCAGAATTGAAAAATATTGTCATACTTGAACAACAAAAACAAGTGTTGATTTTGGTATGTGGAAGACAAGTATTTCAGGGTTTACTAGACAAACTTATCCAAGAGTTTCCCTGCTTTTCATAACATTGTGTAAGTCTATGCTGCATATGAGTGCTTCAGCTGTAGAGTGTATCTTTACCTACAGATTTGCTTTATTCTTCTTTCCACTTTCTGCCTTTCTATAAAGGTCTTCATCACACATATTATATGCTATATTTATTTATTCAGCAAGAAGATTTTCCTGAACCAGTCTAATTTAGAGGAACGGAGAACTACACAAATAGTGTGGAGCTTGTATATGAAAGAAAATTATGCACCCATAAGAACTTGCCTCTAACAAGGCAAAGCTATTGGGAAAATAATTCAGGATTGTATACTTTTAATATGCCTGCCTATTAAATTGAATAAATAGCAGATGTATGACATGTTAAAGTGCTAAAAAATAACTTTGTACCTTCTTTAAAAAGGTACGCTTATTCTTTTTGACTATTTTATTATATATTATTTATCCTTAAATGCTATAAAAACAGTATTTTGCTAGTTGAATTTCAAACATAAATGTGATACTTAGCAAACCCAGCTGAATACATAAAGTTTACATATGACTCAAAAGTTTATTTAAAAAAACAAAACAAAATTATTTATTCCTAACAGAAGCTGAAAAAGTCACTTTTGCTTTCCAAACAAACATTTCCTCAATATAATTTAGCATAACAAGGATAATGATACCATTACTGAGAGTTTGTGTTTGGATGGACATACACTTTTTTTCTTAGGAAATGTCTACAAATCTGTATCCCAATACAGGTAATTCTTGACCTAGATAACTACAATTGGACTGAAACTTTCATCACTAATTGATTTGATCATTAACTGAGTTTCACTCAGTTTTATGACCTTTTTAGCCAAAGTCTTGAAGTGATTCACCCCAGTCAATTAAGTAAATCATGTGTTCATTAAGAAAAATAAAGAACATAAAAACTGGCAAAACAAAGGTTTTTTAGCAAGTATTTTCACATGGAACATATTACTAATGGATTAAAAAAAGGTTAAAGATGGAATTTGGATAATGATTGGAAAGGCTTAAAATTTTATTGATATTAGATTAAATAGCATTTCCTTTCAATTAAAGTTTACAAATTATAGTTTTAAATAGAAAAGATCCAGATTTCACAAAAAAATCAATATGAAATCCAGATTCAAAAATAAAGTATGATATTTAACTATCACCTACAAATCAACTTGAAATTCATAAAGTTATGCATGATGTTGATAAATCTATAGTTTCCCTCTCAAAATATTAGTTACTGTGAAGTATATATCACAGATTATCAGGTTGACTAATAGATTAAATTATTTTAAAGGGGGTTATCTGAATTTGTTGATTTCAAGTGGGATGGCCTTTGTTGGCTTTGAATTTAACAATTTCTCCACCCATCTACTGTTGCATAGTTATTATTCAATAGCTTAGGTTGATATCAAATCAGTATTTGGATCACTAATTTAATGCTTTTTCTGTCTGTGAATTACAATTTATAAACTATATTCTGGAATCAAATCCTAGCTCCTTTATTAATTCTAACAACTTATTCCTTATCAATAAATATGAACTTAAGAAGGTTCTTATGCCAATTGCAGACACACAGCTGGACACAATGGATATGGTATTCTGAGGTAAAGGCATGGGCCTAGCAAATGGGCATATAATGTTTTGTGATTGTTATTTCTTACATCGATCAAAGAACTAACAGGGAACAAATGCAGATTGCTACAACTTTTTATAAAGACAGGCTTTCAACCAGGGGTAGGATTCTACCAATTTGCACCTATTAGCTAGAACTGGTTGTTAACATTCTAAGCAGTTCGGAGAACCGGTTGTTAGAAGAAATTGCTGGCCTAATCCTGTAAGGAAGGCATGAAGGAAACATTCTGGTGTTGCTTACAGAAACTGCTTCTCCATTAACCCTTATTACATTCTTGGCAGGACTAGACTTCCTGTCTCAGGAACATCTCTGGACTTTTTCCCCCCTCCTTTGCTGGTCCTTTGCTTGTGTGGAGTGACCATTCAAAGTTAAAATGGCACTGAAAAAAGTGACTTATGACCATTTTTCACACTTACGGCTGTTGCAGTATCCCCACAGTCATGAGAGGCCAGGCAAGGAGATGTGTGCCTCGATGTGTGTGATATTGAGTTGGCCAACCCAGACAATAACATGACCACCAAGCCATGCCCACTAACTAAGCCATGCCCACAGAACCAGTTGTTAAAAATTTTGAATCCCACCCCCGCTTTCAACCCCACCCCATCCCCAAGGAATAGAAAATAGACAACAGTTTTGCACACAAAATGCCCTAAACAGGTGGTACTCAACTTACAACAGTTCATTAGTGACCGTTCAAAGTTACAATGGCACTGAAAAATATGACTTATGATTATTTTCACACTTACAACCTTTGCAGCATCCCCATGGTCATGTGATCAAAATTCAGATGCTTGGCAACTGGTTCATATTTGCAACCGTTGCTATGTCCCAGGGTCATGTGATTACCTTTTGCAACCTTTTAACAAGAAAAATGAATAGGGAAGCCAGATTCATTTAACAACCAGGTTACTAAATTATTAACTACAGTGATTCACTTAGCAACTTTTAAGAGGTTGTATCCTGGGGAAAACTCATTTAACAAATGTCTCACTTAACCACAGAAATTTTGGGCTCAATTGTGGTCATAAGCCAAGGACTACATGTATTAGGGAACTTGTTTGCTATTAAATACTTGTTCCATGTGTTAACTGTTTCTAATCTAGACTGCAGTAATGGAAGTCTGACATATTTCCATACTAATCTAGACTGCACTAATCTAGACTGCAGTAATGGAAGTCTGACATATTTCCATACTAAAATGTTGAAAAAATACATTTGAATAACAGTACTGAATTTTCTCAGATAATTTTTGCTGTCCATAGTCTACTCCTAGTTAATAGTGTTTATATTTGCATTTATGTGGGTGAATGGGTGCTTATATAGCTGTCTGAACAGCTAGTGTTTTATTTATATTTAGGGAATTAGCTACTCAAAATGACTAAAACATATATATTGGCAGCTGAATGTTACAGATTCATCTTGCTAAATCTTACCAGTTCATAGCAGCTGCATATTTCATGCCAAAAAAACAAATGAACTCTGCACTTTGGTGGGGTTTAGGCAGCCAGTTTAATGGAATATAAGATTGTATTGTGGTTCCTATCTATATTGATAGTGATATAACCATAATTTTGCATACAGAAAGAAAATCTTATCTTAATTCAAGTAAATTGAAGTGTGGTTTAAAATACTCTCACACAATTTTACTAGGTTTGCCATTTTGAGTTATTCCAATATGGGCAGTGTTACAAAATTACATCAATACAGGTAAGAATAACACTGTTTTAATAGATTAGAAAAATGAGCTGAAAGTAACAAAATGAAATTTAACAGAGGCAAATACAAAGTTCTTAATTTGGCAATCAAAAGTCAAACATATACATATATGAAGAGGGGAAAAAACAACCTTGTGGTAGTGGCTGATTAGAAACTAAATATGAGTGCCTTCCCTGGCCAGTGCTCTACATATGGATACTGAAAGATCAGTCTTTTGCCATATTCACTAGGCACCTGATAAGTGCTCTCTCTTATAGTTTATCCACTGTGCTCATTTTCCCCATAAAAGTACAAATTTGATACTAACCAATAATTATTTTTGGAAGACAGAAAGTAAGAGTAAGCACAACAGTTGTAAGCAGACAACAATTTCTGTAAGTTATAATCTTGTGTGATGACTGTTTAGGAAACCCAATAAAACCACTCCAATAAATAATGGATGACTGCCATATTAAACCTCAATGTACATTGGGGTTACATATTATGTTGTCTTCTCAACCACTTATCAAAAGGTTATCAACATTCCCAATTAATTCCTTTCACTCGTCCACTTCCTTTTTTTCCAGAACCTTCTAATAGCAATAAACATACAGCAAAACACCCCTACTTAGTGAAATAAAATGCTATTTCAGAGTGAACTAAGGTGAATTCCTCAAAGACATAATCTGGATCAAACTTTTTTTTTCTCTTTCCGTATGAGAAAAAAATATGTCCACATGAAGCAAATTAATATTTGCACAGCATCATATTGGTTCTCAGTGAAATATTATCATAGTTTCATAGGTTCAGATGTTTGAAAACTAACACTAAGTTTAAAACAACACTTTTTAAGTTTGCTATCCATACATCTTATAGGTAATGTAATTTAGGGATAATAGAAAATATGTGTACTTATACTGTGTTCCAAACTGCAGCATAGGGTTTACAATTTAATTTTGTTTTATTAAATTTGTTTTGGGCCACAAGTGCAAACAAGAAAAAATGTATTTAAAATGTTAGAATCAATACTAAAAGAATCAAACATTTTAAAAGCTTTCATCTTACTGATTCCAAATCAGATTTAGCATATTTTATAACTACAATGTGTGATATAATTTACTGGTTTCATTTTTAAAATATCCACATGTAAACACATTAGTACATTAAACTACTTCAGAATGTACTAAATCTATAACATAAGTGGAGGTATTTCCAATTTTGACTGGAAATTCTGCATATGAATGCTACACAAATCATTATGTATGTTGCTATACATCAGTATTTCTCAACCTTAGCAAATTCAAGAAAAGTGGACTTCAACTTCCATAATTCCTCAGACAGCTGGCTATGGAGTTGTGAGATTGAAGTCCACAGATCTTCAAGTTGCCAAGGACAGGAATATTGCTATACATGAATGTCCATAATGAGATCACTGACCACCCATAATAACGTTGTACCAGCTCTCCGACCACAACACATTTGAAGGATGAAAAGTAAATTACATTTTTGCCAGGAAGAAAATATTTTGTTTTATAAGTACCTGAAAAGTCCTTTACAGTAGTCTAAATACAACAATGTTTGATGCAGTAAAGACACTTAGTTCTCTATTGTTGTCTTTATTTTAATTATCAGCCTTCTCTGTCTATTTAAGTTTCATTAAGTGAAATTATTCCTTGGAAGGGGGGAAGTAAATTTGATTCTCGTGACTGTAAATGACATTGGAAATAATGAGACAGTATCCAGATAAATATAGATAAATCAGAATAGAACTGGAAGGGACCTTGGAGGTCTTCTAGTCCAACCCCCTGCTCAAGCAAATAACCCCATACTACAGGGGTGTCAAACTTGCTGGATGCGCCATGCGTGGCCATGCCTACCCCAGTTAGCAAAGGGGGGGAAAGTCGCATTACGTCACATGACGATCACGTGATGCCATAAGTTTGACACCCTTGCTATTTCAGGCAAGTGGCTGTCCAGTCTTTTCTTTAAAATCTCCAGTAATGAAACACCCACAACTTCTGAAGGCAAGCTGTTCCACTGGTTAATTGTCCTCACTGTTAGGAAGTTTCTCCTTAATTCCAAATTACTTCTCTCCTTGATTATTTTCCATTCATTGTTTCTTGTATTGCCTTCTGGTGCTTTGGAAAATAAGTTGATTTCCTTTTTGTGGCAGCCCCTCAAATACTGGATTACTGCTACCATGTCACCCATAGTCCTTCTTTTCTAAAGACTAGCCATATCCAATTCCAGCAACCATTTTCATATGTTTTTAATCATGTTATTTGCTCTTCTCATCACTTTTCCCAAAGTCTCAACATCTTTTTTTGTAATGTGGTGACCAAAACTGGATGCAGTATTCCAGATGGAATCTTACTAAGTTTTATAAAGCAGTACTAAAACTTTATGTGATTTTTATTCTATGCCTCTGTTTATGCAATTAAGGATTATATTAGCTTTTTTGGTGACAGCAGCACATTTATTTTTATTTATTTATTTTATTTATTTGATTTGCCAATTGTTTACAAGATAATAAGTATAAGTGTATACATAGTTGTGAATACATGAAATGGGTACATATAAGAAAAATAAAAGAATAAGAGAAACAATAGGACAGGGACGGTAGGCACGATGGTGGACGGTAGGCACGATGGTGGCTCATATTTAAATATCATCAACTAGGACTCCAAGGTCACTCACAGTTACTGTTTTTGTGCCACATTTTGCTTAATATATACTTGTATCTTTGGTTTTTCCTACCTAAGTGTAACATCTTGCTTTTTTCTACATTAAATTACATTTTGTTGGATAGGGCCCATCATTCATGTCTGTCAAAATCTTTTTGGATCCTGAGCTATAGTCTATAGGTTTTCAGACAAATTGCTCAACTTCTCTCCTCTTTGGACAGTATTTTGTAGTCTTTGATCATAATCATGTGCTTTCTTAGCAAATTATTTAGTTAACTGCTATGATTTTTCTAAAAAGACTAATACACAAAAATTTCTCTGTAGACAACAGAGAAACTCAAAGAACACAAATCAATAAAAGTGTGAAAATGAAAGTGAAAGGTGGCTGATGTAGGAACAGAGAGAATGTGCCTAGAAAAAAGGGAAGGAAAATGCTTCTTTTTTTTTTTTAAAGCTTCACCACTTGCCTTTGGCCATGGACCAGCATACAATCTTGTTGATAAGAGTTACAAGTAGAGTAAGAGAGTTACTTAGTGATAGCAACCTGCTTAACATGCCAGGAAATTTCCCAAATATAATCTGATTATCACTGACATGCTAAGTGATCTATCATTTTCCACCTTTCTTATCCACAATAATAATTAACTTTTTAAAGCAGTGATCCTTAACTCTGATCCTGTCTTTACACCAGCTTTTATTATCATCACTTGAAAGAACTTCTGTTATTTCAGAATTCAACTGAGCTGAACCAGAATGTTACTCCCATCTACCTCTGTCATCAGCACCTGTTCTTGAGAAACACAATAGGTACCCAGAAGTATTTGATGACACTATCTCAAGTCTCTAATTCTGGCACTGGTTTCTTTTATAGAAAATTGCATCTTTTATGCAAGCCAAACAACATTCCTTGACACTAGATCCTTCTCACCAATTCAGTATAGCATTGGAATAAAGCATTGGAATAAAGCCAAAAGGCCCTGGTTCAAATCCCACTTCTCTTATAAATTCAATTATGTGACAGTATCTCATTCTAATTCTCTTTACAGGGTTGTTATGAATTTATTTATTGTAAATCAAGGATTACCTATCCTTTTCTATTTTTAGTCTGAATTGGTCCTATGTATCATTTCTGTTCTCCTCTTCCATTAAACACATTTTTACCGACAATTATTTTTTGACCTTCAATAGCATGCTTAATAAGTTTGCAAAATTATATATGCAAGTATAACTGCATATGATAAATGCTGTTGGCTTATGAGTTTGCTATGCTGCTTTGGTTAATATATTATGGTTGCTCTTTATTGCATTGTATTATTTTTTGTGCATGAGTTTTGACAGAATGTAAATGGGTTTTGAAGGATCCTTTTATTTATTTTTTATTTTTTTAAAAAATATTTTTATTAAACATATTTCATCATTTTATATCACTTTTATAATCTTTGCAATGCTCCAGCATTGCTGCTATTCATACAGCTGTGTGAAAAAGTCCTGCATGCTTTACGGTTTACGGTTTAGGTTTATGACATTTTTTTTTTGGATAAGCCATTGATTTTATGATATTTTATGCTAACTGCTATGCAAATATTGTTATATTTAAATAAATACTGGTGATTTTTCAGTAAAAAGCATAAGCTCTTTGCAATTTGGTGCTGTTTGGATGGGGATTGTGAATTTTCTAGCATGCTTACAATGACTATGAAAACAGATTAATTGATGCATACCCAGTGGCATACGTGTTGCAATTACTAAGGCCGATGCTAATGTTCGTTAACATTTTTATTGTTTGTGGCCCTGAAAAGGACCGTTTAGGTAACCAAATATGGTTACTAGTATGAAATTAGCCAGCCCTTATTGTTTATCATCAGGTGGCATCGCTTCGGCATAGATGTATAAGCCTTTGCATGTGATCTTTGGTGACAATTGTGGTGCCAGGCTGCAATAATGGATTCAATCAGCTCCTGCTTGGTCTTTGGATGCTTCTTGCTTATTTCGTAACCAATCTCGGCCCACAAGTTCTCAATTGGGTTCAAATCCGGACTCTGAGCTGGCCAATACAGGAGTCGAACGCTATCCTTCTTCATCCACTGCTGGATGGACTTGGCTCGATGACAAGGAACATTGTCATCCTGGAAGTAAAAGTCCTTCTCTACAAGTTGCTGAGCTGGTCTTTTCCCTACACGATTTGTATCCAACCAATATCAGAAGCAGCGATATAGCCCCAGATCATCACGTGCAATGGATGTTTCACAGTTAGATTCAGGCAGTATGGTCTAAATTCTTCAGCTGAAATCTTCTGACATACTTATTGCACTGATTCCCAGTCAAGCAGAAATTGCTCTCATCACTGAAGATGACCTTGGCCTACTGTTCATTGGTCCACTTGGCATACTGTACAGTCTATGCTGAAGTGATGTCGCCTGGTGATAAACAATAAGGGCTGGCCAATTTCATACCAGTAACCATGTTTGGTTATCTAAATGGTCCTTTTCAGGGCCACAAACAATAAAAATGTTAACAAAACACTAGCATCGGCCTTAGTAATTGCAACATGTGTGCATCAGTTAATCTGTTTTCATAGTCATTGTAAGCATTCATTGAAAGTAAGTAATGTAATAGAATTATTTATTCTAACTCTTAGTTGTTCTAATTTTTTATAGCAACTGTGCTATATCTAGTTTCAGTGGCTTCCAAGCCCAGTTAGAGATTTATACAAACCTACTCTATCATCATCGAGATAGCTCGTCTATAATTGTATTTTTGAATCCTTTTCCACATTACATATAGACCAGTGGTGGGATTCAAATTTTTTTACCACCGATTCTGTTGGCATGGCTTGGTAGGTGTGGCAGGGGAAGGATACTGTAAAATCTCCAGTCAGAGGTGATATTTGCCAGTTCTCCAAACTACTCAAAATTTCTACTATCGCAGGGGTGGGTTTCTACCAGTTCTGTCCATCTCTGTAGAACTGGTAGCTCTGAAGAGCAACAGACATAGAACCGGTTCTATGTCTGCTGATGTTTTTGCCCACCCGTCCACCCGGGCTCTTACCTGATCTTTATTTCCTGATTTTTCAACTTCAGCCCCCGAACGAGGCACAGCTACAGTTAAAAAAGCAGGAAAAGAGGGCTGTTTCAAAGGCTGCTTCTCTGCATGCAGTGTGCTGATGACGATTTACAGGCGCGCGGCTCCCAGCGTGCAGGGAAGCTCGTAAATCCCGAACCAGTAGTTAACCCTGTCGTATCCCACCCCTGCACTACCGGTTCTCCAGAACTGGTCAGAACCTACTGAATACCACCTCTGATATAGACAGAGACAAGAATGAATATAGTGCTACAAGTCAAGCATGCAGAAGCTCAAAATTAGGCCTTTTGAAGAAGCAATGGACAGACAGTGAGATTTGTTGCATGTTCAAAAATGAAAGTTATCTTTGCTGAAATTGGGGCTAAATGGGGCTATCTTTGCTGAAATTGAGGTGACTTTAAACTTGTCCAATGCAGCATTGTATTGTCCTAATGCCTGGACAATAATTTGTCCTGGGAAGAATAAAACAGGGAGAGGATAATTGAACAAGGAAGCAAATCAGAAACAAATATTTTGTTATATAAGCAGCATGCAGGATACACTATTCGTCTTGTTGATGAAGACATTATCAAAGAGAAGAAATTACAAAGGAGAAACTTTAAAAGAAAAGAAAAAAGCCCATATCAAAGAGGAATAAAGGGTAAACAATTGTTCGATTATCTTGAATGATCAGCAATTAACCAGTCTCTTTTCCATTTTAAATATAATTTCCCACTTTGTTGTCCAAGACAGACTTCCATAGATTCAGTCAGCGCTCAAGAGTATATGTGATACCTCTAGGCCACTTCTAAAATTGGCATTTTAGAATGAATAAGAAGGAAAGACAGTGTTGGTACTGTCTAAACTTTACTAGTACCTACTAAACTATCTAAGCTAATCTAAACTAAACTAGTGCCTACTGCTTGGCCTTAGACTGGTCCTCGTCACTGACCTTTAATTAATTTCAACAAATAGTAGAGATATTTGAAAAACTGAAAACGTATACTATGAAAAAATGCTTTTTTTCTTTTGCTTTTGATAGAAGTAGCTGCTTGACTTGCCTGACTATAAGATCTCAACATCCTTCAGAAACCAGGAAACCAAAAACCTTGGTTTTTCTTAGAGACATTTGCTTCAATAGTCTTTTCCAGTAACACATTCCATCTGTTTATTCTCCTTTGCACAGAAACAGACACAAATTTCTCATCAGGCTGACATCTGGCTGTCTCCCATAAAAACTTAAGATGCTCTGTTGTTCCCCCCACATTCTCTAAGCTACGTAAGCTGCCACTGAAGTTTTTCTTTTCTGTCTCTAGTGAGAAATGTATAACCAACAGTTCACTACATTCTACCCTATAAAAACACAGAGGACTGAAATAAGCCTGAAACATCATTAAGCAGAAACTTGTATCACATCTCACGGAATGTGTTTGTAAGTCCTTAGTTTTTGTAATTTAATTTAGTAATTAAATGTTTTACACAGCATATTCTGAACATTAAAATTGGGCCACACTTTTGTTTCAATTAATATATTACACTGATGACTGGAGAATTTAGGAACAGAAAGTATTGAATCGTTGCAGCGACAATTTCATTGCAGAAAATGTTAGTGAGAATTGGCATTTGATTACAGAATTGCACAGACTGTGACAGGTCTATGAATAAAATAAAAACTTGCATATAATATTTTGAAATCAACAGTCCCTGGGGTAAAATGCTATATAGGTATGGCCATCTCTTGCAAATCTTGCCTGCATAGACAATAACTGGAGATACTTGGACATGGAAGCATTCTAACAGTGGTACTATTGTTTTATCCAACATGAACAGCAGTATAAGTAATTTGTGGAAAATTGGTCATGTTTAATTGTGGACTCTAGCCAATCTACCATAGCCAAAAAAACACTTACATGTTTCCTATTTGTAGCATCTACACATTTCAGTATTTGTGTTTAGTGGTCTTGCTTGCACATATTGAAATATTAGCAGTACTCTAGAAAGTTAATGACAATACTAAAAGTTATTACACTACACTAACTAAAGAGAATATAGATAGATATTTTCTTGACTGAAAAGCCAAGATAAATATTTTGGTTCTCTATCTAGTAGGAAATTGTTATAAGGCTGTTGTCGCCCCAAACCAGATTTTCTTTAAGAATATAGATATTAAGTAAACTTAAAATATTGCTAGAGATATTTCTCAGATGTACACATGTGTGCTACTTCAGGGGAAAAGGAGAATCACTATTTTTACTGACATAGGTCTAGCATGGAGATACTATCGATTAAATCTCATTTGGTGAACAATATGTAAATATATTGCACAAGATCACATCAAAGTGAATTAGATTCTTGCTGCTTCGGAATGCAACAGTTCTAATTAAATAAATTAGACTTCATAAGTCTTGATAAGTCCTGGGTGGATGGACAGCTAATGCTATCCAAAATATAACTTACAAAATCCTGGTGACCCCTTGAAATGTTTTCCAATAAAGACAGAAACTTTCAGATTCATAAACTAACATTGTCATACAATCTTTTCTGATATACCATCATTTTAGCATCACAAATGAGCCATTCAAATTATATAGTAATCTAAGCTTCTGTAAAATACATTTAAAACAGTGGTGGGATTCAATTTTTTTTTACTACTGGCTCTGTGGGCGTGGCTTGGTGGGCATGGCAGGGGAAGGATCCTGTAAAATCTCCAGTCAGGTGATATTTGCCGGTTTTCCGAACTACTCAAAATTTCCACTATTGGTTCTCCAGAACTGGTCAGAACCTGCTGAATACCATTTCTGATTTAAAAGCAATATCAAATGTGGTAAGTAACATGTTATTAAGGGTAATTACAACTTTGGTATAATGATATTAACAATTAGATTGGACAGTATTGGTTTATTGGTTTTTGGTTTGCTAATATTTTCAAAGACAACTGGAACATTTATACAAACAATGAAACTTTCTTCAGTTGAAAATTTTATAATTTTATCAAATTATTAGTCTAAGGATAGGTAACATCCTGATTATGTAGTCTACAAGCATAAAGGTGATCATTCCTGATTGTGGCCCATCAGACTCGCAGATTATTACTGTAATGATCAGGCAGTATGGACAATTTATATAAAAAGAACATGGAATATTTCAAGCCTTCATTGTTTTATATACACCAAAGAAAAATGTATTTAAGAAGATAAGTTAGGCATCTGGCTTATTAGCCATTCAAAGCATGAAGTTAAAGCTGTAGCTTTTCCACTATCTACAAACTCCAGGTAGATAATATCATCAAAGGATATTTTAGGTTCGATTATTTTTTAATGCAGAAGAGATGATCTTAAAGAAAAATTTAGGGTTAATAGTTATCTGCTTTATAGTCTAGCTGATTTTGAACCACAGAGTACCAGAAAATGGTGCAGTGTAAGTCTATCTCAGTGTAATAAAAGAGCTATAAATATATTCAGCCATTTGGTCTTCATGAAAAAGTCACATGCACTTTCACTATGGTACTAAATCTTTCTTAATGAAGAATGTGCATTTCCTTTCCCCAGTTCTAAACTAATTCCTTCCAACTTGCTGTTAGCACTTTCAATAAATAACAATGATTAACAACCTCAGTTCAGGCTACATTATATTGCCAAGAGTCCAGATGGAATAAAGAGTCCATATAAATAAAGTAAGTAAATAAATAATATTTCACAATAATGATTATCAACATAATGTATACTTGGACTTTAAAATTAGGAAGAAATTACAGTGTATTTTCATACCTAACAAAATTTATGGGGCTAGAAATGATTAGCAGGTGAAGTGAAATAATTACTGTATCATTAAGCTGTCACTTGCAGTTTTGTTATTGTCTTTCAGTGTCTGGTGAAAGAATAATAGCAAATGTTTACTGCAGTACAGAAGATAAACCTATAAAATGACTCATTCAGAAACCATGGCATATGGAGAGAAATTGTAGAGGGAGGAGCTATCTAGCAATCCATCATTGCTTACTAAAAGAGAAATGAAGTTAATTACAGATGTTAAATCTCATGTCCATAATCCAATTATGGATATGAGGCTGCCAACCTTAAAGTGAAATAAACTTGAATCGGGGTAAATAAAATTCATTTGGTTCATAGGAAGCCAAGGAAACCACCAGAGTGCAGAGAAGAGCAACAAAGATGATTAGGGGAGTGAAGGCTAAAACATATAAAGAACGGTTGCAGGAATTAGTTATATCTAGTTTGATGAAAAGAAGGACCAGGGATGATATGATAGCAATGTTCAAATATCTAAGGCACTGCTGCAAAGAAGGGGTGGGTGGGTGTCAACTTATTCTCCAAAGCACTGAAGTCAGGACAAGAACCAATGGATGGAAACTAATGGAGGAAAGGAGAGAAGTAACCTAGAACAAGGAGAGATTTCCTGACAGTTAGAGCAACTAATTAATTATTAATCAGTAGAACTATTTGGCTCCAGAAGTTGGAAGTGGTCCAACACTGGGGTTTTTAAAGAAGCTATTAGATCAGGGGTCTCCAACCTTGGCAACTTTAAGACTTGTTGACTTCAACTCCCAGAATTCCTCTAGCTGGCTGAGGAATTCTGGAAGTTGAAGTCTACAAGTCTTAAAGTTGCCAAGGTTGGAGACCCCTGTATTAGATAACCATTTGTCTGAAATGGTACAGGGTTTTTGCTTGAGCAGGGGGCTGGACTAGAAGACCTCCAAGGTCCCTTCCAACTTTCTGTTACCATCAAACTTTCTTTTACCATCAAATACTACACAATGATAGAAAATACTTTTGAAAGCAAAAATCTCAAAACAATTATATTTCTTTTGGGAATAAATATTCTTTCAGAGTGCATGAATGAGAAACAGCCAAAATGAAATCCACTGCTACTAAATTCAGCTAGAATACTGATAAATTTCCACTCCAATCCACAGTAAACCTTTGGTATCCGTTGTTTCTTTTGTTCTGCAGTTTCAGAAATAGAAGAGCCACTTTCTTTTGGGACAGAATTCTGGTTGGATAACACCTTGGAGAATATATTTCTTAGCATTTCTGCTTAGAGATTGAATATTTGGAAGACACGTACACAGGGGTGGGATTCAAATTTTTTAACAATGGGTTCTGTGGGCGTGGCTTAGTTGGTGGGCGTGGCTTGATGGTCATGTGACTGGCTGGGTGTGGCCAACTCAACATCACTCACATTGAGGCATGCATCTCCTCGCCTGGCCTCTCATGACTGTGGGGATGCTGCAACAGTCGTAAGTGTGAAAAATGGTCATAAGTCACTTTTTTCAGTGCCATTGTAACTTTGAATGGTCACTCCACACAAGCAAAGTACCAGCAAAGGAGGGAAAAAAACCTCCAGAGAAGTTCCAGAGACAGGAAGTCTAGTCCTGTCAAGAATATAATAAGGGTTAATGGAGAGGCAGTTTCTGTAAGCAACACCAGAATGTTTCCTTCCTGTCTTCCATACAGGATTAGGCCAGTAATTTCTTCTAACAACCGGTTCTCTGAACTGCTTAGAATGTTAATAACTGGTTCTAGCAAATAGGTGCAAATCTGTAGAATCCCACCCCTGCACGTACACAGTGTTTGAGCCTAGTTACTATATTAAAAGATAAATTTCTGTTTTCTCTATTTCACTCTCATCTCTTTAATGAAAAAAATCATGCAAAAATTCTTCTGGAAAACAAACTGTGATTACTTAAAAGCATATTTAATTGATATTGACCACCAGAAGATACTTTGCCTCAAGAAAAATACGTAAACCAAAATGTAAAATTCTCTGAAGTCAGGAAAAGCTATAAGTGATACATAACAAAATGCTCCAATGGAAAATGCGTGGCAGTAAATAAAGTCTCTGACATATATTTCTTATGAGTAATAAATTAAATTGATAAAGTGTGAAGCTGTTATTTTTACAGAATGATACATCATGCAAAACATTTAATATTAAATATCTTTCCCACTGAGATATTCAAATCCAAGTGCTATATAAAAGCTAGGCACCTCTGATTTAATTGTATGTTTCATTGAATCTGCAGATTAAGAAAAGCCGGCAGAACCTTTACATGAACCATAGTCAAATACATCTTTCTGAAAATCAGAATCCATGTTTACTGTTTATGTGCAACTGTTTACAGAGTTAAAATAAGAACATGGTGGATATGGCATTTGCAACATTTTGGACACTCTTGCAGCCTGTACTTTCTAATATCCCCTTAAGCAGACATAACAGGTTCTAAACATTTCCTGTAGACAGTTAAGAACCTTTGTATTCTTGCATTTGAATTCCCCTCGCATTCCTCCTTGCAGAATGTGTCTTATATTTCCCCACATGCACTTTGTATTTGAGATCTCCCCATAGATTTTTCAATAATATTTATGTCTGGGATCTGTGAATACTATTCCAAAATGTCCATTATCTTTCTTTCCTTAAGTACCTCAGTGTTGATTTGTAGATATGTGTCCAGCTTCAGTTTCTCAACTGACTGTGAGACATTATCCTCTAGAATATGTTGCTATTTAGTTAAAACCATGCCTCTTACATCTGTACAATATTTCTCAAGGTCTTCCACACAACCACAAAGAACAATAGAGTGCTTAATGGTTTGCAAGGTGTTCTTTTCTTCAAATATTTCACTTCATTTTTTTCTCCAAATGCATCTTGTGTGGCTGTAGCCAAACAGTTCAGTTTTTGTTCTTCCTCTCTAGCTCAGCTGTCCTCTTCCTGCTCTCAGTGTCCCCCCAATCCGCCCCAGTCTCAAGGTTAAAGGTAGAAGCCTTCTGTCTTCATTTAAAAGGAAAAACAGAAATGTTGCAGTCTTCTTTCAAAGTAGGGAGCCACTTTCAGTCTCTTTTAAAATATATTGGAGCAACATGAATAATGCATTTCAAATAATATGAAACATTAATAAATGAAACAAAGTTTAAAAACATTAAAAAAATATTCCACCATCTTTCAGTTCTCAAGTGGATTGAATCCATCATTGAATCCATGGAAACCGCACACCCTGGCTTCTATTTACTTTTTTATGTACTTCACAAGCCTGACATGAAGGTCTGATGTGACTGTGAATACAATGCAGTACTTCACTTATTAAAAAAACCTTTTATGAGCAGTTGTTTTTGTTACAACATAGTATTGTGTGTACTTATAGAAGATATAGAGAAACAAGATATAGAGAAGTTGCATTAACAGAGGGATACAATCAAGATCAAGTGAGGTACTAATACCACTCTATAAAACCTTGGTAAGACCACACATAGAGAACTGCATCCAGTTTTGGTCACCACACTATAAAAAGATGTTGAGACTCTAGAAAAACTACAGAGAAGACCAACCAGGATAATTAGGGGACTGGGGACTAAAACATATGAAGAACGGTTACAGGAACTGGGCATGGCTAGCTAGTCTAGTGAAGAGAAGGACCAGAGGAGACATGATAGCAGTGTTCCAATATTTGAGGGGCTGCCACAGAGAGGAAGGGGTCAAGCTATTTTCTAAAGCACCTGTAGGCCAGACAAGGAGATATTTAATTTGAAAATAAGGAGAAACTTTCTGACAGTGAGAACAGCTCGTCCTTGGAAGTTGTGGAAATGTCATCACTTGAGACTTTCAATAAGAGATTGGACTGCTATTTGTCAGAAATGGTGTAGGGCCTCCTGTTTGGGCAGGGGGTTGGACTAGATAACCTACAAGTTTCCTTCCAACTCTGATTATCTCTTTAACATATTATATATACCAACACTGACTTGAAGATTCACACGTACATACACACAAGACACAAAGTTAATGTGAGCAAATGTTAAGTCTCTTACACTTTTATTAACATTTACTAATACTTAATTGATTATTTTAAAACACCACTGAACTCAGTGGCAAGTACTTAAGATGAGTGTCCATAGTTTTGCATATTGACATAAGTCATCCCATATCCATTGGCTTGGTTAATGGAGATTTTCTGTAAGAAAGTATGCAATACATTTAACAGCCCAAGTCAAAATATGTATGTAGTCTATGACACAAATTTCTTGATTTTAAAATCACAGAACATTTATTTTCCTATAATCAAATTTGACTGAGTGAATGCATGGCACCATTTATCAAAGCTTAATCTGCTAAAACTACAACCTTAAGCAGTTTAATATAACAATCTGCAATTTGAATACATAAATCTGAAAGCATATCTCCACTCTAATGAAATAATTACTTTTATCCTATGGAGGGTCATACAAATCAATTTAGAACCAATGTGCCACAAAGTTTGAAAATTTCTGTTATAACCAATTCATGATTGAAACTCATATTAATGAGAACATGAGTGGATTCATAGAGTCTAAATTAAAAATGAGCACAGTATGCAACAATGTTCAAGGCACATATCAAAAATTGGTATCACACATATTTTGAATGAACTCCGCAAATATATTTTAATAGTGTTGGAACTTAATATATACTTCTATGCACTTCTGTCTCAACACTTTTTTTCCAAATCTCATGTTTTCTATTTCATTTTATGTAATTTATTATTAACATATTTAAACTTAGAATTAAATATTATTGTAATAATAACAATATAAATTATTAAGCTAATATTTATATTTTAATATAACAACTATAATTAAAATGTGGCAGAAATCATTTATATGCTAATTATAAGATGTTTGATACTGAAGAAAGTCTTTTTTTTTTTAAAGCAGCTTTGAATCTATAAATCCAACATTATTCAAGCTCTTATTTCTACCCCGTCCCCAGCATGGGGAAAACTATATCAGTAGCAAACTTCTAGCCCACAACCCAGCCTAAATCCTAATGAAATATGATCTCAGTTATAATCATAGCAGTGATTTCATTAATTTTAAGGAATAATATAATATATTATAATATTAATATTATTATTATTTTGACCATTCATGAATAACCATATTATTATATATACATATTAGGACTACACACCAGCTTTTTGTTGACACTTCTTCAGCATGTCACTTCTATGGTTTTGTAATTATCTTGAAACCATTCAATACCTTCCGCTGAACAGTTCCCCAGAAATATTTTTGTAACTTTTTTCAGTCATAAAGCTCAAGAAGATTGTCTGGAGAGTCTTCCGGTTTGCTAGCTTTCGGCGGCGGCAGGGATTTGCGACCACGCGATCCCTGCTGCATTTGCCGCCAAGGTTCCCCCGATCCATTTGGATCTGGGGGATATAGCTGCCCCGTAGAGGCAGCTGAAGACAGGGGGGATCTGGCAAGGGGTTTGGGGGTGCCGCAAACCCCCTCCCCAGCCGGCTAAACTCCCTTTTCCCAAGGCGGAGGAATGGCGGTCAGTAATGGCCGCCACGAAGAAAGCTGCAGCCGGGTAAGCAAGTGCAGGAGGGAGAAAGCTGGAGAAAGTGAAAGGTGCTTTTAACCGGGACAAGACGGGAGAAAGTGATTTGGAACCTTGAAAGCTGTTAAGGATATATTGTTCCTTGTGAGAGCCACAAGCTGCGAATACCCTAAAGGGGAAAGTTTTTTTTTTCTTTGTTCTACTCTCCTTTCTAAAGTGACAGCGGGGGGGGGGGGAATCTTTTTGGCTGTGAGTGGGAAGGGAGAGTGAAAAAAAATCAGAGCAAAATTTGAAAATAAGGAGAAGATTGCCTAGAATTGCAAAGAGTTTAAAAACTTCCAAAAATATATTTGAAAAGGATTTGTGATTACTTTAACCTCAGAAAGAAAAAGTGAAGAAGAAGAAGGTATTTAAAAGAAACAGTCTGTGTGGATTGTTTGGTGATTTTGGAACCTTTGGAAATTATTTCTGATTAAATCATCTGGGTGGTTGTTTGGAAAAACTTTTTCTCTACACAATGGCATCACCTGTGGATGGATTGGAACTTATATATCAAAAATATGAAAGAGAAAAACAAGGAGGGGAAGATGGACTTGGCACTATTTTTCAATACTTAGAAATGGCGGTTTATATTTATGCAAAGCAGAATGAGGATGATGGGGACAAAGAAGAAGAAGAAGCCATCTTTCATGAAAAAAGGACTTTGATTGGAGACGGGAAAAAGCAAGAGAAAAAGGAAAAGAGGTCTTTAAGATCTGAAAAAACAGCCCAAAAAGAGAAGAATAAGGTGAAAAAGGGACATTATGTTAAGAAACAACAGAAAGGGGGAAAGCAGAATAAAAGGGAGGTGGAGAGACAAGGGGTTAAAGAGGACAAGGAGAAGAAGAAGCAAGGGAGAAAGGAAGGGATGAGAAGCTCTAATGGTGGGGAGCAGGATATTAAGAAGCAAAAGTTTTTCAGAGATAATGGATAGATCTTATTGTTAATGGGATTCTAGAAAGGTACATAAGATTGCATTTTTATATCTGTATTTAGAAGTAATTATAGAAAATTAGAAATAATATGTAGCTTAAAATGTGATAAAATATCTAACATAAATAAGTGAAATTTTTGTTAAGAAAAAAGAGAGTACTGTAATGAAATATGATTCAAGATTGTGATGTGGGGGGTAATAATCGTGGAAAGCATAAGTGTTCCCACAAAGGCATAATATTCAATTGAAATGGATAAAATATTTAAGATATAAATGATTGTTAAAATTAATGATTAGAACATGGTATACTAGCAAAAATTTTTGTGAAATGAGATTTGAAGTAGAAGAAGGAGGAACATTTTAATGAAATATTGAGCTATAATATGTGATGTGGGGGGGGGATAATGATGGAAAATAGGGCTCTCATAAAAGTATGTGATTTAATTGAAAAGTAATGAGTTAAACGTCTAAGATATGAATGAATATCAATATTAATGAATAGATTTGTATTATTTTTGATGATATAGTATAATTTTAGAATGTACCAGACAGAATCCCAATGTATGTTATGTATTTTATATTAGGTACTATAAATATAAGGGAAAAAGATAAAGGCATCATACTCCATATAGTGTACAGGAGAAGTATTTCTTCTTTTTTTTAAAGAAGAAAAATAAATGATTGGCTGGAATAGAACAGACAAAGAATAATAAATATTAGGATATGAATTGAGAGGAGGAAAAAAAATTGAGAAAATTTAAAGGAGAGGAGAAGTTATATAGAAAATTGAAAATGTTAATAAGATATGAAATGGTATGTAAAATGAATATGAAATTGAACTTGTGTCTGTACCAAGAGTTTTAACCCGGGACTAAGCAACTTTCAGAAAAGAGATTTTTTATGCTTTTATGTTTTGTGTTTATGTGTATTTATGTATTGTTTGTCTTGAAAATAAAACTTGTTTAAAAAAAAAAAAAAGCTCAAGAAGATTGTCTGAGCGTTCTTACATATAATACAGTCTCCAACCAAAAATGCTAATTTAAGGTCCTCTTCTATTCATGTACTGGATTGAGACACAGGAAAAAACCACCAATTTTTCCACAAAGCTATGATTATATTAAGCTAGCTGCTGCAGGATATGATGGTAGTGACCATTCAATATAATTTGGAGTGTGGTACACCCACTAATGGAGCTAAGTGTAATGTAAATCTAAATTTAAAAATTCTTGGTTACTTCCTGTCTCCTTGCTAGTGGTAAGTTTATTGCTAAAATAAACTGTAGGAATCCTTAAAGTTTATCCAATGTCAAAATTACATGAAAAACAATGTATTTGTTTCTAATGCTGTCATCAATATTATTTATTATTTATGGGTGGATAAAAGAACAATGAATAATATTTTTCCTAAAATTTCCATAGCAATTCCATTAAATGAAACACTTAGGAGTAAATGGAAGACTGTAACAAAATTTGATACTTGTCTGAGTCACACTTTTAATGGTTTGCGGTAGTACAAAATATACATGTATTATATAACGTAAAATGTGGACTTCCTTTATAACAAGTCAAGTTTCTACTGTTTTTGTTAATGATAATAGTCACACTAAGGAAGACACAGATCTGAAAACTTTATATGGTGGATATGTTACAATAACTGGAGATAACCGTGCATAAAGTTCAACTGCAGCATATTTGTCATTTTAAAACTTAATGCTGCCTGATATTTTGCATCCTTGACAGATATATCTCAAGCAGCTAAAATATGATTTGACACAGACAGATACACATAAGAGTTCGCTATATATTATAACATGGTTAATTCCTGAGATTCTTAAATAATATTGCAAGATAGGGGTCAACATGTCATATATAATTCCCATTGGAGATAAGGCCATCAATGGCTAATAGGATTCATAGCCAGGTGGTTTATCTAGGTTCATAATGATGTTTGTTTAAAAAGAAATAGCAATGGAAGACAACACTTGTTATCATGTCTTTCAACAGGAGTATGTTTTTTCATTACATAACTTGTTGAATAAGATCTAGTCTCTTTTTAGGTCTTCATGTCACTTCTTTATGGATTTATTAAAGATATATACCATTCTAGGTCACACACATACACACACACACACACACACACACCAAGGAGTAAAAGAAGGCAAGATAACAAAAAAGGAAGCAGACCTAAGAAACCCAAGGGGACTTAAACCATTCTTGCCAAAGGCCTGGGTAAAAGGCCAAGACTTTACGGCCTTTCAAAGTACTCGCAGGGGAGAGCCAAACTCTTGGGAAACATTAGTACTGCTGAGAAGCTCTAATAAACTGAATTCTTGAAGTAATATAGAAATTCTAACACTAAACATTCTAAATACTTGAAGATAACAGCACTGATTATTGTTCATATCTGTGTGTTCTCATTAATTCCTATTTTAATTCATAAACAAACTTAGCTCATCTTACACTGTAACAATTAAAAAATTCTTTTCACTGAGACACAGTAAACAAAATAAGGATTGTATATGGAACATCTGCATGCTCAAAATGTCACTGAAAGCAATACTGGGGAATAAACTATATATAGATTGCATGCCTTGCATGCAGAGTTAATCCTATTGTCTTCAGTAAAAAGAAGTGGAAGGCTTATGCCTGGAAGGCTTTCTAAAAAGCTGCTGTCAGACCATGTAGACATTGCTCAACTATGTGGAGCAATATCCAAGAAAACATAAACCACCTCACAAATGTCCAACTTTACTTTCTTTGAATTCTGTGATCCCACGATATTTGCTCCATATTGTTGATATATGTTAATTATGTTAATTGTCTGTTGAAAAAGCAAGTCTTTGATAATAATTTCTTCTAGCACCATATAATATCAATATAGTTACCCATTCATCGACTGGAATATTAATTATATTGAAGGCAAATTAAATGCCAATACAAACAAAGAAATATTGTGGGTTCTTTCAATCACAAATAAATTGCCTTTATTTTAAACAATTATGCAAATTAAAATATTTGTACAGAGACACATGATTTTCATTCTAAATTATGCTCAAACTTACTAGATTAAGACTGAGAGGCTTAGAGTCAATTTCCACTCCTTCTGAAATTTATTGGGTAATATTGGGCCAATCCAGAGAATCTATAGATTGCTTGACTAATTGTGCATGGCTAAATGACCTATACATGAGACAAACATTTAACACCTCCTTGAATCTATAATTGGTCCCAGAAGGAGAAAATTCAATACACTCTTTATAGTACTTATGCAGAAAACATGACATATATACTGTGTATATATGCAAGGGGAAAATATACTTCCCAAATTTAACATATAACTGAGGGTGAGGAAAAGCTCTCCTCATTGATTCCAGTGTAGAGTAAACAATTGTCCACTAGGAAAAATACTCTGATGATATCCCATGCATAATGCATACAACATCAATAAATTTCTGTCATAGCAAACTCTGTAATCTACTTAACGTGGAACCTTTTTCCTTTGGTAAGAGAATGCCATCACTCCAGGAAGTAAGATCTGGTAGAATCTTGTCATTTAAAAAAAATGATATGAAATGGGTGATTGACAATATGCCCCTGAACAGCATTATGCGGAGAAGAAGAGTGAGAAACATCCATTTCAAATTCCTGATCAAGGAATTATTATAATATAAACAATGTACTTATACAGGTAGTTCTTCACTTAAGAACACAGTTGAGCCCAAAATTTCTGTTGCTAAGTGACACATTTGTTAAATGAGTTTTTCCACATTTTACAATCTTTCTTGCTACAGTTGTTAAGTGAATCATTGCAGATGTTAAGTTATTAACAGTGTTGTTAAGTGAATCTGACTTTGCTTGTCAGAAGATCACAAAAGCTGATCACATGACCCTGGGAACCTGCAACTGTCATAAATATGAACCAATTGCCAAGCATCCAAATTTTGATCATTTGACCAAGGGAATGCTGCAACAGCCATAAGCCACTTTTTCAGTGCCATTGTAATTTTGAACAATCAGTTAATGAACTGTTGTAAGTCGAAGACTACCTGTACTTGAAAGAAAATGTTACCATTCTTACTACTTCTTATACTTGCTAACAAATATGTAATGGTTTAGGTATAGGATGAGAACAAAACTCAGGATCTCTTTTGGTTCAGCTATGATCTGAATTTTACAGAAAAGGAAAGAAGGAATGTATCCCTTTGTTTCCTGGAGTAAAAGCAAAGAGATATATAAATCCAACAAATGAAGCAATAAAGAAATAAACATCACTCCCTAAGCAGTGATTTTATTTCAATTCTTGACTGAAAGTATGATGGGAGGATGTTCTTTTCTTTAAATATTAAAGATCCTGCTGGAAAAATATAAATAAATATATCTTATTTTGTTAATATTGATATTTCAAACTTAACTATTTATAGTTTCTTTAATTAGATTTTTAAAATGAATACTGTTTAAAATTTAAAAACTACTACAATTTAAAAAAGGAGTTTTCACTAAATTTTCTATTGGATCCTGACTATTCATGTTCATGTGAATCAAATGGTACAGTGTAATGGTACATCCTGTGAATAGTCAGGATCCAATAGAAAATTCAGTGAAAACTCCTTTTTAAAAATTGTTTTACTTACAAAGTAGACAGCAGAAATAGTTTCATTTCCCTCACCTCCCTAACTAATTGTATTGCAATCCATTGCACATTCTTTTCTCCTCTGCAGCTCTGACAACATAGCCAAGACCCAAATAGTTTTTATCTGTTCAAGGGTTTAGCCTAAAGCAACTGTAAGCTGATACTGCAGACAATAATTAGATTTGTGTATTCTTCTATTCCTAATTCTGTTTCCTAATTTAGAATTAAGAAAATGCACATCATGATATTAATTTTCTCTGTAAGTTAAGCAGGTAGCTGGCCTTTCGGTGATAAAACAGCTGAACTTCCATCCTCTCTGATCCCTGGAGAAATAGCCACGAAGGTAGACCATCCTCCTTTTTTTTGTCTTCAGCACTTTTCTCTGGATCATGTCCAACACTCTCTTCAATGGTCTCTAAGGGTTTATCCTTGAGCTAACAAAACTATTAACAGTTTAAATCCTCTGCAGTCCAACTCAGATTTACCAGCTTGCAATATTCTACAGTAAAACCATACATCTCAGCAGCCAGAGTAGACATTCTATTATAGAAGCCACCCATTATCTGCTTTGCATTCCTCCTTCTCTCCTCTGTCCCTTCCTTCTTTTCTGAGCTTCAGGAAATATTCAGGGAGAAAAAAAACTTTCCTGAAGGTTTTTTTTTACCATCTCATCTCTGCTCCCTCTGTCTTCTACAAAAACAAAATTGTATTTACACTCCTTATCAGGATTGCTTACAAAAATTGCACGTGGAGGTCCACATAAATAATGATACCTGAAGACCTAGCAAAAATCCATAGTTATTACAAGTACATTATACACACTACAAAATTTTCAGACAATATTACAAAATATGAAATAATGGCAATTTACCAGTAAGGGCTAATTTGGGAGGGTGGGTTGTTGTTTTTTTTTTTTTAGAGAATTATATCTTAAGACTACACAAACATTGGCTTGGATGCCTACCAAGCAAATTTTAGATAAAATCTTAATATGACCCAATTAATTAGTTTCTCATAATCAGAGAGGCATTATTAAATTAAGCTGTGGGGGAAAGAGAAAAGATGGACTATCAGCATAAAATCACCTGTACTGGAAGCATTTTCCAAACAGGAGGATTGGCTAAAAATACATTTTAATTGATTGTAGCCTTTCTTCCTTATGCTGATCTTTGACCATAATAAAGTTTTGATTGACACTAAAAGATGACAAGGGAATAAGAGCAGGACCTGATTTTTTGTGCCCAATAATAAGTTGCTGTAAGTCACTTCAGATATAGCTGTCTACAAGCGTAATAGATAAATGACAATATCAGAATGGTGGTAGTACAGTAGATACAGTTGTTACTTGATAGTTATTATTGATGGCAAGTTACACCTAATATGGGGTGTGGGTATATGTGTACTGAATGTTTTCCTAGTTCTGAAAATACAGTACAAATACAATAAGAAAGATGCCAATATTACCAAAGAATAAAATCCTATTAATAACAGTTCTATCATAGAAAGAAAAGTATGAATTTTGTTTCTCTGAATCTATGTATTGATAAGGAAACAACTGGCTCTTAAAATAAGAAAATGATTTCTTTAGCTTGTTTTTATTCAATTGGTTATTAAATGGAAAGTGGACATTCTGATATAAATTACCATAAATTGAAGCATGTGGAGGGTAGAAACACTGAAGTTTAACCAGCAAAAGTCCATGTTGATCGCTGATGTAGTTCTTACTAACCATAGACATTACAATAACCTAAATTTATTCATTATTAGCTCACATGTCTTTTTAAGAATATCATGTAGGACTGTTAATTAAATGAAACTTAATGAATTCTGGTTGGGGAAAAATAATTTCAGTCTTTTTGTTTATCGTTCATTTGAAATCCTTCATAAATCATACAACCACGAGAGGGAATTTTAAAATCATTATATTAAAATATTTGCTTAATAGAAAGTGATAGCTTAAATGTTACAATATGTTGCCAGACTATCTTCCTATTAAATGGTAATTAAAGAAAAAGCCTCCTGGATTTGCTCAAGGGCATGTTCCACAAAGTCCTCATTATTGTAATTTCCAACTTGGAAGCCAAGTTAAATAACAAGGAGTAATTTGCCAATTAGAACTTCCTGCTCTTTTCTCTTTATTCCTTAAACACCATTCAGAGCCCAAATAAGTCAAACACTCTTCGTTTCAAAACTTCAACTGAAAGATTTAATTTGTGTCTCTCCACGGTGACCCTGTCAAGAGACAAGCAATGATACATTCCACATCCTAACAATTTCCCTTAAATACATAGGTATGTATTTCTATACAATTGCAATATCCTGATTTTCCTTTTCTCAATTCTCATCTTTTTGCTACCATTTGGAAGTGAACAGTGGTAGAGTACATCTGAGGTAAAACATTTCCCCATGTAATCAGTAATTTCTGGCATACAAAAAAGAAATCCCATTATAAATTCTGTAAGGAAAATTAATATCAAACTTAAAAATAAAATACATTCAACTAGAAGGATTTAAATGATTCTTAGTAAACTGCTGGCACTCTTTTAAGATATTTTCATATGGTTCTGTGAATCAGAAATTAAAACTAAAATAAAAAGAAAATTGAAATGGGCAAATAAATGTTAAATGTGTTTTATGCTGCCTCAATTATCTAACTCTTGGAATTGTGCTTAAAAGAGAAGATTCTGTGGAGATTCTCAGTTGTCCAGGTCATGGTTGTCCCAAATGTGCTTTTTCAAGAGGCAACTGGACTTCCTGTTTTTTTCAGCGCTAAAGAAGCTTCTCAGATGAGAAGTGAAATGTCTTCAAAGAAAAAGCAGAAAGTCCAGTTGCCTCTTGAAAAAGCACATTTGGGATTAAAAGACGATCATTTTGCATCACTTGTGGAAGCATATATTATAATTCAAAGATACGTTTCCAACAAGCTCCTTCCTTCATCCTTTTTCATTTAGTCTTGACAAATATCTAAGTCAAGCATCTTCCTTAAACATATACAGGCATTCTTCCTGCTTGGTTTAGTGTCCTTTCTACAACAGAGATTACATTTGTTGATGCAGTAAAGCTATTGGAATCATATAGGCCGTTTTACTTTTATTTTATACCAATATATATAATATTTAGTCTATATTATAAATGATATACTATTTTTTTTTATATTTAGGCTGGTACATATTCAGAGTTTATAGCTACACATCTTAACAAATTTCATGGACATTCCAACTTATTCTACATGCAATTTTTACTTTTAGAGGTATGATATTTGGTTACTCTAAATGCAACCAAAATCTGTTATGTCATACGTAAAATACTCAAGTTGACTGATTGATATGTTTCCATTACTGAGTTTTATTATGATTGGTCACTGACCACAATAAAGTTTTTTTTTTCATACCTATTGTTACAGACTAAGCAAACGCACTGTTTTAAAATCCTAATAGTTTTACTTCTACGGCAGGTTCGTAATCCTGCACTTCTGATTGGCCCACGAGCAGTGGATCCTGATTGGTCAATTCTGGCCGATCTGATTGGCTGTTAACGGGCGCCGCTGATTGGCCGTCCCAGTGCGGTAAACTCAAAAAGCATTGGTTGTTGTGACAGCAGCCAGCCCTATAAAAGGGCTGCTGCTGCCCAAGTATTTTGCTCTGTTCTGAAGTCACTAATAAAGAGTTGAGTCACTACCCGATGCCTCGTCTCCGTTCCTTGCGCCCACGCTCCAGACATAACACTGGCGACGAGGATGGGATGCGGAGACATTAAGAGCTGACTGAACACTCAACGAACCTTACAGAGCACGTGGCTGAGAGCGCACTGAAAGAAGCGGCAAAATGACCAGCAGCACCATACCACCCGCTCCATTTGACCCAGCAAACGAAGACTGGGACTCGTATATGGACAGGTTTCAGATTTTCCTGGAAACCAACAATCTGAAGGATGCTTCGCCTGGCAAGAAACGAGCTGTATTCCTGACCCATTGCGGGCCTGCCGTTTTCAAAATGGCAAAGGCGCTTGCAAAACCAGCAGAAGTCAAGACTATGGACTGGGATAACCTCGCCCCAATCCTCCAGGCCCATTATGCCCCAGCGGTACCAACGCTCATCCGAAGACACGAGTTTTACCAGAGGGACCAACAGGAAGGCGAGAGTGTTGGAGACTTCATCGCCGACCTTAGGAACTTAGGTGGACTCTGTGGCTTCACCAACCTCGAAGAAGCCATGAGAGATCGGATTGCCTTGGGTCTCAAAGACCCCACAACCCAGAGCAAGATAATGGCGAAGGGAGACATCGCCCTCGCAGATGTCATCGCCGATGCTACTGCAGCAGAAGCAACCAGGAAGTCAGCCGCTCCAATGCGCCGAGCAAACGCACTGCACCGCCAACTCACCAGCGACGCTACATCGTTTTCCGAGAGGCACGCATCAACCACTCACCATGAGGACCTCGAATCCTCATCAGAAAGCAAGGAAGAAGAGGTCAACAGACTCAGGTCAGAACGTGACCAGCGGGACCAGCGGAATCGGAAATCCCCGTACCAATGCTCCGGGTGCGGGGGTAGCCACCCGCGATCTGACTGCAAATTCCTAGACGCACTCTGCCGTTCCTGTGGAAAGAGGGGCCACATCGCAAAGGTTTGCAGAAGCAAGCGAGGAGCCAGCCCAACCAGGAGAGAAAACAATTTCCGACAGACCGCCGGCACCCCACCAGCAAATCGGGACCGCCAAGGCACTCAATGGAACCTACACTACAGAAACCGAGCACCTGTCACTTCATCCAGACGTGAAGAAGCGCATCAGACTATCATCATTGGCCACGCATCGTCCCTTGATGCAAGAAAAATCCGAGTGAGGGTCAGTATTGAGAATCGTCCATGCATTATGGAAGTCGACTCATGGAAAACCTTCAGGCAGCTGATCCCTGACATCCGCCGCCAGGACCTCAGCACTCAAAATATCATATTAAAAGACTACCAGGGAAACCGAATCCCGGTTGCCGGATCCAGCAACGTCCGAGTAACATTCAAAGACCACACCGCAACCCTACCTCTGACCATCGTCGATCGAGATCGACCCAGCCTTCTGGGTTTGCAGTGGTTTGCACCATTAGGAATTGAGCTAGCTGGCATCAACCAGACTGGAAGCGATGACTGCGAAGCAGCCTTCGTCCAGGAATTCCAGGACGTGTTCAGAGAGAAGCTAGGCAAGTACAGGGATCCCCCATATCATTTAACCTCAGCCCCGAAGTTGCGCCCATTCGCCTTAAGCCTCGTCGAGTGCCCTTTGCACTCAAGCCAAAGATTGATGAACAATTGGACAAATTAATAGCCCAAGGCGTGTTGGAACCGATTGACCACACTCGATGGGAGACCCCAATTGTGACCCCCATAAAACCAGATGGATCATTGAGAATTTGTGGGGATTACCGGGCCACCCTCAATCATGCGCTCCAGCAGAGCGCTTACCCTGTACCTGTGGTCCAACACCTTCTTCATTCCCTGAGAGGTGGAAAAATATTTGCAAAATTGGATCTAGCTCAGGCGTACCAGCAGTTGCCCGTAGACGCCCAGACTGCCGAAGCCCAGACTATAGTTACACATAGAGGGGCCTTCAAATGTAATAGACTTCACTTCGGAGTAAGTGTAGCACCTGGCATTTTCCAGAGTTTGATGGAGAGATTACTGCAAGGCATAAAAGGGGTCGTGCCATACTTCGATGATGTTTTAATAGCTGCCCCTACAAGAAGCCTGTTAGAAAAACGACTCAGACTGGTTCTACAGAAATTTAAAGATGCTGGCCTGAAGGTCAAGAAAGACAAGTGCCAACTCTGTACGGAGAAGGTTGAATTCCTGGGCTACCTTCTTGACAAACAGGGAATTCAGCCAACTGAAAAAAAACTATCCGCAATAAAAAATGCCCCAAGACCTAGAAATAAAACAGACCTCCAAGCCTTCCTAGGACTCATTAACTTTTATAACATCTTCTTGCCCCAGAAGGCGACTGTTGCTGAACCCCTGCATAGGCTCCTCGACAAGAAGGCTTCCTGGGTCTGGGGACAACGGGAAGAGCGTGCCTTTCAGCAAGTCAAGGACCTTTTAACTTCAGATGCTGTATTGATACAATACAACGAGACTTTACCTTTAACCGTCACCTGCGATGCCTCACCGTTTGGGGTAGGAGCAATCCTAGAGCCACATCCTACCAAACGGTACTGAGGCACCAATTGCATTTTTTTCAAAGACCTTGTCAAAAACTGAGAGGAACTATAGCCAACTTGATAAAGAGGCCCTCGCTATTGTAGCAGCGATCAAACAATTCCACGAGTATGTATATGGAAGACCCTTTTCCATAATCACCGATCACAAACCGTTACTTGGCATCTTAGCGGGAGACAAACCAACGCCCCACATCTTATCGCCTAGAATGACACGTTGGTCGGAGTTTCTAGCCGCATACGATTACCAATTGCTACACCGCCCGGGAAAAGCCATTCCCCATGCTGACGCTTTAAGCCGCTCACCGCTACCCGAAGTCATAGACGATCCAGCTCCAACTCTGACTACGCTTCAAATCGAAACCCTTCCTTCTCCACCACTGACTGCACGAGATATCGCCTTGGAGACAAGAAAGGATCCTTGTTTGGCTCAAAAACCGCCAGACAGAACTCTTCTCAAAAAAAGAATGCATATTGTTGGGAGACAGAGTCATCATTCCAGAGCGGCTACAGCACAAAGTCCTGAAACTATTGCATGATGGACATCCTGGCATTGTGCGAATGAAGGCACTAGCGAGGAGCTACGCTTGGTGGCCAGGTATAGATAAGCAAATAGAAACTTGGGTGGCCACTTGCAGCAAGTGTCAGGAAACTCGCTCAGCTCCGCCAAGGGCCCCGCCAACTGAATGGGAAACACCCCGGAGTCCCTGGTCCCGCATCCACATCGATTTTGCGGGACCTACCAAGGGGCATACATTTCTCATAACTGTGGATGCCTATTCCAATTGGCTAGAGGTCCACAAAATGAAGAGCACCACCACAGAAGCAGTCGTCAAAAAACTAAATAAACTATTCGCTACGCATGGGTTGCCAGACGTCCTGGTCTCAGATAATGGACCCCAATTCACTGCTCTTGCATTTGAACAGTACTTCGCAGACTGGGAAATACACCACGCTTTAACTTCGCCTGCTCACCCTGTAGCCAATGGGAGAGCTGAAAAAATGGTCCAATTCGTAAAGAAAACCTTACACAAGATGGAGAGTGGAAACATCGACGAGAAAGTGACCAGGATGCTCCTTCTCCAACACATTACCCCACACAGCATCACAAACAAAACCCCAGCCAAACTCCTGATGGGACGGAAACTTTGCTCACATCTTGACCACCTACATCCTGCCTACACACCGGAACAACCCCTGGGGTCCAGCAGCAGGTATCGCACATTCAGGGTAGGTGACTTAGTTTTTGCGAAAAACTTCTCGGGTGACCCATTGTGGGTCCCCGCTACGATAACTCAAATTACGGGGCCCTGTTCCTACCGTTTACAAACTGCTGATGGGAAAATGTGGAAGCGCCACATTGACCAACTTCGCTCCAGACTAGCTCCTACCCCCATCACAAGTCCCGAACCTCAAACCTGGGGTGGAAGGGAAAGCGAGGGGGCCGAAAAAGAGCTAGCATACGACACGGGACTTGAAAACCAAGAGTCAACGCAACCAACCCCGAGATATTCACCTTCCAAAGGAGGGCTGGACCAGATGACTGCCTCGCCACAAAGCAGCCCTGCGATAGCAACTAATCCAGGAAATTCAGGAGCCAGTCTTGACGGGAGCAGGGATGACAGCCCCGAGGCGCCCAGCGTAACAGTTGACCCAGCCGGGCTGTTGAGCTCAGTGAACAGCCCAGCGGAACCAGAGTCTGGGCAAGGACTGTTGGAGCAACGCAGATCAGGCAGACAGGTGAAACGACCTGCATATTTAAAAGAGTACATCACCCCACCCCTCAGACGGAACCTAGGGGGGAGGGGTGTTACGGACTAAGCAAATGCACTGTTTTAAAATCCTAATAGTTTTACTTCTACGGCAGGTTCATAATCCTGCACTTCTGATTGGCCCACGAGCAGCGGATCCTGATTGGTCAATTCTGGCCGATCTGATTGGCTGTTAACGGGCACCGCTGATTGGCCGTCCCAGCGCGGTAAACTCAAAAAGCATTGGCTGTTGTGACAGCAGCCAGCCCTATAAAAGGGCTGCTGCTCCCCAAGTATTTTGCTCTGTTCTGAAGTCACTAATAAAGAGTTGAGTCACTACCCGATGCCTCGTCTCCGTTCCTTGCGCCCACGCTCCAGACATAACACCTATATTATAGATTGTATGCTGTAATACAAATTATGCTATGGATCTCAGAAAAAAATGTGGGTAGAAGCTGTTAACTTACTGTACCAACATTTTTTTAAAAAATAAATAAATAAAGTTCACATTCATTAAAAAAAAATACAGAGAGTATTATAAAATCCTATCTGTCTGGTCCATCTGTTTCCAAAGTAGCCAAGTCAATCTGCTGAGATGCTCAGCAACAGTTCTGAACCTTGTAAATTGGCTGACTGAGTCAATTATTTTCTGAATCAGATTCAGGCTACTTGAAACCTGTATCTCAGGTATTAGAGCAAAAAATGATATTTTCTTTACAAAGTTTTAGCTCTGCTTAATTTCTGGTGGTTATTTTCATATTTGCAGAAATTCATAAAGGTTGAGCTTGCATTCAAGCAATACTGAAGCTCCTTAAAAATGCTGCCTTGGAAATTTTGAAATTTGAGGTCCCCTTATTTTAAGGTTGACATGTTTTTTGTTGCTGTTTTAAGCCATTGTTAGCCATGGTCAGCTATGTGAATTGTAATCATGAATAAGTAGCAGTTTATTTGAATGAAAATAGAGTTAAGATACAATAAGGTCATTTCATGCACAAAATTGACACATATCTAGTGAAACATTTATATTTTATGCATGGAATTATCTCATGTATAATAGAAAAATTATCTCTATTATTGTGTCTACAATAATACTATAAATTAAAGTGTATTATTTTATTTGTTCAATTTTGTAGTACATAAGAATAATGTCTTGGAAATTATAGTTTTATACAAAATATATTTTTGAATGAAGAATAATATACAATTATATAGAACTTTTAATATACTACTTCATTAAAGTATCTGCCAAATGTCAAATAATCTACATTATTAGTACAGAATCCAAATGAACATTCATTATTTACAAACCCAATAAGTGTAGTTAATTATTGCAGTGACTACAGAACTTAGAACACATGCTTGCAAGAAGGAGTCATACTGTTAATTGCAAAATATTTTCTCAGTAGTCTCATATGGACATATTGCTTATTGATAAAATGTTCTGCAGCTGTTTGAGTTTTGCAAGACTACGGTAATACAATGTTTTATTTACCATTACTAAATGTTAGCTTATACAGGTAGTCCTTGACTTACGACCACAATTGAGACCAGAATTTATGATGCTAAGAGAAATTTGATGAGTTTTGCCCCATTTTACAACTTTTCTTGCCACATTTATTAAGTGAATCACTGCAATTGTTAAATTAGTAAGACGGTTGTTAAGTGAATCTGGCTTCCCTGGTGACTTTGCTAGTCAGAAGTTTGCAAAAGGGGATCAAAAGACACTGCAACAGTTATAAAGATGAACCACTTGTCAAGCATCTGAACGTAAAGCAGGTGACCATGTGAATGCTGCAACAGTCATAAGTATGAAAAATGGTCATACTTATGACCATTGCAGTGTCATTGTAACTTCAAATGGTCACTAAATGAACTGTTGTAAGTTGTGGACTACCTGTAGTTTAAGAGATACAATGTTGGAACTGGTACAATATACATTATTATTACTTTATTTTCAATAAGTATCATTACTGTGGTTTCTTTTACAAGCACATCAAGGCTAAATAATACTGTCTAACAACAAACTAAATAGCTGAGTCTTCATCAATCTGCAAAATAAAACACACAAGATAAGGATGCAACTGATTTTTAAAAAATATGCCATAAGCCACCCAGAGTTGTCAGATACAACATAGGTGGCAAATAAATTTGATGGATGGATGGATGGACGGACAGATGGATGGACGGACAGACGGACGGATGGACAGACAGATGAACGAGAAAGAAATAATGAAACATTCAAAAGTGTTCCAGTTTGTGTGAAGGCTTTCAAGTGTAATAAATGATCTCTTTAGCACAGCAACTGTGGATGGTAGCTCTTCCCTTTTTGAAATCTGCTCATAAATATAGTACCTGAATGAGTCTATTAATAAAAGCAGGATTCAGTGTACACACCAAGTTGTTCATACCCATCTTTACACTCACTAGTGGTAAATAAACCATTGTATGTATCCTCTACCATGTATTTTTTGCTATTGTAATCTGCATTTTTAAAACCTTGAAAAGAAGTGGTGGCATATAAATTTAATAAATAAGGCATATAAATTGAATAAATACATTAGATGTAAATCAGGTTCCTGTCATGATCTTCTTTATCATGGAAAGCTGAAAAATGCCTATAGTTATTAATTGACTTATATTTATTTGTATGACAGCTCATCTACTGATAGGAAACTTGTCTCACAAAACCAGAGCATAAATGAAAGTATACAAAGGATAAACCATATAATCCTGAGTAGAAATGTGATACTGTCCTTTGCAAATCTTTAAAATCAATTAAAGGAAGGAAAAAGAGACGGACACTTTACCACATAGTTCCCTCTTCAAAACCACTATTGCTGTCTCTGTGTCCCTGTCTTGAGTTTTAGATCTGAGACCAGCAACCAACTAGATGAATGAAACCAATTACTTTGCAGTTAACAGAAACTCCGGTAGTACAAATGCCCTTTCATCACCCTTCACATTCCAGCTACCAAAAATTATTTGGCTGCATGTTTTACAAGCAAAATCACTTACCAACAGGGATCTCCCTGTCACACTGTGCCAAGCTACTGGCTATAATTTTTATAAAACGTGCCAATAATAAATGTTATGACTGTGCCTATTAAAACTTTCCACTGGAAAAATTAGTTATAAGGGACAGTTGTTTAAAATACAGTCATATATTTGCAGTTGTAGAAAGATTTGCTTGTTGCTTCAAGTCAGTCCAGTAAATTGACAGACTTGGATTCAATTCAAACAAGGCTCCATGTGATAACCAAAAAACCCTCAACTCATCATAATAAGCAGTTTGTTGTCTGGAATGCTATGCAGACATAAGTGCTACAGAAGATAAATTGACATCAGCCCTAGTGCCATTCCTTGCAGAATGTGATTCCAGGTTACTGTATAATTGTGTTGACACAAAATGTTTACAAACTTGTTTTCGTATAAAGTTTTGGATAGGCAAATATGTTAAAATGCAATTTAATTTAGTTTTTTTTTAATTTCCTATATCCAATTTTTTGTATCATTCTGCTTCCAATTCAGTTTGTAGATATTAAATACTTACATAAATTCACATGCATTTTCATGCATTTAATATTCATTTTTTTCTAATATAATACTTTTTTTCTCATTATCGGTATATTCTTTGTACAAACTTTCTCCTAATGAAAAAGTTAGTGTGCATTTTGTGGTAAGTTCAGATATATTTTCATCTGCAGAATGTTATGTAACTGTGCATTATGTGCATTAAAATACTAATGAAACATGTTATTAATACCTTAATACAGGATTGTTGCTGTGAGGAAAATAGGAGGAGGAAGGTGTACTGGATATGTTCACTGAATTGAGTTATTCGTAAAAATAAACGAGAGAGAGAGAGAGAGAGAGAGAGAGAGAGAGAACGGTGCATGGGGATCACACCCATGCGCAGGGGGAGGGGCCGTGTGCACTGCCTTCTGGGTGCTAGCATGACTGTGCGCGAAATTTTCAGCAAAGGAGCCCAAAAAGTTAGCCACCACTGGTCTAATTTATGTAATAAAATATTTTTTGCTGCTACTGTTAAATAAATTGAAATCAGAAACACAGCTAATCTTCTTTTACCTCTGTATTAATATTACATTTATAGTACAAATGTAATATTAATGGCATTGGTGTACATTATAAATATCTACCAGCCAATTTCTTGTCATAAAAATAAGAAAAAGAAAAACAATAAATGTGTATTTAAAATATAATAAAAAACAAGGAGGGCGGAGCTGGCGTCGTGACGATACGGCATGCGATCTTGGAGGTCTGAGATCGACAGGATGCGCTCTTTACATTCACCGTCTCTTCGGGACGGTTTAGATCCATTTGGACCGTCCAGGAGCAAAGATATCGGCAGCGATCTCAGACAAACATAGACAAACACAACATAAAAACTTCAAGCCATCTTCCATATATATACGTACAGTGTGTCAGTTGGTTTACAAATTGTTTTGTGCTTTCACTTCGTAGTCTTCAATTACAATTACATTGTATATGTTCTCATATTGTCAATCAAATATTCCTAAACATTAATATCATTGTTAATCAATCATTTGACTATACTATTATTCATTCATGTTTTACAAGATAATCCATATTTTACTTAATTTGTTTTCACGGGTACTTACATGTATGGTATTCAGCTTTGTTCGGGTATTTTCCCACGTCATTGTAGTTGTGTTTTTAAAGTTGTAGCAACGTTTCGGCATAATCTCATCTGCCATCATCAAGCTTCTGTATTGGTATTCTGTATTGGTATTCTGTATTCTGTATTCAATACAGAAGCCTAATGAGGGCAGATGAGATTCTGCCGAAACGTTGCTACAACTTTAAAAGCACAACTACAATGACGTGGGAAAATACCCAAACAAAGCTGAATACCATACATACATACATACATACATACATACATACATACATACATACATACATACATATATATATATAATAAAAAACAAGTAAAGTAGTGACAATCTGCAAAGCTTTAGTTCCCTGAAGATGAGATAGCTGGAGAAACAGTTGAAAAGGTAGATCTTCAAGCTCAAGTGCAGATTACAGAGAAGATATGCATACAGGTAGTCCTCGAGTTACAACAATTCTTTAGTGACCATTTAAGGTTACATCACTGAAAAAAATTGACTTATGGCCATTTTTCACACTTATGACCATTGCAGCATCCCCATAGTCACGTGTTCAAAATTCAGATGCTTGGCAACTGTAGTGAGACAAGTCGTAAAATAAGGAAAACTCACTTACCAAATGTTTCGCTTAGCAACAGAAATTTTGGGTTCAATTGTAAGTTGAGGACTACAATCAGATGTGATATTCAGCAGGTTCTGACCAGTTCTGGAGAACCAGTAGCAGAAATTTTGAGTAGTTCAGAGAACTGGCAAATACCACCTCTGACTGGAGATTATACAGTATCCTTTCCCTGCCACGCCCACCAAGCCATGCCCAGAGATCCGATAGTAAAAAAAATTTGAATCCCACCACTGACTACAATACTCCTGGATTCTCTTTAGAGTAAAACAAATTCTGGGTCGCAATATATCCTCCTTGTCACCATGGTGTGCAGCTGTTTCATTTTATTTTGATATCTTCAAAATAGTGAAGACATTAAATTAGTTCATTCATGCATGTATTAGTATTTTTTCAATTGAAGACTATAGTTAAAATAGGAAGATCAATTATTTAAAAAACAGGACTTTTTACCCAACTAATCTTTCTTTTATAGAGTTATTATCCTAAATGTTTTGGAAGTAAAATATAATTATAATTTCCAAATCTTTATGTCTTTACTTTTTAGTATTGTGTGTCTATGTCATTTTATGTGATACTATCTTCTATCTTCTAACTCACTTGTTTCATCTGCCATTCCCCAGATGCAGTACACCACAGAGAGAGAAAGTGATGTGATCACGCCACCCAACATGTTTCATCAACCATGACAGTCATGTCTCTAACTTAGACAGAAAAGCTGACATTCAATGACACTAATAAAAAAAAAATCTATGGTCTTCCAACCTCAAAGTGTCACTCTGGGAAAACAGAAGAGCATTTATATGAATTTATGCTGGTAACATTTAAACTTTCTGAGGAAGTTAAGTGACAGTTTAATCCATAACCTAGTCAAGTTAGGGGACTTGGGTTTCAGCCTACTGGGATCTCAAGAGATGTAGAAAAAGATAAAGCAATGTTAGCATGGATTAAAAAAAATGTGCAAAACTTACAGAACACAATAAAAACAAACTTTTTAAAAATAAGACTGCATTCTCTCTGTATAATTAATGGTTATAATAATGGCTCTACTGTAGTTAAACAACTTTCACAGCTATCAATCCATAAAGAAAGGACAAACACATTCCCACTTGAATATATCATACCATTCTACACAATATAAAAGAAATGTTCTGTAAATTACTGTAACATTAATAAAATAAAGCAAATAACTGATCTCGAAGCTTCATCTTTTGAAGTTATTTACTAAAAATATTGAAATATAAACAAGAACAGATATAAAATATTTTTTTTTTATTTAACTTAATCATCTTAAAATCTGCCCAAATACAAGGTCAGGTATTATAAATATAGAATGCTTAACTTAAACTAGCACCCCTCCTATTGTCACTCTTTGGAGGCATAGCTTTGCTTTTTAAAGCAATAATCTAATATTTTTGCTTACCCAGCAGCCAATATAAATATAATCTCATCTGAAATCTTTCTTCACTGAGGATGCTTGCAGCTTATAAGTATTTGTACATGTACAGCATTGGATTGGGGATTATGCAGTGTGAAAGTTTGACAAGTGATATTTGTATTGGGCTTATGATTTTGAAGACAATTTTCATGGAGTATTTCTACAAAGCTGGAGACAGGGTATTGTAGTGGAAAAGGTATTGGACCAGTGGTGGGATTCAAAAATTTTTACTACCGGTTCTGTGGCCATAGCTTGGTGGGCGTGGCAGGGGAAGGATACTGTAAAATCTCCATTCCTTCCCCACCCCACTAACCTGCTTTCCAGCTCTGTTCTCCTATGCAGGGCAACCAAAGAAGACCCATCTGATCAGCTGGGACTTGGGAGGGAGAAAATAGGTGGGGCCGGGGCCAGTCAGAGATGGAATTCTCTGAACTACTCAAAATTTCCACTACCGGTTCTCCAGAACTGGTCAGAGCCTGCTGAATACCACCTCTGTATTGGACTGACATTGGAGAGATACAGTTTTAAGTCTGCTCTGAGACACAGCAGGTGATTTGGAGTTAGTTAGTTTGTGTTTGTTAGTTAATTAGTTTATCTTTGTTAGTTAATTTGCCTATTGGAGATAAACCTATCCTTTTGGGTTGCTATTGTGAAGAGAGAGAAAATTGATTTCTGTTTGTATCACTTTGATTTCCTGATTGAAAGATAGGATATAAATCTAATAAATGACAAATCTAACAAAACAAAGAAATAAGTATATGAGCCATTGGAACTATTCAAAATTTGCACTGAAGTGAAGGTAGATTTTATAATAACAGTGTATCATAAACCTTGTATCAACATAAATAAATGGAAAATTCTTAAGTCTGCTGGTATTATATAAAGGCTCTGCCTTCTGTTATTGCACTATAAGACTATGAGAAAAAGAATAAAAAAATACCACAGTCCACAAAGATACATTTTCATTCTGAAAAGAAAATACAGTGTTTCATTTTCTGGAATTCCTGTAATATTCCCACTATACCAATCTTCCTAGTGAGAACTCTGTGAGATCCATTCTTTGGGGGGAAAACTTACTTTCATTTCAGGCAGTTGTCCATAACCTGTTAAGAAATCTATTTCCAGATTTTCTGGAAATTTAAAGTTATGTGAGATTGTGTGTTTACTCCCTTTATCTTGAACTAGGGTACAAATAGGTTTATTGGAATCAGTTCAAAGTATCTGAAACTAGGAGAGGATTTATTAAATTTCTATTTTAACAGACAACCTATGGAGCATAGGTTTCAGGTTGACTCTCTGTGAAAGCAAGCCAACGCATAGGTAAAAGGAGTAATTTAGAAATAATTTTCTAGGGCATAAACCAAGTACATATCAAGTGAATATAAAAGCTCGAAAAGTTTCCGAAAACCTTTGTCTCTCTTCAAGACAAAAACTAAAGACCTTTTGGAACTCATATTACTGCTTTGGGGAAAACAATGCAGCCAACAGAAGTACATAGAAAAATGCTTCCAAAAGGAAACTCAGATTTTGAAATATGTTTTCTAAACTAATGTTGAGCTCAATAGTATACTCAATAGTACTGTATATCTTAAAAATTGACCTAAAATGGTCACAGACTGAACATTCACACACACACACACACACACACACACACACACACACACACACACACAATACTGTAAATAGTCTGTCAGATGCATACTAGCTCTATAGCACTGTCTCTCAACTGATAGATCTCTTGAGATTTCAATCTCTATAATCCCTCCAGATAGTATACTCAGAGTACCAGATTAAGAACGCTATAGTTGTCATACTAGAACAACTGGGGGACACAGTGAAACATCAGCTGACTCTTTAAATAGCTGCATTGCACATTGTAAATTGCTTCTATAAAATAGCTGGATACATGGCTTATCCACTTTGGCAGGAAACAGTATCAGATACTCCTATCACCCAAAAATTTCACACAACATAATAAGTAATCAATAATCTACTAACTAACCTATTTACTGTAGTAGTTAAACTTCAGGTTAGAAAACAGGACACTGTGAGTTCTAGCCCTGCCTCAAGTACAAAGCCAGCAGGGTGACCTTGGTATAGTCACTGTCCTTCAACTCTAGGAGCTGAGGCAATGCCAAACCACTTCTGAAGAACCTTGCCAAGAAAATTACAGAGACTTATACAGAAAATTGTCAGAAGTTAAAGGGAATCTCATTCCACCTTGAGATAAGATTGGTCTCATCTTTGATATCCTTCTGGAAGTTCCCTAAAAGGTGGCTGGGTGAATAGGCTTGGGGTGTAAAGCAAGTGGTGAATTAGTGAGATGGCTGCATTGCTTACAATATGAAATCTTTTCGGCTACTTTGTCAATAGTAACATTGATGGATGTCAATAGTAACATTGATAGATGTTTTTAAATGTGGAATGTTTTAAGATTATTTTTTGTGGTTTGTTTCTTATTGTAAACCACTATTTTATAAGCTTTTGTAAGGTTATATAAATATGATAAATAAATTAATAGCCGTGGTGGCATAGTGGTTAGAATGCAGTATTGCAGACTAATTCTGACCACAGCCAGGAGTTCAATCCTGACTTCTTAAGGTTGACTCAGCCTTCCATCCTTCCAAGGTCAGTAAAATGCGGACCCAGATTGTTGAGGGCAATATGCTGACTCTGTAAACTTCCCAGAGAGGGCTGTAAAGCACCATGAAATGGCATATAAATCTAAGAAAAAACTGACTCACCCTAATTATACACTAGAAATTCAATAGTTCCTTTCATAATACTTTTACTTACTATCAGGGAACTAGATGAATTGTCAAAATGTTTTGCCCTCTGGCAACTAGATATATGTTCTAGCTGATTGTTTGTTCTATTATTTGGGGGATCAATTACTTCCAACCTTCTATTCCCTTTTCCCACACTGAAAAACAATTAAGTGTTCTTACACTGGGAATGCAATATGATCATGATGTAGATCACAACTGCAGTCCTATAGCCATTTACTTAAAAGTACATCTCACAAATAGGATTTACCACTTGAATGATCAGATGAAGCCCATAATTCTTTTTCCAGCAAGAAATATCCAGATTACTAGTTTCTCCTTATTTGCCAATGTATATAGAAATGCTCACTAGCAAAAGGCACATATTTCACTAATGTATCCATCCAGCAATATTCCTCCACTTAGCAAGCAATATGTTTTCTGATTTTATGGAAAAATAGCTAATGTATATTGCAGATTTATGTTTTAACATTTTCAGAGGAAGAAACCAATTGCACCCTATCAATGATAGAAGATTCTGAAAGTCATGATTAATTTCAAGTAAGAGGATGAGAGAAACCTGCCATATAATAAGTCAGATCACAATGAGTCTATTTTTACATTATCTCTCCTTAACCCAGGCGTTCTCCAGATGTATGCACTACACCTTTCAAATTTTTCAAAAATAGTAATGCTGCTTTGAAAACTTGGGAATTGAAGTCCATACATATAGAGTCATAGAGGTTGGGGGAAAGTATCTATAGAACATATCAGTGGCTACTCATGGAGTTGGGTTGGAATGTTTCCCCATCGTATCAGGGGAATATCAGAAACTAAACCTTAAGCTTTGTGTTTGGAAATATGCACGTTAAAGGACAAACTAGGCAAAATGGTAAATTCAATAATGCACTGGAAATATAAAAGGGTTAATAAGCAAATCATATAAATTGTCCCAAAGGTGCTTTTTCAAAAGGCAACTGGACTTTGTTTTTACTTGAAGATGTTTCCCTTCTCATCCAAGAATCTTCTTTGGTTCTTTGGGTCAATTGATAAGGAGGAATTTTGTGTTACAGGTTAAAGAGATTCTTTTCTCTTTTCTCACATTTGAAGTTCTTTGAAAAGGATGCCATTCAAGGCCAAATGAGATATGACATTTAAATATATTTTTGTGTCTAACTTAGAAATTTTTAAGAATGCAGGTAGCATCAGTTTAGAGATGCTGATAATTATTGGGATCAAACAATATGAAGGAAATCTAATATTTTCCCCCCTTTTCAGAAAATATTAATAATTGATCTTTAAATCCCATTTATATTTCACTCTAGGGCAAATGTCAGCTTTTCAAGAGGTGTTTTTTCCTTGACAAAGTGGAAAAGAAAGAAAAGATTGACTAAGACAATCACATAAATTGTAAAAGTAGAATCTAATCATTACTGGGCTTATGGCAAATATAGAAGAAATTCAATCTTTTCTTTCTTTTCCACTTTGTCAAGGAAAAAACATCTCTTGAAAAGCTGACATTTGCCCTAGAGTGAAGGAGGGCCTGAGCGGCGTCCTCCTCCAAGCTGAGCCCCGCCGAGTCAGCGCCTCTGCCTCATGCCTGTTCCACTGCAGCGTTTGGAGCTGCCGGCGCATTTGGAGATGCATGGGGACGGGGACGGGCTGGGCGAGGGGTAGAAAGGACGGGTGGCTTCAGGCTCTCTCCGCCGGCCAGGAAAGCAGTGCTGCCATCACCTCGCCTCCCTGTCCATGGACAGGTGGGCGCTATCACTGCCTTGGGCAGTCTCTCCCGGTGGCCCCTTCGGGTTCGTGCTAGAGGGACTTGGGAAGGAAGCCAAGCTCAGGTCGGCCCAGCTCTTTTGCTTGGCAGGCGGGCGCATACCCGCGGCTCACTTTCCTAGCTCTGTCCTGCCTACACGGCTCTGGCGCGGCCCTGGTGGGATGAGCAGAGGGTCCGGAGGGGAGGCGCTCGCTGCCTTGGTGAGAGCTCCGCTGCCGGGAAGGAGGGCCCGCCTGTCAGCTGCACTGGGCACCCCAGGAGAAGCTCTTCGTGCTCTGCCCGGCGCCAGGCAGGGATGGCGGCTGGGCGCTTCTCCCGAGGTGGGCCAATCCTGAGCTGCAGCCCCAGGAGATTCGCCTCCCCACATGGGGTTGGGCTGTCCTCTCGGGCAGGGGAGGCTTTTTGTAGTAGGGTGTCATTTTTAAAATAATTGGCTTTACCTTCAAAGGCAAAGGGAAGGCGGCGACAGGAGCGCCTGAAGCCGAGTGTCTCCACCGGGCTCCGGTTGCAGGGAGGAGCCCTGGCTGGCCGCACGTGGCTGCGCCAAATGCCATGGCATTGCTCTAAATGCTGCGGCAGCAAGGGAGAAGGGAAAGCAACAATGGCGGAAGGTCTCCCGATACGAAGTGCCCCACCAACGCTGAGGTCAACATCCAAGCTGTCGCTGCCTGCCCACCCGAGGATGCAAGGGGGGGGGAATTAACTCACCCCCGAAAAAACAGCCTAGCCTTTTTTTCGGGGGTCAAAAAAAAATAAGGCCCGGCCTTATTTTGTGAGAAACACGGTAGTTGCAGCAATATCTTATATCAGGGGTGTCACACTTGTGGTGTCATGTGACATATTGGGAGTTTTTTCCCCTTCGCTAAACCAGGCATGAGTTTGGCCAGCACGTGACGCATCCAGCCCGCAGGCCATGAGTTTAACAGTCTCGTCTTATATGGTTAGAATTATGGTGGCAAAAGTAATAAGATTAACTTGGTTTCTGAAAAATAAATGTTTCCTATTTTGTTGATAAGCCATTTGTTGTATCCACCAACCATACCAGAGGTGGTATTCAGCAGATTCTGACCAGTTCTGGAGAACCGGTAGCAGAAATTTTGAGTAGTTCGGAGAACAGGCAAATACCACCTCTCACTGGAGATTATACAGTATCCTTCCCCTGCCACACCCACCAAGCCAGACCCACAGAACCGGTAGTAAAAGGAATTTGAATCCCACCACTGAACCATACACACTTAAAATTTCAGTAGTGTCTTCAATTTAAAAGTGTTATCAATTCCATATATACCTATTTGAAAACTTCCCTATAAATCAATCTTATTCAATTCATCTAAATGAACTTTAAAATTGAGAAATGATAAAAAGAATGAAAAATAAGATAACAGAATCTAAGAACTTCTGAAAAAACTGGAATGCCTACTGACAAGATACTGCCTTATACAGTAATAAAGCATTAGTCCAGTGTATTATCCCACTGCCTTGTTTCAAGGGAGATATTACAATATTCTCCTAACTTGCCATTTCTGCCCATGCAGTATGGAAGATACATATTATACATGTGCAACTACACAGCAAAATTAATATGAGTTTATGTCAAAATTTAATCCTCTGTTTTCTTGCAACAATATGCCAGAAGGGATTGAGTTGTTTTTTTAATTACATGACAAACATTTCCAGGTTATCAATAATGCTACAATTTTATGTGTTTGAAGATCTATCAAAATGAAGATCGATGTATCCTATCTGTCTGTCTATCTGTCTATCTATCTATCTATCTATCTATCTATCTATCTATCTATCTATCTATCTATCATTTTCTTTCCTTCTATCTACCTACTACCTATCCATCTATCTATCTATCATTTTCCTTCTATCTATCTATCTATCTATCTATCTATCTATCTATCTATCTATCTATCTCAATCAAATAAGCCTGAAGTCTGTCCATCCTGGATTACATTGATTGGTAAAAGAGTTTTAGACAATAGAAGGGAGGTGAGATTGCATGATTCTAAGTCTAAGCAAATAAAGTTCAGTCAATATAGAAAAATGATTGATTAGTGTCTTCCATGCATCAAGAGCGAGAGTTGACAACTTCTTTACATGCAGGAAACCATTAAGCAATCTTTTAAAAATTTGGACAAAATTAAAATATATTTTAAATAATTTAAGTTTTTATGCAGATGCAGTTTTGGAGATGCCAAATGTCTTCTTGTTGGTGGTAGCATCTTGCTGTTCTCTGTCACCCCACATACTTATAATTTTTATTTTAGAAAACAAAGAATCCTGATGTTTGTTTATAGCAGTAGATTGTGCACAGATTACATTTCTAAATGCTGAGATATTTTTTCATAGATGTTAAAATATTTTTGAGTATAATTTCACTGCATTTATTGAATTAATTTTAGTCAATTTTAAAGTAATTATTATCCAAATTAATTTAATTAATTTAATATCCAAAGTTTATTGTTACAACTATTATCCAAAAAATATTCAAAAATCAATATAAACCTATTTCTTCTTTTTTTCTTTTTTCTTTTTTTTGCAGTATAACTCTTCATTGTTGGTAGGCATTCAACATGAGAAAATATCTGGCACTAAGCACAAACTCATGTAGCAAACAGTGACATACGCCATGAGTAAATAATGCTATTCCATTCCCAACACTGCACTGTAGTATCAAAGGCATGGACATAATTGAAATGCTGCAGCCTGTAGACTAAAGCTTTTAAATATCTCCATATAAAATTACACTGATGGTATGTTGACAAGCCACCTGTTTGTCTGAAAAAAAAAACCTGTGCAACATTGTGCCCTTGTGAGACCACTTTTCATTGCATAGCTGTACAAAGCCAAGCTCTTTTCAGCTTTAACCACACAACGGTTTTGAAAGCTATAAAATGCTCGTGGCTTAGTGTCCCAGAAGTGTGTGTGTCCACAAAGCTAAATAAGTTATTTAGCTTTGTGGGCGCACACACTTCTGGGACACTAAGTTATTTAGCTTTGTGGGCGCACACACTTCTGGGACACAAAGTTATTTAGCTTTGTGGGCACACACACTTCTGGGACACTAAGTTATTTAGCTTTGTGGGCGCACACACTTCTGGGACACTAAGTTATTTAGCTTTGTGGGCGCACACACTTCTGGGACACTAAGTTATTTAGCTTTGTGGGCGTACACACTTCTGGGACACTAAGTTATTTAGCTTTGTGGGCGCACACACTTCTGGGACACTAAGTTATTTAGCTTTGTGGGCGCACACACTTCTGGGACACTAAGTTATTTAGCTTTGTGGGCACACACACTTCTGGGACACTAAGTTATTTAGCTTTGTGGGCGCACACACTTCTGGGACACTAAGTTATTTAGCTTTGTGGCGCACACACTTCTGGGACACTAAGTTATTTAGCTTTGTGGGCGCACACACTTCTGGGACACTAAGTTATTTAGCTTTGTGGGCGCACACACTTCTGGGACACTAAGTTATTTAGCTTTGTGGGCGCACACACTTCTGGGACACTAAGTTATTTAGCTTTGTGGGCGCACACACTTCTGGGACACTAAGTTATTTAGCTTTGTGGGCGCACACACTTCTGGGACACTAAGTTATTTAGCTTTGTGGGCGCACACACTTCTGGGACACTAAGTTATTTAGCTTTGTGGCGCACACACTTCTGGGACACTAAGTTATTTAGCTTTGTGGGCACACACACTTCTGGGACACTAAGTTATTTAGCTTTGTGGGCGCACACACTTCTGGGACACTAAGTTATTTAGCTTTGTGGGCGCACACACTTCTGGGACACTAAGTTATTTAGCTTTGTGGGCACACACACTTCTGGGACACTAAGTTATTTAGCTTTGTGGGCACACACACTTCTGGGACACTAAGTTATTTAGCTTTGTGGGCGCACACACTTCTGGGACACTAAGTTATTTAGCTTTGTGGGCACACACACTTCTGGGACACTAAGTTATTTAGCTTTGTGGGCATACACACTTCTGGGACACTAAGTTATTTAGCTTTGTGGGCGCACACACTTCTGGGACACTAAGTTATTTAGCTTTGTGGGCGCACACTTCTGGGACACTAAGTTATTTAGCTTTGTGGGCAAACACACTTCTGGGACACTAAGTTATTTAGCTTTGTGGGCGCACACACTTCTGGGACACTAAGTTATTTAGCTTTGTGGGCGCACACACTTCTGGGACACTAAGTTATTTAGCTTTGTGGGCGCACACACTTCTGGGACACTAAGTTATTTAGCTTTGTGGGCGCACACACTTCTGGGACACTAAGTTATTTAGCTTTGTGGGCACACACACAGCAAACAATGCTACTGGTGTTTTTTTTCTCCCCACAAAAAGCCTACTTGCACTGGCTTGGCTACATAATTTTTGAGAATTGTTGGTGGTGGTTGAAGGAAAAACAATGAACTCGAATCTCCTGATCTGAGTCCAGCTGTAATACTTGACCTGCTTCCAGAATGTTTATGATAAGATTTTGTCGCCTGTTTGACACAATATAGAAAACGACACATTTGTGCTTATAACTGCTGTGAAGAATATCAGAAGAGTCACTTCTTTTTATTGTTTTTCTTTCTTTTCTAATTTTGTCTTTTTTCCTTTTTCCTTTTCCTTTTTGCTTTTTTATTTCTTTCCTTTTAGTTTTTCCTTCCTTCCTTTATGTTAGTTTGCATTAGTTTTTATCTTGATTAAAAGTTTTAATAAAAGCTATATTTTACAAAAAGGAACTTTAGAGACCTTTGTTAAGAAAGAATACAAAGGAATCAGCAGCCTAAGCTATAGAATAAATATAGAATTTCTGTTTTGATGAATATTAATTTAAAGCAGTTTATTTGGGGATTTTATCACGGAAGTTCAATTACATACATTACAAGTTTCTTTCATGCCTGATTTTTGTTATATAGCCCATACTTGTAAAAGAGCCACTGTTGTTAATCCGATGAGACTGAACACAGTGAGCCAATAGTCAAGTAGCTGTATGTGACCTATTTATTGACCCAAATGACTGTCCATGAATTGGTGTCTTGACCTCTGACTGAGTTGAGAGAACACTTACCATGGTCATTATGATTAATAGTTTTCCCAGACAATCCTTAATGTTTCAACTGGCTAGGAGGAAATTAAACAAATATTCTTCTACACTTTTCCCTGATGTTTTTCTCATCATGGGATTTAAATTACACTTAGTTCCTTTAGCAGACTGGAAAGATGTTGCATTAAAGATCACAATTACTGTATTAAAACAAGTTTCCATTATGTAATTATAATCATTTCAAGTAGTTTGTGTTTAGAACAGATAATGTACTTTCAGCAAAGGTAAGGAAAATAATTGAAATTATGTATTCTCATTGTTGGTTTAACCACGTTTAAGTTTCTACCCTCCAATCTGAATTCTAATTTTCATTTTGCAAGAGTTTCCAAAGCAACTGTTTAAAAGCCTCACCTACAGAAGATAAATGTCAAAGAAATCTCTTGGGAGGGGGCAATGGGGATAAAAATCCCTAGAGGCGGATCAAACACTTCATAAGAGACATTCATTCCAATATTAAAATGTTAGGAGGAAACACTATCAAATTATTTTTAAATTAGGCATCTTCAACTAAGCACAAACAGTACAGACTACCCTACAGACATATCTAAGTAATTATATTGGCATTTATTTTAGAAAATAATAAGGCAGTGGTGATTTCAGTTTCAAACCCTGTGTTTCTTAATAGTATAAAATATCATGTCTAATGGAGCATACTTAGTTAGAGTGGCTTGTAAGTCTCCATACTAAATGAACGTATATTTTATATCCTATGTAAGACTTTTGATACTAGAAAAAGCTTTGGAAGTTACCCTTTTTCTCACATGAAGGTTAAAGAATATAAATAAAAGGCCTGTGAGAAATAACAAGGTAGCTTTGCTCTCTGCTCTAATACACTTGAGAGGACAGATTCCACCTTCCCCAGGGAGATGATAGACAGAAAAATATCCAAACTTTGAATCAGTTTTTGCAAGATGCTTGTGGATATCCAAAAAGATAGAGTAACTTCTATTTCTACCCCAGACTTTTACAGGCTCTTTTTTCTATCTTTGATTTGATTCTATGGAAATCCTTCCTTTCCTTTCCTTTCCTTTCCTTTCCTTTCCTTTCCTTTCCTTTCCTTTACTTTCCTTCCCTTCCCTTCCCTTTCCTTCTTCCCTTCTTCCCTTCCCGCTCATGCTGTCTCAATGCTAATCGGCTGGAATCTTAAAGAGGATGGCAGATAGTGTGGAATCCATTGAGATCTTTTTTGATTTAACAAGATTCCCAAAGTATGGTGTACTTGTACATCCATACTTAGAATGGATTTTTTTTCTTTTTTCTCTTTCCTTTCCTTTTGATTTGCCAATCCATTATATGTTCCAGCTGCAGAGTCTAGTTTATTTCACTAACAGCCTCCAATCAAAAGCACAAGTTTGAAGAGTCCTTGTTCAAATATAACATTAGAGGTTGGTAACTCATAGTCCAAGTCTGCATGTAGCCCTAATTCTATTTTACAATCTTATATATTATGTTCACTGGGTATTAATTTATTTGTTCAATTTATACAGCCATCTATCTCACATTTGTGACATTGGATAGCTCATAATTAAAACAAAAATAATATCAAAAATTCAAAAAGTAAAACAGTCATACAAACAATACAAATGTTCACAACAGTTAAACAATTGAAGATCATAAAATATAATCTCTGAGAAAGCACATCTGTTCAAGAAGAGTACAGCAATTTTAGGGGCTCAATGTCACACTCAGATCTCCAGGCCAAATGGCAAATGTCAGATCACACTCTGATCTTCAGATCATCTGGAAGAGAGAGTATTGAACCATATGGCACGCCAAAATTTAAGGTCTGAGGGCACAATCTCTTGCCCCCAGTCAATACCAATTGAAATTGGCTGCTTCTGATCAGAAGTCAATTGTTAAGAGATGTTGTGATTTAACTTGTATGAAAAAGTTCTGAACAAGTGCTGCAGTAATATTCACCACAGAGATCTATGGCTTTGGGGGATGAGATGCAATTATTTTTGGAAAGATCCCACTTTAAAAATTAAGGAAAAGTTTTACTGTTAAGAATCAATCAAATATATTTGATCCTAGACAGATCAGAGATAATTACAGCAGTAGTTTATGGTAAATTAAAAACTGTTGTAGAATGTCTGCTTGTGAAATAGATTGTTAACAGAAGTTTAGTTTTGTTATTGGCTTTACCTTTTAAAATAAAATAAAATAAAATAATTATCAAAAAAAGGGGAGAAAAACCTGGCCACTGAGAAAGCAAGAGAACCAGCTGAATAGAGGGCCATCACTGAGAATCCCCAGCCAGCCCAGAAGGATATCATGGTGGATAGGATTGAAGGCCTCTGAGAGGTCAAGAACAACAAGTATGCATGCATTATCCCCATACTGCTTTTTCCAGAGGTCATCAAAAAGTAAAACCAATGCTGGGCTTCCGGTTTCAGCTTCTTCAGCGACAGACAGAAATCCGCGATCATGCGCGGTTTCAGTCTGGGCTCGCCGCTGGAGCGCCCTGAGCTGGCTGGTTTCGGTGCTAAGCCACCCCGTAGAGGTGGTGATGAAGAGAGGGGAGACTGCCAGCAGGGTTGAGGAGAGCCGCTTCTCTCCTCCTCAGCTGGCCATTACTCCCTTTCCCGAAGGCGGTTGCAGCAGTGGTCAGAAATGGCCACCTCAAAGAAGAACTTGACCAGAAAAGAATGTGCAGGAGGAAGATAAGAAGTGAAAGTTTCGGCTGACCGGGTTTAATTGCAAAAGCAACAACTAAGGTACCCTGGAATTTAAGCTAAAAAAAAATAACATTGTTCCTAAAGAAGATTCTGAAGCAGCAAAGGAAAGTGAAAAGGGGAAGGTTTGGGTTTTTTTTCCTTCTCTCCCTTTCCTTATACTGACAACTAAGAGACTTAAATAAGAAATCGGGGAAAAAATCTGCTTTGACATCAACAGGAAATTAAGCTGAAAATAAAACAAAATGTCAAAGGGATAATAAAGATTTCTGGACACTACAAAATTTTTATAAGCAGAAAAGGAGAGAAAAAGAATAAAAGGGCAGGGTCCGGAAAAAACGGAGGAGACTGCCTGGAATTAAAAGGAATCTACAGTTAAACTTCAACAAGACTTCTAAAAGATACATTTTAACTGAAACTTGGCAACTAAATAGTAGAACCCCAGGAAGAGAAAGTGAAAAAAGCAAAAAGAAACAGCTTGCATTTATTTGGATTACTTGGTGATCTTTGGATTCTTGGTTATTGAATTTGAATAACTAAAATTAATCGGGTGGTTATTTAAAAATTTATACAATGGCACTACTTCTGGATGAATTGAAAATGGAACTTAAAAAGTATAAAGAAGATGCACAAGAAGGGAGGGGTTCTTTTGGCTTCGTTTTTCAATTCTTAGAAATGGAGATTTGGAACTATGAGAAACAACAAGAAACGTCTGCAAAACAAGAAGACTGGGACAAAGAAGAAGCCATCTTTAATGAACAAGTAATTCTATGTGGGGAAGAAAAAGAAAAGGGGGGAAAGAGAATGGAGAATTTAAGACTTAAAAAAACAACCAAAGAAAGAAAAATAGTTTGAAAAATAAGTATAATATTGGAAAGCAACAGAAGAGGGGAATACAGAAGAGAGAAATAGAGGTAGAGAGACAAGGGGATAAAAAGGGGAGAGAGAAGAAGAGATGGAAGAAGGAAAGGAAAAGAAGTTACAAAGGACAGAAACAAGACATAGAGAAACAGGGCCTATTTAGAGATAATGGGTGAAAATTTAATTGAAAAAGGGATTCTATAAAGATACATAAGATTGTATTGTTATATTAGTAATAGAAATAATTTTAGAAAATTAGAAACAATGTATGATTAAAATGAGGGATCAAATAGTTACTGTAATCTAGTGAAATGTTTGTTAATAAAATTAATGAAATAAAATAAATGAGAAAATTGAATTAGGAAGGAACAGGAACATTTTAATTAGTTAATGTTTTATAAAATATAAGTGAGCGGGGGATTAATTATGGAAAGCTTATAACTGTTCCCATAGAAGTATGATATTTAATTGAAAAGTAATGTTAAAGAAGTTAAGATTTTAATGAATATTAACATTAATGATAGAATTGAATTGGAATGGAATGTGTTGTTTTAATTACATATATTTGTAATTTTTTTTAAAGAATATAGTGTGTATTTTAAGAATGTACCAAGCAGAATCCGAATGGAAGTTATGTATTATATTGAATGTTATAACTTTAAGGTATATATTGAAGCTTAAATAAGAGTTAAGTGGATAAAATTAAAAGATATAAAAGTGTCATACTCCAGTCAGCAACTACAGGAGAAACTTTGTTTAATGAGAAAAGATAATATGAAATTGAAACAGGACAGACAAAAAGTATAAATATAATGATTTGAATTGAGAAGAGATAATTAAAATAAAATTGAGAAAATTAAAAGAGGGGAGAAGCTATGTAGAAAATGTAAAACAGTAATAAGATATGGAATAGAACATAAAAATGAGCATGAAATTCAATTTCTGTCTGTACGAAGAAATGTAACCTGGGATTACGCTACTTTCAAAAAAGATGTTTTATTTGTATTTTTTTTATGTGAAAACTCAAATAAAATTTACAAAAAAAAAAAAAAAAAGTAAAACCAATGCTGTTTCTGTCCAATATCTAGGCCTGAATCCTGATTAAAAGGGATCCAAATAATGGACTTCATCCAGGACCCACTTAAGCTGTTGCATAACCTCCTTTTCAATAATTATTTTCTACAAAGAGAAGCTTGTATAATGGATAAAAATTGTCCAGAATGGATGGGTTCAGAGTGGTATTTAGCAGGTTCTGACCAGTTCTGGAGAACTGGTAGCAGAAATTTTGAGTAGTTTGGAAAACCAGCAAATACCACCTATGATTGGAGATTTTATAGTATCCTTCCCTTGCCACGCCCACCAAGCCATGCCCACAGAACCAGTAGTAAAAAAAAATGAATCCCACCATTGGATGGATTATGTAATAACTTCTTGAGATGATGACAAACCAACACCTTTTTAATGGGTGCTAAGTCCACTTACTCTTCTCAAAAAAAGAATTCACTGTCAATGAAATCCAACCCAATGTCATCTCCATGGAAGCTTTTGCCAACCAAGAAAGGTGGCTGACCCCATCCATTTGCTTTGGCCTATCAAATTCAAACTCTTCCAGATAGTATGGCAAGTCTGTGCCCCAAGCATCTCCAGAGGGACTATATCAAGACTGGCATACAGCTGAGAACAAATTCAAATGATTTTGTCCAACAGATGGTCTCCTCAGGGGACTCTGAAGATGTATCCCAGAGTTCCCTCTATCAAAGAATGCTCTGATCACCCCACCATTCACTATATTTCAGGGGTGTCAAACTCAAGGCCCGGGGGCCAGATCTGGCCCTTGGGGTGCTTAGATCTGGCCTGCGGGGCCACCCTAGAAACAGCAAAGGACTGGTCTGTGGTGTCTCTGCCAATGAATTGGAGCTCGGGAGGGCCCAAGATCCATTTTCACTGGCAGAGACTTGCAGGAGGCCATCCCGGCCAAAAACAGAGCTCAGGAGCCCGTTTTCACTGGCAGGGCGCTCAGGCCACCATTGGCACCAACACGAATTATACAAAGCTGGCCATGACTCCTGGCCACAAACCCCCCCCCCCATGTGGCTCTCAATGAAATTGAGTTCGACACCACTGTTATATGTGAACACAATAAGGCAAGGTGCCAATGCTTCACCATCCTTACTACCACAAGTAGACATTAATAATGGCTCTCTCCCATGTTTGGACATCTATGCTCCCCACCAGCAGCATGCCAAGCATCTCTTAATCCACTTCGTATACTGAAGTGTTTTAAGTCTGTTTTCAAATCTGTTTTTTTTTTAAATCCTACAAATATAAAGTTAGTAGCTATTGAAAATATATAATTTTAACAGATTTTATGATCTTGCAAATTCATGTTTGTTTGTATCAATGGTTTTAAGGACACTACTGGTCCCCAAAACTGATTCTCAGTCTACACCAACAGAAGCGAATTCAACAATATCCTGTTGCAGATATTTATAAAATTTTAACAATTCTTAGACCTAATGAATCCAATGCAAATGACCAATTGTGAACAGTTTTATTCATGCAATATTTTATCATGATAATGGCGTTAATCCCAAAAATTACATAGCATACATTTAATAAATAATAAGTATTTTGTTTTTCTAAACAATACTAAGATGTACACTATTATTTCATATACATCTAGTACATTTTCATGTCATGCCTTAAACAGCTGTTCTGTGGTTTGTAACATGACACTGGCCGTGAAATTCTTTTAGGTCAGCCAGAGATGCACAACTTTTAAAAAAATACAAATATCAATAGAGATATAAATTTGTTTGTTTTTTCTCCTTTCCAAAGTCCTGATTTCCCTCAAGAGAATATAGTGGCTTTTCTAAAATGGCTGGTGGTTGTTGGGAGAATTCTTTTGAAATTTAAGCTTAACTGGGAACACAAAAACTGACCAATAACTTAAAACTACAACATCAGTTTGAAACCAGTCTGAAATGAATACGCAATTGAAATAAAAGCATTGAAGTTACGTTATGGCTTAACACAAAGTCTATACCCAGACAAATGTCTCTGCAAATAGGTAAAATAATCCATTCTACATTCTGTGTCTCCCAAAGCCACAAATAGCATCAGGGAAGTAGCTAACAAGCTGAAAGTAACAATAGATGAGTATATATATTTTAAAAGGTGATACTTCTTTCAACGTATATTTAATTTATGGATTTTACTTTCACGAACTGTAGTGAAACTTGGGGTTTTAGATAGCCTTAACTAGCACGTATGTGCAAGGGGAACCTTTACCTTTTTAAATGAAAATACCACACATGTCGTATTCCACATATTCAGGGTGGAAAGAACTATTAGTGCCATAGTTAGTTTAAGACATTTCGTGCTTGAAGTTTAAGAACTATGAGTCAAAATATAATTCTGGAGTTATCACACCAATAGTTGCAGCCCACCATCTTTCCTTGAAGTGGTATTTTGTCCAGTGATATGGCTGGCCGTCATTAGATTACCTACTTGGTGTTTGAGGACAATGACCAGTAGAGATGTCAATCTGACAGGCCTCTAGTTCCTTGGGCCCTTTTTCTTTACATTTTTAAAAAAAATATGAGTACAGGTATGAGTACGACTTATGACCACAATTGAGCCCAAAATCCTGTTGCTAAGTGAGATAGTTGCTAAGTGAATTTTGCTGAATTTTATGACCTTTCTTGACACACTTGTTAAGTGAATCACTGAAGTTATTACGTTAGTAACATGGTTGTTAAATGAATCTGGCTTCCCCACTGATTTGGCTTGTCAGAAGGCTGCAAAAGGTGATCACATTATCCTGGGACATTGCAACCATCATACATAGGAGTCATTTGCCAAACGTCTAAATTTTGATCACATGAGCATGAGGATGATTCCATGGTTGTTAAGAGTGTGAAAAATGGCTGTAAGTCACTTTTTTCAGTGTCTTGTGACTTTGAATGGTCACTAAAGGAACTTTTGTAAGTTGAGGACTTCCTGTATTCTATTTGCACATGGATCTTCTGCCTCCATGGAAAAACTAGACTCTTAATCATAGCACTAACCCTAAATTTAATGGAAAGTGTGATAATAGTCCTTTTTTTTTTTTTTACTGAAACTCCATTATGTTTTGTCAGTACCTATTCAGGAGATGGCTTCTAGAAATGTTTTATTACTGAACATTTTTCAATAATGGGAAGCAAGATTTGGTCATGGTACATTCATCCTATTAGTACGAGGAGTGCATTTTACTTTTGGAAGGCTGTGAAGACCTACCTTATCTCCCATTAGGTTAAAATGGGGGTTAATCTGAGAGGGTTATTGGAATAAACTTTTGTTTTTAATCATGTTTTAGAGACTGTTGGAAGCCACCTAGAGTCATTATATGAGGCAGATAAATAAAGATATATATGTGTGCACAAAACGTAAGTGCCATATAGGTGTTTAATGTTTTCCTTGTGAGTTTAAAATAATATTTAAAATTATCTTTCTTCATTAAAGACATTTGGCATTGTATCTGCTTTTATAAGGGAAAACAATCATTTACTATTATATCTAAACCAGGCAAATATTGTAGGTACTTTTTACTATCAACCCTTCCTCATTCTCTGTTTTAGTCTAACTTTATCTTATGAGCTAACTGTAGCTGACAAATCTGGCGTTCTATGAATTTTAAATTGATTTAGAACAGATCCATACTAATAAGGATGTGACAGCTCCTAACAAAAAACATTTTTCTGAATAATTGAAAACTTCAGAGCTTGATGTGGCAGATAATGTGATTCATTGTTTAATTACCAAACTCAGACCTATTATGCTTCCATGCATTCCCAACAAACATTATTTAAGAGTATTTTTAAAAAAAACAACACCTGCCTGCTGTCAAAATAAATTTTCATAAATAATGCAAAAAGAGGAAATCTATTAAAGCTGTATTAGAAGAAAGCCAATGTTTGCCTTCCTCACTTTCGGAAGCCAATTCAATAAAGCTGAATTGTACTGGAAATATGTGACTCTTCCAAAATTAAGAGAATATAAGCAAAATGCAATTAAAACAAAACAGTTGCACTTCCGAATATAAACACACTGTCATGTTTATTTACTTCATTTGTTTATTTATTTATATTTCATTTCTTAATTCCCCATCTCCTCAGAGAAGGGGGGTGTAATGCTCACTATCTACAATGATAATAAATATAATATCAATAAATATCAATCCTTTCAAATATTTTTTTCATTTCTTGAATATAATGTATGCACAGGCTTCCTGTGAATAAGTCATGTAGATTTGACTAAATTAATTTTAAGCCATCTGGAATGCTGCTATAAGATTATCCTAAGATAACCTTTTCAAACTTTTTCCGTTCAACTTCCAGAATTCTCAGCAATGATTAGGTGGATTGTGGAATTCTGGGACTCCATGCACACATCTAGAGAGTACTCAATTTCAGGATTGCTGGTCCAATGAAATTCAAGATTCCCAAGGAAATGTATGTGCATTTTCAATGTAGTTTTTTTTAATTGCAACTGTGTGAAAAAGAGTAATGCATTTCCATCCCTTCTTATTAAAGCCAGAGTAGAAAAACATATCTTTGATGTGGAAAGGAAGGAAAATGTCAGTAGCTGGGCAGTTAAATCTTCATCTAGTATGCTGCTGCCAAGAAACACTGAATTGCCAAATTCAGTGAAGAGGAACACCTCACTGAATAATCCAAACCACTGCATTGGTCACTTATTTTCCTAAGTGAGGAGCTAGAAATTGACTCTGGATTCCTTGTGGTCTTTTGAACAGTGAGGGCAAATTTATACCTGATTCCAAAATCTAGAAACATCATATTCTGTTCATTAAAATAAAGAAAGTAATATTTAGATTTAAGCACATGATTTTCAGATTCTTTAAAAAATATCAAAATTTGGTTAAAGCAAATTTGTTGGAAAGATGTAAGTGCAAAACATCATTACTGTACCAGTGCTCTGTCACAGATTTTTTTAAATATTATCTAATCAATTAGAAAATAGGAATCCATCTAACAAAGCTTCTCTAGTTCCAACAAAAAAATTGATAAATGGTTAAAGATAAAAGTAACTGCTTAACCCTTGATTATGTTACTATATTATAAATTATTTATTTATAACTCCTGAAAGATCATGGTGATTTACAATATAAAGTAGCAAAACAAAATTACTTAATGTGAAATAAAATAAAGCTAAAATTCTAATGATGTATAAGAAATAAACTTGAAGAAGGAATGAAAGTAAACATTACCTTAGCTTCGGGAAGGGAGAGGGTGTGCATGTAATGGGAAGAAGGAATAACCTTGAGGAACAGGAGGAAGAGCCACAACCAAGATAACAATCAGATAAAAGTAATACTGGCCTGAACCCCCAAAAAGCATCTCAGGAAAGACCTTCAGGAAGGAAAAGGAACAGAGGGAGGACTACTTTCCAATTTTCAAGGTTTTGTTACTACTTTATAATAAAGTAGTATTAGCATATACCCTGGATCATGTAGAAAGCTAGGGAGTTCCAGAAAACATCTACTTCTGCTTTATTTACTATGCTAAAGCCTTTGATTGTGTGGATTACAACAAATTGTGGCAAGTTCTTAAAGAGATGGGAGTATCAGACCATCTTATTTGTCTCTTGAGAAACCTATATGCGGGTCAAGAAGCAACAGTGAGAACTGGACATGGAACCACTGATTGGTTCAAAATTGGGAAAGGAGTCCGGCAACGCTGAATACTGTCACCCTGCCTACGTAACTTATATGCAGAGCACATCATGAGAAAGGCAGGGCTAGATGAATCAAAAATTGGAATTAAGATTGCCAGGAGAAATATCAACAACCTCAGGTATGCAGATGATACCACTCTAATGGCAGAAAGTGAAGAGGAACTAAAGAGACTCTTGATGCTGGTGAAGAAGGAAAGTGCAAAAGTTGGCTTGAAACTCAACATTAAGAAAACTAAGATCATGGCATCCGGCCCTCTCAATTCCTGGCAAATAGATGGGGAAGAAATGGAGGTAGTGACAGATTTTATTTTCCTGGTCTCCAAGATCACCGCAGATGGGGACTGCAGCCAAGAATTAAAAGACGCTTTCTCCTGGGGAGGAAAGCTATGGCAAATCTAGACAGCATACTAAAAAGCAGAGACATCACCCTGCCAACAAAAGTGCGTATAGTCAAGGCTATGGTTTTCCCAGTTGCAATGTATGGCTGTGAAAGTTGGACCATAAGAAAGGCTGAGTGCCAAAGAAGATGGTAGAGGACAGGAAGGCCTGAAGGAATGTTGTCCATAGGGTCGTGATGGATTGGATACAACTTCGCAACAACAGTAAGTATTAGCATCAATGACTTTGGTTTCCTAGTTTGGTTTCCTAGTTTGGTCCACCCTGAAAGACTGACAGTGAGAAAGAAACTCAAGACAACTTCAACTTGATATTTTTTTACATGAGAAAAACTAAGGGAAACTATAAAGCTTTCAGTATTATTTTAGTATATCCTGTAACTACTTAATAGAGAGAGGATACAGGACTTCCAGTTTGGGCTACTTCAGCAATGGACCAAAATCCGTGATTTTGCGCAGTTTCAATCCATGCTCACCGCTGGAGCGCCCTGATCCTTTGGATTCGGGGCTGAAGCCACCCCGTAGAGGTGGCAAAGAGCAAGGAGACTGCCAGCTGAGTCGAGGGGAGCCGCATCTCTCCTCCTCGGCTGGCCATTACTCCCTTTTCCAAAGGCGGTTGCAGCAGTGGTCAGAAATGGCCACCTCAAAGAGGAACCCGACCAGACAAGATTGAGCAGGAGGGAAGACAAAGTGGAGAGCTTGACAGACCAGGCTAAGCAGAGATAACATCTATGCAAGATACCCTGGAACTAAAATTATTAAGAGTGTTATTCCTAAAAGAAGATTTTCAAAATGGCGGAGATGAGAGGGACACTAACAGGCAATTGTAAGCTGAAATTAAAGTGTCAAAGGGAAAATAAAGGCTTTCTGGATATTCTAAAGCCTTCAAAAGGACGAAAGTGGGGGAAAAAAGAAAGGGTGGACTTGGAAACAACAGAGAGTGCCACCTGGAAATAAAAAGAATTAACTGTGAAATTTTAACAAGACTTCCAAAGGATATATTGTAACTGAAATTTGTTACAAGATAACAGAGCCCCTGGAAAGGGAAAGGGTAAAAAGGAAGCAGGAAGAAATAGTTTTCAATTATTTGGTGATTTTTGGAATTTTGGGTGTTGGATTTTTAGTGGTTTGAATTAAAATTAATCGGGTGGTTGTTTAAAAGTGCTTAAAATAGCAGTACTCCTTGAGGAATTAAAAATGGAACTTAAAAAATGAAAGAAGAGTCACAAGAGGGAGAAGGATCCTTTGACTTCGTACTTTAGTTCTTAGAAATGGAGACTTTGAACTATGAAAAACAACAAAAAATGCTTGAAGAACAAGAAGGGCTGGACAAAGAAGAAGCTGTCTTTAACTATCAAACAATTCAATGCGGGGTGAAATGGAAAAAGGGAGGAAAGGGAGTTAAAAATTCAAGATCTGAGGAAACAACTAAAAAAAGAATAGTCTGAAAAGTAAATATAACATTAGGAAGAAGCAGAAGAGAGGATTACAGAGGGGAGAAAGAGAGAGAAGGGGACAAAAAGAGTGGTGAGAAAAAGAGGGGAAAGATAAAAAGGAAAAGAAATTATAAGGGACAGAAACAGGAAATAAAGAAACAGGGGAAACATACAAGGATTAAAGGTATTAGCCTATTTAAAAGACATAAAGATAATGGTTAAAAATATAAATTAAAAGAGAGGGTACAAGAGATAGTGTTGTTATGTTGGAAATAGTAACGAGCTAGAAAATATGTGATTTAATCACATAGGTGATTAAAGTGAAAGACAAAACTGGTATTGTTATGTAATGGAATGTTTGCTAATAATTAAATGAAATAAAGAGAGAAAGGGAATAAAAGTAAAAGAAGAGGTAATAAGAGGAAGGAAAGAAAATACTTTAATTGTTTTTAATGATTTATAAATTACAATTGAAAAGAAATGTAAAAGGTTTATAATGGGATCAATATCAGTTGTCAGGATGAATTTGAATAAAATAACCATTTTATTCATTATTGTTATATAATTTATCTTTTTTTTAGAATTTAGTGTGTATTTTTAAGGGAAAATACTAAGTGGAATTTGGTTGATAAGAGTTATATGATATAAAATAGATATTAGAAACTGAATGTTATAATTGTATAAGATATAAATTAAATGTTTAATGATATTTGAAAGGCTAACAATTATAAGATATAAAGGTGACACACTCTACTTGGTAATCATAGGGGAAACCTTGCTTTTCAATGCCTGGAAAGGGAGGAAATTGTTTTTTTTCTTTTCCCTTTCGGGATGATGATGGAAAAAGAATGTATGAAATTGTAAACAGGACAGACAAAAGTACAAATATAATAACTAGAAAGATATAGAAATTTAGAAAAAGATATATAATTAAATTAGAAAGGAATGAGATAATCATAAATAAGGTTGAGGAAAGTAAGGGAAGGGAAAATTATTGAGAAATTGATAAAATAATGACAAGATATGAAATTGAATACAAAGATGAATATGTAACTGAGATTTTATCTGTATGGAGATGCGATAATCTGAAATCATGCTTCTCTCAAAAAAAGATATTTTATTTGTATTATATTTTGTGAAAACCCAAATAAAACTTTTATCCAAAAAATAGAGAGGGGATGCCATACAGTTCAATTTAATAGAGAGAGGATGCCATACAAATAGGTATCGCGTCACTAAATCATATGAGGCTTTGTAGATTTTTGAATTGTTTTCAGATTCTTATTGTTAATCAATGCAGAGCCTGGAGCATTGTGTGTGAGAAGTGACTCTCACTCATCAGCAACTAGAATGACACATTTTGCACTAACTGCACTTTTCACATAATCTTTAAAGGCAACTCCATGTCACCTGCACTGCAGTAATCTAGTAATCTATAAAACAAGTAATAAGTGCATGAGTTACTTTTCTCAAGGCCTCCTTCTCCATAAGAGATCATATTTTTTCCACTTTCTGCAGCTCAGCAAAAGCTTATTTAGCCACAGCCTCTAGCTGCCTATCTAGCAGTGTTTATGACAACACAAAATCACAGTATTGATGATATCTCACCTCAAACTGACAGATGACCCTTCCTAGAAGCTTTATATAAATGTCAAAAAGTAAGAGACAAAAAATGAATCTGCAACATTTCACACTGGAGTAGCTGACAAGTTTTCACATGAGAGTTGCTGTGAGCTAGTAGGCAGCTATATAAGTTTTCTAAATAAATAAAATAAATAAATAAATACATTTTCACAGATTTTGCTAGCTGACAATGATACTGCACACTCAAGGGTCTCATACAACTGACACGCCCAAGTTAAAACTACACTTGGATTTTTAAAACAATACTTCTTTTTCTTTTAACTACTGGAAAATAAAAATCCTAGAAAAAGACAAAGGTACCTTTGTACAAATACCTTTTTGTACAATTGCCAAGAAAATTACATGAATACATCTATGAAGTCACCAAAAGTTGAGGTTGACTTTAAGAAACTTTCCCTTTTTATTTCAACCATTGAAGTAATACTGGAAACTTTGCTCAGATTTATTTTACATTGTTCTTGTAATTTACAGTCAAATTAGACCAACCTTCTTATTTAATGCATTCCACTACTGAGGAACACTTTAATAATGATTTTGCACTTTGGTTTTGCAAACGGTTTCAAAGACCATTCTTTGTTGTGGATTGCTTAATTATTTTCTATTTTATTCTGTCAACACGTTGAACTATATATCATAGTTCAGTGATGGCAAATCTTTTTGTTGTGGTGTGCCAAAAGTGTGCATGTGTGCAATAGCGCACATGTGTGCCGGCACCCATAATGCAATGTGCCCCGCCCCCCCTGCTCATGTGCGTGCAACCCCCTTTACCTGCACTGTGCATGTGTGCACCTCCCAGTTGATTTTTGGCCCATTTGAGGTCTTTTTCGCCCTCCTGGAGGCTCGAGGGAAGCTTCTACAGCCTCAGGAGGTCGAAAAACGGGCCTTCTGGAAATACCAGAAGTGCCCATTTTCAGCCTCCAGAGGACCTCTGGAGCCCAAGGGAGGCCATTTTGGGCCTCCCGGGGGCTCAAGGGAAGCCTCTGCAGCCTTTGGAAGCCAAAAACGGGCCCATTTCGACACTTCCAGTATTTCCGGAGGCCCATTTTTCGTGCCCCCCCCCTCGAGGCTGTAGAAACTTCCTTCAAGCCTCTGGGAGGGCAAAAACGGCCTCAAACAAGCTGAAAATCAGTTGGGAGGTGCGCGCATGCACAGTGCAGGTATGTTTGGCTGGGGCTTGCGTGCCTGCACAAATGACTCTACGTACAACCTGTGGCACATGTGCCATAAGTTCACCATCATGGTCATAGTTTATTAACCTCAATGGGTTGATTCACACAAAAACAAAGGAAATCATATTATTTCACAGTTCAAGGCGTGGACCAATTGTATATATTATTCTCCATAGGTGAATGGGATACACGAGCTGATGGGATACACGAGCTGGGTGAGACAGTTTTGACAACACGAAACTTTCCTAGCTTAAGAGACTGTGCAGTCCTTAGTTGGATGGATGAAGGGCAAAAGGGTTCAGGTAGCCACACCCTAGAATTTCTCAGAATATATCTAGTAGGTAAGAAACTTAGTTATGGTTTGTCAAGATTTTGTCCATTAGGTGGATTGGACGATTGGCTGTCTTGTTTCTGGGCTTCAATCTGACACCACAAATGCTTTAAGAAGAACCAGGATTCTTACTTTTCATCTTAGATTTCATTTTTTAAAATGAACATTAAGGTTGTAGGAAATGGCAACAGATTTAGTGGAATATTATTCAGCAATAGCCAGTGAGCATAGCACTGGCTACATAAGCTTACATTTTTATATATTTCTCACATTTACATACAATCACGATATGCTTAGTCATTCAAAACATCAAAAGATATACTTCCTCCTTGTTTACTTTGTAAACAAGCACTTGAGGAGCACATAAGTAAATAAAACTTCTTGCAGTGGTACAAACACATGGGTTAATAAGCAGCAGTTTGTTGAAATAGGCCTGACCTTTTATATTCCCATTACTCTGACATGGCAAGCTTAGGTATTTTATTACATATTTTAGTAGACAGAAGCAAGCAACTCTTAGGAACTATATAACTACTACATATAGAGCTACTGGTTGTATAAGTGAAACTCATACTTCTACCATGTTTCTTCATCATATGCTGTTCTGATAGCAGGTGCTACAATGAAAGAAATGGTGGTTCAGCAAAAGATTTCATTTGTTCCCACTTCAATTCAATGTGTTATATTTTTAGTAGCAGCTAGTGCCAGATTTGGAGCTGATCCAAACCATTCGGGGAATCCAAATCAAGGAAGTTCCAGCCCAGTTCCTGATTATCTCCAGCTTTTATTACCTGCAACATGACTAATGTCACTTTTTAAAAATCATTTATAAAAAGAAGATTGACAGTTGACATTCTCAGAATGTCTTTTTCCATCCTGGCCTAGGAATGCAGAGAATCATATCCTCAAATCCTTCTCAGCATGTGCCAAAGACTCCAGCTTTGCTCTGAGTACATCATGATCACCAAAGGTGATGCCAACTGCAACTTGTAGATTGATATCTTGGGCATCTGATCTTGGAATTTCTCCAAGCTGGCAAGAGCAGAACATCCTCCATCACATCACAGCTGGCAATCAAAATAAATTATACATTTGTCATTTATTTAATATGATATAGTCTATAACCCAAATTATTATTTGAGTTTAAGGTCTATTAGGCTTATGATCTCATATGCTTCCATGTTGAATTAAATGCATCCTCAGGGAGGAAGCTAGATATCAAATTGACCACTTACAAGGTATCTGGCACTCTATGCATAGGATTCATGCATCATAGTTCAAGATTCAGCCGAGACCTAACTAAAATGTACTGTTTTGCAGAATACATCATGACACACAGAAGCCAAGGAAAATAAATGAGGTTCATGTTTTACTGGGTCTCATACGCTGTGATATTTCCAACCCTACTAACATCAGTATGAAACACTCAAAATTCTGGATTCAGCAAACAAATCCATAACAAGAATAGTGTTATAACTTGACAAGTCATTCCATGTGTTTTTCATCTAACTAAATTCTATAGGGGAAGTGAATATGGCATAAGATATGTTTGGTTCACATCTTATAAACCTCTAACTTTTTCCCTTCCCAAGGCATCTCATGTATTCAGCATAGTCTCCTTCTATCTCAACTACCTTATAATTCCTATATAATAGAAAAAAAGGAGGGGCACCAAACTCAGAGGACACAATCGTCTGGATTTAAATGTTCTGCTCAAAAATATACATGTGTTAAAACAGAAGAAGTCTGTTTATATATCACACACAAATGATGGATGGGTTGTTTAAATCAGTCTTTCTTTAAGAGCTGGAAAAATTAGGAACCACATGAAGTAGAAGCAGAGATTAGGAAAAAGTAAAGAGGAAGACGAAATTTCCTTCGGACTTTGAAACTGCAACCAGTAGGGTTTGGAGGTCATCCAATTTCTACCATGTTTGATATCATTCACATAACAATATACATTATGCAGGCAGAGAACCCACATGTTAAAAAGAACTCTAACAACACATTACCAGACAGTGTTTTCAGCTGATTTGCATTCTCTACTCAACAATGCAATAAAGAGTTACAATGCAGTAAAGACAACTGTAGATTCCATCAGAGACAATAAGGAGAAGCATATTGCAACTGGCAAGTATTCCCCCAGGCAGAATTAGGAGTCTTAGATGTCAATTACTACAATACCTGATTGTGATTGCTAGATTTTAATAATTCCAACAAATATAGCTAATCCTTGACATATTACCATTTCTTCAGCAACCGTTTGAATTTACAATAGCATTAAACAAAAACAAATCTGAAGTTATGGCTGCTGCAGCAGCCTACAGTTACATAAGCAAATTTGGGTGCTTGGCAATCTGCTTGCCTTTACAACCCGCCCCCTTTCTCCTCCCCATCCCATCCTATCCCCACAGGCCTCAGGGCTGCTTCCCACCTAATTCCCACTTCTCACACCCTTGAGCCTCCTCATCCCTCTGCATGCCTTGCTTCATTTTTTTCTGAAGATCACCTTCAGAAAAAGAGGACCAACAAATCTACCCCACAGCCTTCCTATAAAGAGGATGTGGCCACAATTACGAGAAGAGAGAAAGGAAGGGGAGAGAGAGAGAGAGAGAGAGAGAGAGAAGAAAGAAAGAAAGAAAGAAAGAAAGAAAGAAAGAAAGAAAGAAAGAAAGAAAGAAAGAAAGAAAGAAAGAAAGAAAGAGAGAGAAAGAGAGAGCCCATGATGCAGGGATTGTGGATGAAGTGATCATGTGGGTGATCACTTAATGACTGCCACAATTTACAACAATAATTCTGGGCTCACTTGTAGTTGTACTTTGAGGGCTACCTGTATACATCTTTAGTTTTAATGCATTATCAATAACAGCACATAAAGCCAAGTGTTCACTTGGTTATTTAAACTATACATTGACACCAATGTATTAGTGGTATGAGAAAAACCAAGTTTCTTTCCAATTAAAAATGAACAAACAAAATACAGATTATCCTCAACTAAGGTGTGCTACACTCTTTAATTATACTCTGTACTCTTATCTCTGGAGTTAGTTGGGTCTATCATATGTTTTGTCAGCAAGATATGATTCATCTTTCATATGTAATGTGACAAAATAAGCTATACATTTATAGTTATAAAGGAGATGGATATATTTTTACTGATTTCATTACATTACATTACATTACATCATAAACAAATAGAAACAAGGGTTTCGTGATTACAGCATCCAGCAATTAATCTGCACAATATGAGCAAAAACACCTCACAAAATATTTATAGATATGGGATATGGTAAAAAAATACAAGTTCTTTCTTTTTCAACTTGAGACTTAATAATAGATAAATATGATAAAATAATTCTTGGTAAAAATAATACCAAATATTATAGTTAAATGTATTTGCATTGAGTATGTAACACACAAAGGTTATACAAATATTACTGAATATTATATTTTTGGCAGAAATATCTTTTTTGATCCATAGAATTAGAGTAAAATTATGTATCTGCTATATATCTGCTCTAGATAATACATTTACACCTGAAACCTTAAGGGACTGAATAGAACATGGGATGCTACAATTAACTGTGTATTTTAATACTTAAAAGTCTCATGAAAATAAAATGCTGGGTCCCTCTAAGCAATGAATTTCATTCTCAGTATCAAATTTGAACAATTCTTGGGGGGGGAAATGTACATATGGTATTATAATACAGCAGGCAAATTACATTCCCTCTACTCAGTATATATCTTAATTTATCTGTTGAATGTTTATCTTCAATTTTCCTCCAAAAAAAGTGGCTGTTAAAAAAATAAAACTAATTGAACATAATTAACATAATGTAGAAAACCTAATTTTTGTGTGTGTGAGAGAGAGGGAGGGAGGGGGGAGGGAGGGGGAGAGAGAGATTATTTCTAGGGATGAGACCTGAAGAGAAAATTAAATAGACAACTGGACAATAATTATATTAACAATATTGTTGTTGTCGCTGCTACTGTTACCCGCATTTATTATATCACACCTTTAAATCCTTCAATGTAAAGCATGTCTATTTTGATAAGATAAAGCCAATTAATATTAGTTTTGCCCTTTGTTTCCAATTCTGTAACTGAAATTTTCCAAGATCAGAAATTTGACATTCACTTTTTTAGCAAAGCAAAAATAAATGACCCATACCCCAAACTCTGCCCTCTGTTATCCCAATCTTTTTCCAAAGAAATCCAAAGAGAGTATAAGCTATAGGTAGTATGTGTAATGAGATGGAATAAATGCTGCTTTATTGAAATAATTGATATTCCCAATGAGATGAACTTCTATAGACTGACAAACACATTTTCATGCTTCCTCAGATAAAACTATATAGGTGGTCCTTGTATAACAACCACTTAATTCAGTGACTGTTTGAACTTGCAACAGCACTGAATAGCACTGTCCTTAAAGTTCCAGCCATCACATCCCTGAAGTCATGTGATTATGAACCAGGCATTTGGCAACTTGCCCAGATTTCCAACCACTGCTGTGTCCCAAAGTGACACAGTGATTTATTAATCATATTGTGCAGCGGCTTCCAGCCCCCACACACACACACATGTACAGAAAGAGTTCTACATGTGTTTATTCAAACCCCCAAAAAAACAGGTCCCCAGAAAGAACCCCCGTTGCACAGGTCTGGATTCCAAGCTCAGCACGGCAAGAGACACTGGGTAACTGAGTCCAATGGGCACATACAAAGCGCAGGAAAACAGTACATGATTCAAATGATTAAGATACACGGCACAAACACACAAGGCACAGAACTGGGCACATTACTCTATCAACCCTCAAGTCCTCAGGGCGGGAATAAGTAGGCATCACCTGTGCAGCTTTTCATGAGAAGCGAGATTGAGTAGTTCTCATGAGTAGTTTAGCTGACTGGCATTGTGCCCATCTCCTCTTTGTTCTACGTGTCCTTGGATCAGGAGGAGGTATGGATTCCACCTCTTCCTCCTCATTGCAACTGATGGCAACTGCTCCCGGTTCTCGCCTGAAGCCCCCTGGCCAACTTGCTGCAGCGGTGGCTCGCCTCCCTCAGCTTCAATCTATTGCTTGTCCAATCGATCCAACTGAGGCTGCTCCATCAAGCTAGTATTCTCTGAGCCCCCATCCTGACCAATACTCAGCTCTACGCTTTCCTCTGCAGACTCAAACTCACCCTCCACCTCTGAACTCACAATTTGAGAGGGATCCAGGGGAGGATCCATGACATGTACTTAGAAACCATCCATCTCCCTCACAGCTTTGCAGGAGATTGATCTGCAGGAGATTGATCTGCAGGAGATTGATCTGCAGGAGACTGATCTGCAACCTTCCCTGCCAACTTCCCATAAGCAAAGTCAATGGGGAAGCTGGCAGGAAGTCAGAAGTAATGATCAGGTGAAACTCTCACTTAAAGATCCACATGATCATCATTTAACAACAGTAATCGGGAATTGCCAGAGCTGTTGTCCCTAGGAGTGTGGTCATGTGAATCACATTTTATAACCACATTACTTATGGATAGAAGTTCTGGTTCCAATTATTATAATTAAAGAAGGACTAATTGTACCCACCTCCTGTTCCAAAAGGCCTAGCCTGCATATGTGTCACCTGAAGTAATATTTACATCTACTTGAATAAAATTGAAGGGAAGCTCCTCAAGTCATTTATATAAGCTTAATTTGGAATTTAATAGTATTTTTAGCCCATTACTTAGGTGAGATAGGCAGCAATACAATGCAAATAAACAAATACATATGTAAAGTGCATTGATATTTACAACTAACTAAAGTTGGGCTGTAAAATTACAACCTTGATGACTTTTTAAATCCGTTACTTATTCATTTGTGTTTGATTTTTTTATCTTTGTCTTTTAAAAAAATGTTTTAATGTTCAATAAACATAGAAGAATTGATATGCTGAAAGGAACATTGTAATAATGAAATGCTAGCTAAGAAGGGATAGGAAAAGGAATCCCAGAACATTTGAATTCCTGTTTGAACCCTTTTTAATATTTTGTAATCAAAATTCAGACTAGTTTATTAGCTATTCTACAGACTGGTTCTCTTAATAAACTGCTGGATAAAGAACAGGAGATCATAAATGTTTGAATCAGCAGTTCTATCTTCATGGAAAATTTCTGCTTCCCAGCAAGAATGTCTACATTTTCACCCCAGTCCCGTGAAATGATTATGGCCAACTCACCACTAGAGAGTTACAGTATATTCACAGAATCATTCAATTATTGTTGAAGTGATAGAAAGCCTGTCTACATGACAGTTACTTTTACAACAATTGATGCATGATTTCAGCAGTTACTATAAGTCATCATTGGGAAATGATCTCTATGTGTATTTTTTTTCTCTTCTCTCTTTTATTTTTACTTTCTATTCTGCGAAATACTGCATAATAGACAGTGACAAGCATCCAATTCTTCTTCAAAGGCCCCTCCTGCCTATTACTCAAGAGACTCCTTAACCTGGTTTATTTTAATTCTCAGATTTTCTCGACTCCATCTAATCTTTCTCAAACAATTCCTACTTCCTTGATTGCCTCAGAACTCAGTAAATAATAAAAGCTTGAGAGACACAACACACTACCCAAGCTCATAACTTAGAGTTCTTAATTTTAGAAAATACTTTTCTCTTTATACTGCACATCTAATTTTGCTGTAGTTGTGTAATTGATTTTACACAATTGTTACACAATGTGACTATATATTTAGTTGCTACAGAATAATTGTAAAAAGGAAATAAATTAAGTATAATAATAGATGGGAATGATCTTGGAAGACCAGAAAAGAAGTGATAGTACCTAGGGAACAATCAGATAAACAAGGCAACAAAGAGACAGCAAAGCATGGAGGCCACCACAGTATCTGTCATATGTTCATAAATGCCATATTTCATGTCATGATGCATATGTTATCATCTCTCCCCTTGCCTCTCCCCATAAATATTCATCAGTGAGATTGACATGTTAGTTTTCTAATCTCATATTGAAAGTGTGATATTGTGCAGATACAAATACTTTGTTCTCTTTGTATTGTTCCCACAAGTTGACGATGATTGACATTTTTTGCAGTGGTGACACAAGTGTTAGATTCTTGCTGTTTTTCTTTATTTAGTAGTTTGATCAGAAGCAGAAAACTATTTCATTACATGTTTACATAAAAAATATGAACAATGATATGTCTGTGCCTCTGAAGATCAGCCATCATCATGTACAATATTTTACATTGTCATGTAAAATATTTTTGTAACTTTTCATTCCAGCAATACATCAAGATATTTGCTCTTAATATTTGTGGCCATTTGTAAAAAAGATGTGCAATTCATTCAGTACCATGTAACTTGGAAATATACGACCAATATCTTTAATAACAAAAAGCTATGATAATCTTATTTAACCTCACTGAAAGCACAGCAAAACATTTATATTTTATATACAACACTTCCTAAAACTAAATAAATATAAACCAATTTGCCTTCCTGAGTTGATTGCTACATGGAAAGAAGCCAGCTGAAATTATTCCCTAAATGTTAAGATGTTGGAAAGAAATACAGTATAATAGCATATATAGGTACAACAGATTGATTCAACAGATCTGAATATAAAGGACTTTAAAGTTATAGTAAAAATCTGCATCCAAATACCTGTCCATAATAAAGACTAAATATGCAAAATATGCAATTTATGTAACTTTTTTTGGAGAATGAGATAAGAAGTTTTGGTTGCTAGGTTTGAGAAACATCAGTATAAAGCTTCATTGAGCATTCAAGTGACTTATACATAATTCTCCAAACTAAACAGCAATAGCACTTAGACGTATATATCACTTCATAGTACTTTACAGCCCCCTCTAAACAGTAGGCAGAGTCAGCCTATTGCCCCCAACAATCTGGGTCCTTCTTTGACCAAACTTGGAAGCAGTGGTGGGATTCAAAAATTTTTACTACTGGTTCTGTGGGCGTGCCTTGATGGGCATGGCTGGGGAAGGATACTGTAAAATCTCCAGTCAGAGGTGGTATTTGCCGGTTTTCTCAATTACTCAAAATGTCTTCTACTGGTTTCCAGAACTGGTCAGAACCTGCTGAATACCACCTCTGCTTGGAAGGATGGAAGGCTGAGTCAACCTTGAGCCACTCAGAATCAAACTCCTGGAGTGAGCAGTGAATCCACTTACTTATAATTTTTTAATTTCTTTATCTGTCTGTCTATCTATCTATCATCTATCATCTATCTATCTATCTATCTATCTATCTATCTATCTATCTATCTATCTATCTATCTATCTATCTATCTATCTATCTATATGAAATACCATTCACGCATCACAAAATCTCCAGAATCGTAAAGCCTACAAACTTGAAATTTGGCATGTATGTTCCTCTTGGCTTCTAGGTGCTCACTAAGAAAGGATTTTTCAAAATGACCATCAGAGCATTAGTATTTTCTATATTATTATTAACACACTCTGATGCTAAGGAGTTCTACTTCCCCTTCCCACCTGAAAAGAAATCTGTTCCAACTGCAGTTGAGCTAAGCCATGCCCAGGCTCTTTGCTGTCTCCTCCTTGCTCACACAGAAAACATTGTTTCCCCTTCCAAATAGCTCTCAACTGTCTCACACACTAACAGGACGCTAGCCAGATGAATACTGATGGATGCTGGTTGGCAGAGGCACAATTTTCCTCCCTTATTTTCCTCCCCAAAAACGTGCCCGATGACATAGTTTCGTAGTGAAGCATGGGTACCCTGCTAGTTTTTAATATAGATGAATCATGAAGCTTAGTGGACAATAATTTAAATATGACCCAGCAGTGTGCTGCTGCTACCAAAAAAGACAACACAATTCTAGGCTGCATAAACAGCGGGATAGAATCAAGATCACATGAAGTGTTAATACCACTTTATAATGCCTTGGTAAGGCCACACTTGGAATACTTTATCCAGTTTTGGTTGCCACGATGTAAAAAAGATGCTGAAACTCTTGAAAGAGTGCAGAGAAAAGCAACAAAGATGATTAGGGGACTGGAGCCTAAAACATATAAGAATGGTTGCTGGAATTGGGTATGTCTAGTTTGATGAAAAGAAGTGTTGTGAATCAATAAAAGTTACTAGCATAAATGCAAATCAGGGTTTGGGAACCTGCATACCTGATTGGCCCTTATACAACAACTAGGGATTGGTCCATAAGTAGTCCCTGATTGGCCACTATTTGGACACTTCTCATTGGTTATAAGTTTGAACTTATTGCACATGTCATTGGTTAACAAGGTAGCAGATAACCCTATAAAAGGGTTGTTGTTGCCCATAGCCTTGCTCTGTTCTGTTCTATTCTATTTACAATTATTAAAGAGTTGAAGTCACTGGTCAGATGTCTGGTCTCCATTATTTCCCAAACTTAACACTGGCGACGAGGGTGGGATCCAGAGACCGAAGAGCTGACTGAGTTACAGAGCAACCAACAGAGCACGTGGTCGAACACGCACCATCAACGGCAACATGGCCAGCGGTGCCGTACCACCCGCTCCATTCAACCCAGAGACCGAAGACTGGGAGGCATACATGGACCGATTCCAGATGTTTCTGGAGACCAACAATTTAAAAGATGCAACAACCGGCAAAAAAGAGCTATCTTTCTAACTCACTGCGGGCCTACTGTATTTAAAATGGCAAAATCACTTGCCAAGCCAGCAGAGGTAAAAGAAATGGACTGGGACATCCTCGAGCCCTTACTACGGGCTCACTACGCGCCCACCGTGCCAACCTTAGTCAGAAGACATGAATATTACCAGAGGGACCAACGGAAGGGCGAAAGCCTTGCCAATTACATCGCGGACCTCCGCAACCTTGGAGGCCTCTGCGGATTCACCGACTTAGAAGAAGCCCTCCGGGACCGCCTGGTTCTAGGCCTAGAAGACGGCACGATCCAGAGCAAAATTATGGCTAAGGGGACATCAGCCTCAACGATGCCCTTAAAGAAGCCTCGGCTGCGGAAGCGACCAAGAAGTCGGCAGCCCGAATGCGCCGCACCAGCGCACCATTACGTAAACTCGCCAATGATACCTCGCCTCGCTCAGAGAGACACCCGGTATCGACTCACCACGAAGACCTAGAATCCCCATCAGAAAGCGATGAGGAAGAGGTCAACCGACTCCGAACGGAACGAGACCAGTTCACACAACCCTCACTCCGACCGTGTGCAGGATGTGGGGCGAATCACCACGATCCAGCTGCAAATTCCTCGACGCACTCTGCCGAAATTGCAGGAGACGAGGTCACATCGCAAAGGTTTGCAGAAGCAAACAAAACCCCAAACCCCGACAGGCCGAATGCCAATCTTCAGGATTCTTCAGCACACACCGAGAAAAACTGAACCACCAATGGGGAAACCACTCCTACAGAAACAAACCGTCCACCACTTCCACCAGGCGTGAAGAACCCAGGCGGAAGAGACCCACCAAACAATCACCATTGGCCACGCTACATCCCTTGATGCCGAGAAAATCCGAGTAAAGGTCGCCATCGAAAACAAACCTTGCGTGATGGAGGTAGACTGGGATCTTCCTCTCGATGGTGTCGTGAAAACGCTCCAACAGCTCATTCCAACGATTCGCCGCCAAGACCTTAACCCTCAAAGGGTTATACTCAAAGACTATCAGGGCAACCGATTCCCGTCGTCGGGTCCCGCAGATCCAGATCTCTTTCAAGGACCGTACCGTCGCTCTACCACTGACTGTCGTGGACCGCGACAGGCCTAGTCTTTAGGCCTTCAATGATTCAGGCCGCCGGAATTACTGTAGCCGGAGTCCACCGAGCCGAGAGCAACGATTGGGAGGAGGCACTCGTGCAACAATTCCAAGGCGTTTTCGCGAACGGACTAGGCAAGTACAAGGGGACCCCGATCTCGTTTAACTTGAACCCTGAAATAGCACCCATCCGCCTTAAGCCACGCCGGGTGCCATTCGCCTGAAGCCTAAAATCGACGAACAACTCGATAAGCTAATAGCGCAGGGCGTGCTGGAACCCACCGACCACGCCGCTGGAAACCCCTATAGTGACGCCTATCAAGCCTGATGGGTCACTGAGAATTTGCGGAGACTATCGGGCCACATTAAACCACGCACTACAGCAAAGTGCATATCCAGTGCCGGTAGTGCAACACTTGCTCCATTCCCTGGGTGGCGGGAAAGTTTTCGCTAAACTAGATCTAGCCCAGGCGTATCAGCAATTGCCTGTAGACCCTACCACAGTAGAAGCGCAAACTATCGTAACGCATAGGGCGCGTTTAAATGCAACCGGCTCCAGTTCGGGGTAAGCGTTGCCCCGGAATCTTTCACAGTTTAATGGAAAGGTGGTTACAAGGGATCAGAGGGTCGTACCATATTTTGACGATGTACTCATTGCCGCCCCTAACGAAGACATCCTAGAAAAACGACTCAGAGAGGTTTTACGAAGATTCCAAAAGCAGGCCTCAGAGTTAAAAAAGATAAATGCCAGTTATGTACCAAAAAAGTAGAATTTTTGGGATACCTCCTGGACAGCCAAGGAATCCATCCCACCGAAGACAAATTAAGGGCGATTAAAGGCCCCCACTCCAAGGAACAAGGCAGACTTACAGGCGTTCCTTGGACTTATCAATTTCTATAATGTCTTTTACTACACAAAAAGCAATGGTAGCAGAACCATTGCATAGACTATTAGACAAAAAGCAACGTGGGTTTGGGGACAACGGGAACAATGTGCTTTCCAACAAGTAAAGAAATTGCTAACTTCTGATTCTGTACTTATGCAGTACAACGAGACTCTTCCGCTCACTATCACGTGTGACGCATCACCTTTTGGGGTTGGGGCAATTCTGGCCCACGTATTACCAAATGGAGCGGAAGCCCCCATCGCGTTTTTTCGTGAACCCTAGCTAAAGCTGAAAGAAATTATAGTCAGCTGGACAAGGAAGCTTTAGCTATTGTGGCTGCAGTTAAAAGATTTCATGAATATGTTTATGGCCGTGCATTTACGATAATTACCGATCATAAGCCGCTACTGGGGATCATTTGCGGGTAATAAACCAACCCGTATATATTGTCCCCCAGAATGACCCGTTGGTCTGAATTCTTGGCGGCCTACAACTACACCTTGCAACATCGCCGGGAAATCAATTCTCCACGCTGATGCATTGAGCAGAACACCGCTTCCAGACTCTGTTGTAGATCCAGCCCCAACCATCTCAACACTACAGATCGAAGCTCTACATGCACCACCCTTGACGGCTAGAGACATTGCTTTTGAGACGAAATGTGACCCAGTTCTGCAACACATCCTGCGCTGAGTTGAACGGGGTGGCCGACGGACCAAATAGCACTGGAGTGGGCGCTTTCAAAGCCCGCCAAACCGAACTGTTTTCCCAAAAAGGCTGTATCTTGTGGGGCGATCGAGTCGTAATCCCTGGCAAATTGAAACAAACTGTTTTGGCGGTATTGCATGAGGGACATCCGGGTATCGTGCGGATGAAAGCACTTCGCACGCAGCCTACGCTTGGTGGCCGGGAATCGACAAAAGAATCAAGGCCTGGGTCGCTACTTGTCAACGTGCCAGGACGTCAGCAACGCCCCACCTAAAGCAAGCCCAAACGAATGGGAAACTCCGAGGGGACCGTGGTCCCGTATTCATATTGACTTTGCGGGGCCTACCAAAGGACACACTTTCCTTATTACTGTCAACGCCTATTCAAACTGGCTCGAGATTCATCGAATGAATAAAACTACAACGGACTCAGTCATCAATAAATTAAACAGACTATTTGCCACACACAGATTTCCGGGCGTGTTGGTCTCGGACAACGACCCACAGTTTACTGCATTACCCTTTGAACAATATCTTGCTGATCGGGGCATCCGCCATGCGCTAACCTCGCCCGTGCACCCTGCGGCGAATGGACGTGCAGAACGCATGGTACAATTTGTAAAAAGACCCTCCACAAAATGGAATTTGGCAACATCGACGAGAAAATCAATCAATTCTCTTGTTGCAGCACATCACGCCCCACAGCGTGACCAACAAAACACCCGCTGAACTTCTTATGGGGCGGAAACTACGATCGCACCTTGACCGGCTCCACCCCGCATTCGCACCGGAAAAGCCCTTCGGCTCCAGCAGCAAATGCCGGGAATTTAAGGTAGGCGATTTAATCTTTGCCAAAAACTTTTCCGCGAACCGTTATGGATACCCGCAACCGTTACCCACCTTACTGGGCCTAGATCTTACCGCCTGCTAACGGACGATGGGAGGTGTGGAACGCCACATAGACCAACTCCGTTCGAGATTACCACCCAGCACCCATGAATCCCGGGTTCACCAACTCAAGGGGAGGAAATATCGAGGAAATTGACTTTGATATGACAAATAGCAGGCCAACGGAAACCTTACGGCCCAGCGAAACACCGGAACTTGAAGCGGGAGGAGTTGAATTTTTCAGGGAACTTTAATACGGGGAAACCGAACTGCAAAACCCAAGAAACACGGAGTAGCAGAGACAACCTACAGTGGAAGCAGCACGGAATCACCGTGCAGCGAAACTGTAGTTAATAAAGATCATCCAAACGTTCCACTGGAACCGGACCTTAGACCAAACCAGGTGGAACCACGAAATCAGCCAGACAGACCAAACGGCCTGTCTATCTTGAGGATTTTGTTACAGCCTCCTCAAACGGAACCCAAGGGAGAGGGGTGTTGTGAATCAATAAAAGTTACTAGCATAAATGCAAATCAAGGTTTGGGAACCTGCATACCTGATTGGCCCTTATACAACAACTAGGGATTGGTCCATAAGTAGTCCCTGATTGGCCACTATTTGGACACTTCTCATTGGTTATAAGTTTGAACTTATTGCACATGTCATTGGTTAACAAGGTAGCAGATAACCCTATAAAAGGGTTGCTGTTGCCCATAGCCTTGCTCTGTTCTGTTCTATTCTATTTACAATTATTAAAGAGTTGAAGTCACTGGTCAGATGTCTGGTCTCCATTATTTCCCAAACTTAACAAGAAGGACTAGTGGGGACATGATAGTAGTGTTCCAATATCTCAGGGGCTGCCACAAAGAAGAGGCAGTCAAACTATTCTCCAAAGCACCTGAAAGTAGGACAAGAAACAATTTGGATGGAAACCAAACAAGCAACTTAGAAGCAACTTAGAACTAATGAGACATTTCCTGACAGTTAGAACAGTTAATCAGTGGAACAACTTGCCTCCAGATGTTGTAAATGCTCCAACAGTGGAAGTTTTTAAGAAGAGATTGGATAACCATTTGTCTGAAATGGTATAGGGCCGTGTTAGAAGTGGCACGCAGAGCCATCTCTCTGAGCATGCCAGACATCACCCATTGCTCTTCCAGTTTCCAGCGCACATGTGGTCAGCTAGTCTTCATGCGCATGCATGCCAGAAACCAGAAGAACAGGTGGCTGGTGTGCATACATGCTGGGGAGCTGCTCTTCCGGTTTCTGGCACTCCCATGTACGTGTGCGTGCTCCCGTTTCGGCACTTGGGTGCCGAAAAGGTTCACCAACACTGGTATAGGGTTTCCTGTCTAAGCAAGGAGTTGGACTAGAAGACCTCCAGGGTCCCTTCTAACTGTTATTCCAGTCTAGTCTATTTTAATGGCTTTGTTGTTATGATATGCAAAACCCAGAAACCAACTAACCATGTTTTATCCTATTGTATTGTGTAAACCAAGCTTGTGATGTTAGTTGACAGTTCTACATGAACCTAGAAAACAGGAATAATTCATTAATGGATGGTTATCTTAACAATTGATAACTATGTTGTGTAGACTCAAACATTTCCTTTTCCTTCAACTCCGTGAAGGAATTGTGATCAATGATAAGGGCCAAGTAGATATGAATCTTTTGTATTTTTGCATATTTGCATAATAATAAAGTAGGTCATTTAATAATTGTTTTAATTCAAGGCTGTCAAACTTGCGGCCCATGGGCCGGATGCATCTGGTGCTGGCCATGCCCACACCTGGTTTAGCGAAGGGGGGAAACAGTCACAACATGACAACGCCATGACGACATGATTTAACTCATTATTCAACCACTGGGGTGAAATACTTTACCATAGTCTTGAATTTTTATCAGTGCCATAGTTGTTTTGGTGACATTGTTTACCATTAGATTTGACACTTAGATATATTACTGTCATTTCAAAGCCTTTCAAATGCCTGAAGAAGGATATTTTGTAGCTTCTCACATTTTGTTCTTGAAAATGCAGCATTAAATATGTCATTAGTGAATGCAATAAAAGAAATGCTACTTAAACTCTCACATTTTCTTTCACAGCTTCAATAAGTTGGAATTTGGTGGGTGTTTTTTTAATATAGCTCAAATTAAAAAGAGAGAAAAAGAAGGAAGTTTCCTTCCCTTTTCTACTGCCATTTAAACTTCATGTACCATTGAAACTCTAAAGCTGAATTAGATATACATCAAAATATACATCTGGGATCCATAGATTTCTCTGCATTGCATTGCTTTCAACAGAAAGTAGTTTGATTTGCATCCTGCTATAAATAATGCACTGCAGACAGGCAACACCCCCACTTAAGAAGCGGCTCTTTAGGATAAAAAAAATTCATGCACTTCCTAGTATCAATGACAGAATGGGACTCTAGTCCCTGATAATGCATACCATTTCTCCTTTCCACAGTCCTGCAGCCTCAAGAGGAATGTGTCTTTTTTATGAAAACACAGTTATAAATATAACATAAGTAGAAGTGATATCAAGTTACAGAGAAATTCCTTAACTTGAACTGCTCTTTGTATAAGGAGCCACGTCATATTTTTTATTGGTCTTTTGTGTAAGTGATTTTATGTCCAAGCTTACTACAGTCATTTATCAGCCACTGTGTTTATTTATTTAAGTGGATTTCATTATTGTTTGAGGAAGAAATACAGAGAAATTAGATTATGTAAATCCTTTTCAATTCTACTTTGAAGTTGTCCAATCTATACAAGCGTATCAACCCAGCTACCATTCATTAAAAACTAAATCAGATTTGTCTTTTGTTTTCAGACTTCATCCCGGAAAAAATCAATTTCAGTCAAAAAGTGTTGATATACTTTTGTTGCCATTATTCCATCTACAATCGCTCCTATAATATTCTTCACCAACTGTCCAGCCCATGGAAAGAGTCCAAAGAAGATAGGTCCTCTAGAACCTAAAATTTTTATAAACTCTAAATTTCAGATTTAACCATCATAGTGCGAACTCTCTGCAGGTAGAGGTATCTAGTCCATTTTTTATTTTGTTCTCCCATTGAGGATGTTTTTACCACTGTAAATAATTTTACTGCACTAAGAGGGACATTCTATTTAAGGAAGAAAATTAAAGACTAGATTGATGCTGAGAGGAGGGGGATTTGTAAAACAAAGAGAGAGAAAATGAAATAACTAAAACACTTAATTGATGATAATGCAACATTATTTGCAAAGCAACAGAAACAGTTGTCCCTAATAGCTAATAGCTGTAGCAGGAATTTTCTTGAAAATGTGAAATGTTGAATTATGATTTATATAACTCTTGATATAACATGAGCTTCCTGCGGCCACTTGGCCACTCCAGCCCACTAACTCTTGACTTTCCCATGGCCCATGCAGTGCTTCTGGATCATGTGCTTCCTCCCCGCGCCTCTGCCTCCATCTGCTGCTTGGCCAGATAATCAATTCACTTGCACTGAGTGGGCTGTGCAGTCCCAGAATGCACCAAGGGGCTGGCGGGCTGCAGCATAGGCCCCCGTGTGCTCACTGCTTGTTATGCCCACACAGGAAGTGGGGCGCCCACCCGGGCTGATCACCCTGATATTGTGTTTCCCTGAAAATAAGCCCTAATGCATCTCTTGGAACCAAAAAGAATCAAAATATAAAATATAAAATATAAAATATAAAATATAAAATATAAAATATAAAATATAAAATATAAAATATAAAATATATAAAATATATAATATAAAATATAAAATATAAAATATAAAATATAAAATGTAAAATGTAAAATGTAAAATATAAAATATAAAATAATATAAAATATAAAATAATATAAAATATAAAATATAAAATATAACTATAAACTAGGTCAACTTGAAAACTTCTTCAGCTTGAAGAATGCAGATTTTCATGTTGAATTTCACAGTTGACTGAAATGATCAACACTTGATAAAGTGTTCTTTATCTTTTTTAAATCTTTAAATCTTCTCATTAGGAATCAGTCTACAAATGCTGCCATGAATTAAATGAATCAGCAAAAAATGTTGCTTTCACTTGTTATGTTAAGGGGTTCACATAATCCATTAAAAAAGATCATTCTGTACAAAGCATCATCAAGATGTCTGAATTGCTTTTATTAAATGAAATCTTTGTTTGATTAACAAGATAGAAAAGGGGAGAGGCAGAGAGAGAAGTGAGTTAGAAAGTATGAGAAAGCATCAAGCACATATTATGAGAGAACTTGAGTTGTCTGAGATATTATAGTATGATCTCAGCTCTGTGAACTATGGTTTCTTTATTTGGTTGCATGAAAAAAAGACTGACTGGCTTGGGCCCCAACAGATCCTTCTTCACGAAGTTTAAGTCTCCTTGAGAATAAACAGGCCTTTAGTTCCCATTAGGTACTTGATTAGTCATAGATCTCACACTGAAGAGACATTCAGAAATGACAGTGAAAACATCTTTTTTTTTTTTTAAACAAAACTTATCAATTGAGACAATCTGGTCCTGTGCAAAGGGCATTCACAATGACTTCTGGAATGAAAAGATTTTTTAAAACCACAGAATCTAAATGACACTAAACCAATTGAACAAGCTGAGCCATGCTACTGGGTTTGTGTTAATAGCTTTTCTTCAAGTAGCTAAAATACTATGTTTAACTAAGTTTTTATTCCAAACTGACACATTGAGTCTCATTGTTGACTGAGTTTTTTCCTGAGAAAGAGTTGGGAAGAGGCAAGATTTTACAACTGTTCTTTTCTGGCATTTAATAATGTGGGACAAAGGGTTTATACAAGCTATAATTTAAATATGATAAACGTGCAGACAATCCATTGCCTTTTCTGTTGAAAATAGCATTCCTTTCTTCATTTTGTTTGTATTTTTATGAAGTCATTTTGGCCAGGGAGGGATTCAAATATTATTGCCACTGGTTCGGTGGGCATGGCTTGGCGGGTGTGCTTTGTGTGCATGCACCCACTTTGCGTGCATGCGTGCACCAAATGTGCACTTTGTGCAGATGCAGAGACCTTTGCGCAGGCGCAGAGGCGTTCTAACTCACTTCCTGCAAGCCTGCATGATCCCTGTCACTTCAGCAGCTGCCGCGCAGCGCTATTCTGTGCCACACAAAGCAGCTGCGCTTCAAATTCAGTGGATAAAGGTGAGTATGGGAGCCCAGGTGGGCCCAACAGCAGAGTTGCGGAGAGAACTGGTTCTGTCTCCGCTGCTCATCGCTCCTACCGGCTCTCCAGAACCGGGCAGAACCAGTCGAATACCACCACTGATTTTGGCCCTACCTTAGCTGATTGACTATTATTTTGGGGTGATCTAGTAAATTTTGAAGAAGTGTACTATCAATCCCTTACTTCAAAAAAATTCTTCCTTTACAAAGTGACAAGGTATTATTTTTTTCATTAGATGAACAGACCTCTAAACTTTGACAGATCTTTTTTGCCAAAATAATATTCCAAGGAGAGATCTGGTTTTGAAACTCTAATATAACACTCAAGCTTTTCTGTGTTTAGGATGTCTACAAAATTTAGATAGTCTTTCAGCCAACTTTTTGAGCAACCTTGCAGATCAAAAGATTCCATATACCACTTGTCAGGTGCAAATAAACAGGAACAGAAGATGAGTGCAAATCACTAAATTTAAACCTGCTACTTTTACACAAGAAACTGACCTACCAATGGTTATAACAAATTGGTGCTAGATAAGAGTCAACGGAGTTCACAAAGGACTGGAACTGGACTCAGGTCTCTTCTGGTTGCATAAGGGTTGCAAAGTGATGACACATTTGACCCTGCCTTCAGGCTCTTCTTACACCACTCAAACTTTGGATACAGAAAGGCATATACTATTGAAAGATCTGTACAAAATATATGTGTATATTAGAAAAAATTGTCTATATGAGGAGACAAACTTAACAACTGTTTAACTATAACACAATTCATATGCATGAATTGTAATAGATTTTTATAATTCAAATAATATCTCTCTGCAACATGTCTTGTGGACTTTATATCTGCTTGCCTGCACTTTTAGTCCCTACTTTTTCTGAATTGTAAAAAACAGACAAAAATGCAATAGTTCTGAAAAAAGCCACACAGATTCTGTTCCCAATATTACAGTTTAAAAACTAAAAGTTACGTGTCAGCTGCAGTGATAGATAAGTAGATATGATCAGAAAGTATACAGATATTTCTTGAAATGTTTTAATTTGTTTTTACAATTCCATACCATTTTCCCAAAGCAGCTTTTGGGGAAAAATACAGAAAAGAAACAAATGGTAGAAAACGGAGAGCTCTGGAATATTATACCTGGTTTAATATAATACATGCTGGAGTGAATAGATTCCCATTAAGATATTGCAAACGTCTTCTTCCAGCCCTTGGATGAATACAAGTTATATCAAGCATCCAAGAACAGGGAGAAAAGAGAAAATATTCCATCAAGATTAATGGGGTATTCCCTACCAGGCATATTTGTGCAGTCATAAAGCTGTACCGAAGCCATGGAGAAATCATGCTGCTTGTCATTATTGGTCCAAATCCATGGAATGTTTTTGCTCCAAGAACGTTTTGAATACAACTACTGGGTGAGTGATAGAAATTATACCCACATAAGTCATTGATTGTAATAACATTTGGGAAAATGTTCAATATCTTTTAACTGTCTGGATTTGAAGAAATAGAAAAACATCTGATGTTAATTTTAACTGCAAAGTATGACAAATTGTGCTCTGTCATCTTTGATACTAAGCAAAGAAAAACAGTATTATTTCAAATACTAAATATATATATATTGGTCTATATTAAAATGTGTTGGCATTAATAGAAGCCCTTTGACTGTAATGGATAGTATACAACCCATTTTATTTTAATTGAAAGACTTACTTTACTTTAATTGAAAGTTCTCTCTTTGTGCCCTTCTATTAAATTTGACAAATCTATAGTACAAGCAAGCAAAATGATTGTTGCATTCAGTGGAGATTTCTGTAAGTCATTCTAAAACATTTGCAGAAGCAATTTGTATTGATTCTCCCACCTATAACCTATACCCCTTGTGGATTACCTGTATCAGAATACATCTATCATTTTGGACTGCAATTATTAAGGGATGGATCCCTTGATAACTCAACTAGCAGTTGCCATGTTTTTATATATAGAATACTTTCCTCCAGAAATAAAAGGTGAACAGAAGATAGTAGGATAAAATAAAACCACTCCATTGGCTAGGGCTAGACAAAGTAGATCATAAATAGATACAGCTCGAAGGCATTTCAGAGGTTATATACTCCAGTCCCCTGCTCAGTGCAGAATCTTCTAGAACATTTCTAACAGATTACTATGTAACCTTTGTCTGATAACCTCTAGTAGAGGAGGACTCCCCATATCATACAGGAACCTGTTCCAATAGTTAACAGCTCATACCAATAACAGAAAACAGATAACAGATAATCAGAGTTGGAGGGGACCTATAGGTCACCTATTCCAACACCCCGCCGAAGCGGGAGACCCTATACCATTTCTGACAAATGGCAGTCCAATCTCTTCTTGAAAGTCTCAAGTGATGGCGCTCCCACAACTTCCGAAGGCAAGCTGTTCCATTGGTTGATTGTTTTTCACTGTCAGAAAGTTTCTCCTTATTTTCAGGTTAAATCTCCCCTTGTTCAGTTTCCATCCATTATTCCTTGTCTGGCCTACAGGTGCTTTAGAAAATAGCTTGACCGCTTCCTCTCTGTGGCAGCCCCTCAAATATTGGAAGACAGCTATCATGTCTCCCCTGGTCCTTCTCTTCACTAGACTAGCCAAGCCCAGTTCCTCTTACCGTTCTTCATATGTTTTAGTCTCCAGTCCCCTAATCATCTTGGTTGCTCTTCTTTGTACTTTTTCTAGAGTCTCAACATCTTTTTTATAATGTGGTGACCAAAACTGGACACAGTATTCTAGGTGTGGTCTTACTAAGGCTTTACAGAGTGGTATTAGTATCAAATTGATTGTATCCCTCTGTTAATACAACTTAGGATTGCATTAGCTTTTTTGGCTGCTGCTGCACACTGCTGGCTCACATTTAGCTGGTTGTCCACTAAGACTCCAAGATCCCTCTCACAGTTACTGCTATTGAGCCAGTCTATATGTGTACTTTTAGTTTTTCTTGCCTAAGTGTAGGACTTTACTTTTCTCTACATTGAATTCCATTTTGTTAGATAGGGCCCAGTGTTCTAGTCTGTCAAGATCCATCTGGAACTTGAGCCTATTTTCTTGGGTGTTAGCTATTCCTGCCAGCTTAGTATCATCTGCAAATTTGGTAAGTTTCCCTTCTATTCCCTCATCTAAGTTGTTAATGAAGATATTGAAGAGTACTGGGCCTAAAACGGAACCTTGTGGCACCCACTGCTTACTTCCCTCCATGTAGGTTTACACCCATTAAGGACTACTGGTTGAGTACGGTTTGTCAGCCAGTTGCAAGTCCATCTAATGGTGGCGCTATCTCTTCCACTTTTTTCTAGCTTACTAAGAAGTAGGTTGTGGTCTACTTTGTTGAATGCCTTGCTGAAATCTAAATATATTACGTCCACAGTATTTCGTTGGTCTACTAATTTAGTCACTATATTGAACAATGAAATAAGATTAGTTTGCCATGATCTGTTTTTAACAAACCCGTGCTGACTGTTAGTTATTACTTTACTTGTTTCTAGATGTTGGCAGATCTGTTTCTTTAGATCTGGATAGAAGCATTCCTGGCAAACAGACAACAAATGGTCAAAATTGGGAGCGTCCTATCAAATTCTGTACCTGTCAATAGTGGTGTCCCCCAGGGCAGTGTTCTAGGACCAACTCTCTTCATACTCTACATAAATGACCACTGTGATCATATTAAGAGCAATTGCGTTCTTTTCGCTGATGATGTAAAGCTGTTCAATACCACAGACAATACTGCTACCCTACAAAAAGATCTTGACTATGTATCAGAATGGTCAAACAAATGGCAACTTCAAATCTCAACAAATAAATGCTCTGTCTTACATATTGGCAAAAAAAATCAGAAAATAAAATACAAGCTGAATAGTCAAGATCTTGTTGATGACCCAAGCTCTGTAAAGGACCTTGGAATACTCACCTCTAATGATCTAAGTGCTAGAGCCCACTGTAACTACATAGCCAAAAAGGCATTAAGAGTTGTTAACCTAATCCTACGTAGCTTTTTCTCTGGTAATATCACACTACTAACCAGAGCATACAAAACATTTGCTAGACCAATACTCGAATACAGTTCATCAGTCTGGAACCCACATTACATATCTGATATTAGCACAATTGAGAAAGTCCAGAAATATTTCACAAGAAGAGTTCTCCACTCCTCTACTCGTTGTAGAATACCTTATGCCACCAGACTTGAAATTCTAGAACTAGAAAACCTTGAATTACGCCGTCTTTGGTCTGATTTAAGCATGGTATATAAAATCATACATTGCAATGTCCTACCTGTCAATGAATACTTCACCTTCAACCATAACAACACAAGAGCACACAATAGATACAAACTCAAAGTTAACCGCACCAAACTTGATTGCAGGAAATACGACTTCAGCAATAGAGTGGTCAATGTCTGGAATACTCTACCCGACTCTGTAGTTTCTTCCCCAAACCCCAAAAACTTTAACCTTAGACTGTCTACTATTGACCTCACCCCTTTCCTAAGAGGTCTGTAGGGGCGTGCATAAGCGCACCAACGTGCCTACCGTCCCTGTCCTATTGTTTCTCTTATTCTTCTTTTATTTTTCTTATATGTACCCATTTCATGTATTCACAACTATGTATACACTTATACTTATTATCTTGTAAACAATTGGCAAATCAAATAAATAAATAAATAAATAAAAATAAATAAATAAATAAATAAATAAATAAATAAATCTTTTCCAGTATCTTCCCGGGTATTGATGTTAGGCTGATTGGTCTATAGTTTCCTGGGTCTGTTTTTTTCCCTTTTTTGAAGATGGGAACCACATCAGCTCTTTTCCAGTCCTCTGGTAGTTCCGGGTGCTCCAGGATTTTTGAAAGATATGGTGCAGTGGTTCTGAGATGACCTCTGCCAGCTCCTTTAAAACTCTCAGGACTTAACTTCTGATGCCTAGCTTGATCCTTCTTCCTTGCAATTTTAACCCACTGATTCCCCTGGAGCAATAGAACAACCAGATATTTGAAGACTACAATCATGTCTTCTCTTATACTTCATTTCTATAGGTTAAACATACAGAGATCATTTAATTACTCTTCTTAAGGCTTAGTTACCACATCTGTCACCATTTTAGTAGTCCTCCCCTGATGTTGCCCTAATTTGTGGTGGCCAGAAATGAACACAATACTTCAAATAGGGTCTAGGAAAGGTAAATACAATTAAATCATTATTTCAATACATTTCAAATATGCCCTGTAATGAATATGAAACTGCTGTTTGATCATGTTTGTTTGGGGCATATTTCTGAAATGCTTGAAATAACGCAATTGATACTCAAAAGCTGTTTCACATAAAAACAAGGATTTCACATTCAAAACTGCTACTGTCAACTTCAAAGAGAATGTTTTAATTTTAGAAAGATTCAATTTAAAAGATTTTTCACAAACTATTTTTCACATACATGTGTACCTAAAAGGAAGAGAAATAGAAGGTGACAATAGTGTTGGAAATCAGCACTATTGAGAAAAAGATGCTATTATGGAATTTTATTTTCTTTTGATGGTCAATCTTCATTACATGAATGATTTTAAAGCTGTATCATTGGAATAATTGAAATCATGATATTAAAATTAGAAATTTAGATTCTAACCTGAGATAATCTGTTGAGTTAGCAATAGCAATAGTGCATAGACTTATATACCACTTCAAAGTGCTTTACAGCCCTCTCTAAGTGGTTTACAGAATCACCATATTGTCGCCAACAATCTGGGTCCTCATTTTACTGACCTTTGAAGGATGGAAGGCTGAGTCAATCTTGAGTTGGTCAGGATCAAACTGCTGGCAGTCAGCAGAGTTAGTCTGTAATACTGCAACTAACCATAGCATTTTGTTCATTGGATGTTTAATCAATTGATTTCTATTCTGAGTATTCACTAATATACTAAGATTTACTAAATGTTATTTCTTTGTGGTGTCATATCTGTCAGGGATTCATTGATTTTATTCCAAGTGTGTTACCCCCAATTGTGTAATTTCTTCCCCTAATCATTTTCAATTGGCAAGGGTACTTGTAATTATTTGATAAAGTTGACTTGTTTATCCAGTTTTTAGAGGGATGTGTACCACATATTTTAATGTGTTCCCATTAATTTAATTTGTTTTTATTTTATATTTTAAACCTTTCTTCAATTCCATCTTGGAATTATTTATAATTAATTTCTCTCTCTCTCTCTCTCTCTCTCTCTCCATATATATATATATATATATATATATATATATATATATATATATATATATATATATATATATATATATATATATACATATATATATATATATATATATATATATATATATATATATATGAAATAAATGTATATGAATTAATACATGAAAAGCAAATAACAGTTTGATTATGATTTGTGATGGAACCAAAGCAAAAATGCAGTGAACAATACTTATAGAAAGATAAACAAATTGCAAAGTATACTCTTATGGTATTGCTCACTATAAAATGCTAAAACTGCCAATATATGTCCTATCTCAGTTCAACAGGTGCATTCTTTGAAGCAGCAGAAACTGAATTTGGTCAGAACTGAAGCAGCAGCTGGTAATAATGGTATGTGTAAAAGAATGTTCTCCCCAAAAGTTCAAGCATGTTCAGTGATATCCATCATGCATCTCCTTCTAAGATTTCAAAGTGTTTTAAGAAAGTGCTAATTACTGTTCTAAGAAAAAGGAAGTCCACTATACAGTAGGTAGAATTAGAGATTTTAACATCACAGCTTTGTTCTAAGAATCACTAAACTTAATGTAAAAGAGATAAGATTCTATATCATTTTATGTCAACAGCATTCCATAAAAAATAAATATTTCGTATATTCAGGGAAAAGTAAGTATCATATAATACAGGTACTGTTATTTCTTCCCATTTTAATATGAAAATTGCACTGTATTTCATATTCACTCAATTCTGCCTGCTATTTTTTTTAAATTCTATAGTTATGTAATTGAGGTCTCAGGCTTTAATTTTAGTTCATGATGCCATGTTATTATTGATGCATATTGTCAATTTATTTTCATTCAAAACTAAGTCAATCTTTATTTTTAACTTAAGTAACTTTATTCCAAGAAGTTAGATTCAAGCCTATAGGACCCTAAGAAGAATTCTTTTAGGTCATACAAAAAGACACTGTTAGCCCAGTACCATCGATGAATCAAGGATTAACTTGATATCCCTGGGAAACCTAAAAATAAAACATAATGGCCATCATTCTAACTCTCTACCTTTCTACTTTATCACATTATAAGTATCCTACAAATGCATGTGGCTATACAATTCCATAATAATCTAAAATCAAGAGACAAAACTGATAACATTTAGTTATGTAACTATGCATTATTGCAAATGTACTATGATTGAGTTTATATTATATATTTTCTCCATGAATTTGTAATTGCATACATGGGGGCAGGCATATTCTATTAATTATATTCCTCCCATAATAATCTTGTAAGATAAGGAAAGCCATAGAGAAAGTGGCTATACCAAATTAACTCAGTGAGCTCCATGGTCAAGTGGGGACTTGAACATCAGCACAACTGTTGAGAAATGTTCCCTGTCTTCCATCAATAGATCTTAAGCTACAGTTGAATTATATAAAGACATACCTATATTGATTCTATCACAGTCCCAGCAATTAGATTTTCTGCAGTTGGCAAATACAGTATTTTACGATCTATCACATTGATTCTTCTGAACAAATATCAACTGGGAAGAAAATCAGATGCCTAATTTGTCCATCCTACATCAAACATAATTGCCTCTGTGAAGTGTGATTACTTCTACTTTGCCACAAAGGAAGGATTTTAAATTAATTGCAACTTGCCAATAGCTATTTTCATTGACAAGAAAACTAAAGTACTATCGTTTCAAACTCCTATAAGTAGTCTACTTGATAAATAAAATATGTTAAAGTTTTGTCATATGACTTAGACTACTGAAACAGAATTAGAATATGACTCTGATACAAACTTGAATACAGTATGATGAGAGTAATCATTTAAAGGCATTAGAATTTACAGTGTATGATTTATTCACAGTGCTTAGAATTATCTTGAGCACATATAACAATATATTTGTTTTTGCGCAGATAATCCATACTTTTCTCTATAAATGCTTTTAGGACATTAAATGTCTTTTACTTAATTTGGCTATCCTGGTAAAATTGACTGTGGCAAAAGAGCAAGGAAAAAGGCAAAGACTTGCATAGATTTTCATTTCTGAATTAAAAATGAGTACTTTGTATTTATTTATTTATTTGTTAGTTTGTTTCATTTGTTTGCTGCTCATCTCATCACAAGGGGAGGGCTTACAACATTAAAAACAGTGAAACACTCTCTACACACACACACACACACACACACACACACAAAGTATGTGTGCATGTGTACAGTGTATGTGTGTGTGTGTATATATATATATAGTGTGTGTGTGTGTGCTGTACAAAATACTGTATAGCATTTCATCTCTTGTCCTATTTTAGGGTTGTGATCTTCAAATGTGTCTAAAATACATTTTGTTCACCAAACCTCTCCAGCAATACTGAATGAGTTTCTTTGTTTTATATGAGTAAAGGTTCATTGTCTTCTAATATCTCCAGGTTTGCCTGTTGTATCCACTTGTTGTCTCCTGAACATTGTCTGCAAATGTTTTCAGTCTTGCTTTGTCTTTTTTATACTGGAGTGCATTGAATACAATATGACTTTGATTCATGTCTACTGCTATTAGGCACTGAAAATAATTTAATAGCAATTCTTTCCTACATTGCTCTTAGTAGTCATTAATTAATCCTCCAATTATTAATAAATACATTTTATACCCATTACAATTCCTATCATATATTTAAAGACGAACACAGTCCATAACTATCAATTACCTGGCTAAGTCTCTCATAAAATATACATTTGTTCTATATTTTGATTGTTGCTGTTAACCAATTTTCTGGATATTTTACTTTCGTTGCAGAAGAATCACATTTAAAGTTTACCAAAACAAAAGCAATTGTGAAAAACAAATGACTTAGCTTTTCAATATTCCCCCCTGTAAAGTAAAAAAATATAAATTTATAAAACTTCAATTATGAGGTTTTAAAGGCATAAAGAAGAAAGGATAACCATCAATCAAATTTGGTATCATAAGCATAAATCATGGTTTAATCCAGGCAAGAGAGACCAGCTCCTTGTAAAGAAGATAGTGAATTCAAATTAAAAACCTAGTTTGAACTGATTAAAATTGTATTCTCCTTGAACAACTGTCTTGCAAAGTAGCAGTTTATTTGTCCTTAAATGCTCAAATGGTAGTGGTAGCCAAGAAAACATCTAGGTAGTTTAACTTAGTATAACAGATGTCCTATGAAGACAGTGATACTAAATAACACATGACTTAGTTATATACCTAGATTAAGCTTTTGCACCACACTCAGTCTGGGACAAATATTTGATACTTTGTTTCTAAACACAATGAACACAAATAACCTACTACAATATTTTATACATCCAGCATTATTTGCATAGATTCTTTGACTTTTTCAGATACAGTTCAAATTATCTCTCAAGCAATAAATATTTTGGATGTAAAATACAGATGTAAATAAAGATTGATAATTCATCCATTTTACATTTATTTGATTTGATTTCTTTAGTTGATTTATGTGATATCTATAGCTGCCTCCAATATTCCTTGGTTGACAGGACCATTAGCCAACCTGCCTGATTGAATGGATGGATAGAAACAGCTGAGAGACATTAGCCTTAAGGTAATTCAAGTCAATGCCATGAAAGCCTTAAAGATGACAACCAGCACATTAAATTGCACCCAGAAACACATTAGCAACCAATGCAGCACACAAACCAATGGTGTTACGTGTGTTTAACATTCAATATCACCCATGTAGCCCCATTCTGCATCAAATGAAGCTTCCAAAGGCACCATGTGGAGGGTATTGCAGTAGTCCAGAGAGATCACAAGGGCATAACATAATCCAAAATCCTATTCTGTATTCCTATAAATTCTGTTCTTGCATGGTGCTCTGCATTTGAAAACATCAAGCATTGTCCCTGTATCCTAAATCAGGCCTAATTATTCCCCCTCTGGTAGAATGATATCTAAGTAGAAAGAATCTTCAGGAGGCTGACCAAAATATATTAATTTTCCAGAAACATTTTTAAGTTATTTTTTTATAGAAAAGTCACTTCTTGGCTTTTCCCTCCTAAGACATTGCAACCCTTCCCAGCCCTTTAGCATTCCTAAAGACCTTAACTCAACACAACAAAATCAGTAAAAACCTCAATAACCTTGATTTCCTCCTAACTTGGAAATTTCTTTCAAAATCTATGTGTTGAAAAAGTATTTTTAATTTCCCCAGTTTTAATATTATCTGCCCATCACCTGAATCATAATTAACTACTTACTTCACTTTTATAAACATGTCGTCTTGCTTTTTTATTTCCTTTATTTCCTAAATTTTTATAGCAGAAATTAAAAAGACACAGATCAGAAATATAAATATAATTATGTTTTTTCTTCTTCTTTCTTTTCCTTTGTTCCCATCCACTCCACATTCTATTACTATGATATAATCAAGCTTCTCCAAAAAGTGGGAGAGGAGGGTTGCACTACATTTCCATGTTTTTCCTACGGCTGCTCCTCCAAACAACTTCCACAAACAGCTAAGCAACTTTATACCATGTTTGCTCTCCACATATTGTTTTTTTATTTTTTTTATTTATTTATTTTGTCAAGCAATTATAAGATGACAGGTATAAGTATAAACATACAGTAGTTATGGATACATGAAATTGATACATATAAGAAAAATAAAAGAAATAAAAAAAAGAGAAACGATAGGACAGGGACAGTAGGCACATTGGTGCGCTTATGCACATCCCCTACAGACTTCTTAGGAAAGGGGTGAGGTCAACAGTAGACAATCTAAGGTTAAAGTTTTGGGGGTTTGGGGAAGAAACCACAGAGTCAGGTAGAGTATTCCAGACATTGACCACTCTGTTGCTGAAGTCGTATTTTCTGCAATCAAGTTTGGTGCGATTAACCTTGAGTTTGTATCTATTGTTTGCTCTAGTGTTGTTATATTGAAGCTGAAGTATTCATTGACAGGTAGGACATTGCAATGTATAATTGTGTATACTATACTTAGATCAGACCGAAGGCGGCGTAGGTCTAGGTTTTCTAGGTCTAGAATTTCAAGTCTGGTGGCATAAGGTATTCTGCAATGAGTATAGGAGTGGAGAACTCTTCTTGTGAAATATTTCTGGACTTTTTCAACTGTGTTAATATCAGATATGTAATGTGGGTTCCAGACTGATGAGTTGTATTCAAGTATTGATCTAGCAAATGTTTTGTATGCTCTCGTTAGTAGTGTGATATTACCAGAGAAAAAGCTATGTAGGATTAGGTTAACAACTCTTAATGCCTTTTTGGCTATGTAGTTACAGTGGGCTCTAGCACTTAGATCATTAGAGATGAGAACTCCAAGGCCCTTGACAGAATTTGGATCATCAACAAGGTCTTGAATATTCAGCTTGTATTTTATTTTCTGAATTTTTTTGCCAGTATGTAAGACAGAGCATTTATTTGTTGAGATTTGAAGTTGCCATTTGTTTGACCATTCTGATACATAGTCAAGGTCTTTTTGAAGGGTAGCAGTATTGTCTGTGGTGTTGAATAGCTTTACATCATCAGTGAAGAGAACGCAGTTGCTCTTAATATGATCACAGAGGTCATTTATGTAGAGTATGAAGAGAGTTGGTCCTAGAACACTGCCCTAGGGGACATCACTATTGACAGGTACAGAATTTGATAGGACGCTCCCAATTTTGACTATTTGTTGTCTGTTTGACAGGAATGCTTCTATCCAGTTATGCAGGTGTCCAGAGATAACATAAGATTTTAGTTTTAGGAGTAGTTTGTCATGTACCACTGAATCAAAAGCTTTACAGAAGTCTATGTAGATTACATCTAATGCTTTGCCCTGATCGAGTTGTGTAGGCCATGTTTCTGCAGTGTAAGAGTTGCAGATTACAGGATAGTTTTGTTTTTTGTTTTTTTGAAACCAAATTGTTTATTGGAGAGTAAGTTGTTTGTCTCTAAGTGGAGGATAATGGATTGGTTAATAATTGATTCCATGACTTTACAGGTGATGCAGCATAAAGAGATTGGTCTGTAATTTTCAACTAGGCTGGGGTCTCCCTTTTTAAAGATGGGGATGACTGTGGCTTGAGACATAGGTTTGGCAAGGAGCTGGCCCTGAAAGATTTTTCAAAGATTATGCTTAGAGGTTCGGCTATGGCAGTGGATAGCTTTTTTAAGAAAAGCTAAGAAGTAGGCACATATTCCGTCCGGTCCAATAGATAAGAGATGGTTTTAGATTGCATAGTGCTTTTTTAACGTTGTCTTCTGTGAAGTCGATATGTATTGGATCATTGTAGTCATCTATGGTTCAACCAGGAAATACTGGGCATGATCCATTGCTGTTTACAATTACTGAGCCAAATATATTTAGAGTGGGAGCATACAAAGAGTGCTTTAACTGCCCTTTAACATTAGAGTTTAAATATTGAACCAGGTTTCCATAAACATTACTTCCAGGAAAAAAAAAAATCTGCTACTTCATATAGCATAAATTTGCATATTTCTATTTCACATTCAGCTTTGTAATGGTAATTTTACATGTTTGGTCCAGTAGTCAGCAAAAAGGCTCAGTGAGGTTTATGCGCGGACTATATACTATGCAGAAGCAAAGTCTAGAGATAAAATGACTGAAGGAATGAAATTAGATTTTACTAGGTACTGTTAGAATATGTTAAGAAATCCCTTAAATTTCATGGTCTGTTTGTTTTGACTTCTCTGTATTGGAAAGATGTAGTTGCATTAGAAAAGAAAACACACAAATCAGTGACACTCGGTTATCAGGGACTGTTCAGTTCTTATATAAACAGTTATTCTTATTAAACTGCAGCTTAGCTTGGCATAATGCACGAAATATGGCCTACACTATGACAGAGGTTTTAGAATAAGTTATAGCTCAACTAAATTTTGTACCCATACAGTAAAGGGAACCTAGTCATTTTTAAAACTAACTGAAAAGGTCCTGAGAAACAGAAAAGGTCATTCTGTTAGACTTTTGTCATCTTTCTTTCATGATTTTCTTTTTATCCAGCATCCAGTAGGAAGAAAGGGGGGCAGGGGGAGCCCCTATTGTTTATTGTGTCATGGATTTATTGTAATAATAAAGGCAATTCATGTCTATGCATTAAAAGGTAATTATAAAGATATAGGCTAACATACATTAAAATCTATTATTATACATCAAAAAGAGGAAAAATAGCATGAAATAAAAGTCTTCATAGATCGCACAGAGTAGCTCATAATAACATAAATTATATGTGAGGCAAAACATTCCATATTTCATCGGTTATGCAGCCCTGGATTTCCTTTAATTAAACATGTGTCTGTGTGCGCTTGCAATGATTATGTAGCTACAAGACGAATTCAATGCTGTGCAGAACCATAAAAGTCTGAGTTATAATGTTATAATTTGCTTTTGGTTTTCTTCACCCTGATCAAAATCACTTATGCAATGTTAAAAATGCATTTCATTGTGATATATTTAAAACAACAGGTGTTCCATGAAATATGCCTTTTAAGACACAAGCTGGCAAAGTAGATAAGCAACTAGAATTAGTGGATAAGGTAAGTGATGAGCCTTTAAATATAAGAAATAAGAATAATTGCATTGATTCAAGTTGATCTTAAAAGTGAACTAAGCCTTTGAACCATTTATGGAAGCAATTTATATCAATGGACACTAAAGCTAACTTGCCTTCAGGCTTTTTATTAATATAAAGGAAAAAAACATCCACAGGTAGGTCTAAATGTGTGAATGAATAGCAGCTTATGCTTATCATCTATTCCCTTAAAATATCAGATCATTTGCTCAAAAGAGCTTTGCAGCAATGTAATGGAAAAAATAGCATCCTATTTACAGCCATATTTTTATAAAATAGGATTTTCTTAAATCTCTTTTGTCTGCTATCATATCTCTTCAGCTTTGCTCTGATTTCACAGCATCCTGCAGCTGTGGAAATCATTAAGCCATTTGCCAGAAATTTGAAAGAGTGCTATAGTTCAACACTGAGGGGGGGAAAAACCAATTCCATTACCAGGTATAGATGAATATACAGCATTTGCAAGTTGTAATGGCTAAATAAGTTATAAGCTCAAAAATTCACCTAGCCATGAATTTGTGAATTATGGTTGGTCGCACAGTCATCCAAACCTTTTGCCTACCTTTCAAGTCCTTCCCGAAGACCCGGGATAGGCAGACAGTCAAATCAATCTTTAGATCGCAAGACAAACAGTATTGATGGTATAATTTCATCCATATTCTATATGATGCTATTTTTGATGAAGCACCAACTCTTGATCACCATATATTAGCAAAACCAGGCTGTAGAAGAATCTAAACTATGTAAAAATACACTTATTCTTCTCACTGAAAAGCAGCCCAGTCTACTGCACAGCTAGTTGAGGGGCAGGAAGAGTGTTTCCATTTCAAGAGTGAACAGATCTTATCATCTGGACCTATTTCAGTCAGGTTTCAGGTTAGGATACAGTATGGAGATAACACTGAGAGCACTTTTGAATGACTGCTGGCAGGCTGGGAGACGGTTCGTATAAACTCCTGGTCCTTCTTAATATTTCAGCAGCTTTCAATACCATCAGTCAAAATACATTTCTGTACTAGCTAAATATATTGGAATAAAGGTCATGATTGTCCTCCTTCCCTCTAAGTACTGTAGGGTCCAGAAAGGGTTCTGCTTATGGAGTGCCACAGAGCTTAACTTTTTCCCACTTCTATTTAACACCTACTTGAAACTGCTAAGTGAGATCATCAGTTAAATGGATTAAGTATCATTTGTATGTCAATGATGGTCAGTTCATATATCTCTGCCTTGGCCTTCCAAGTAATGCCATTGGGATGTTTTCTCAATACCTGGACATTGTGTAGGTCTTGATGTAGAAGAACTGGTTTTGGTTTAATTGTGATGAGACTGAGTGGCTATGGAATTTACGGTCCCATTTATTTAGTGATTTTCCATAATTAACTCTGAATGGAGTAAAGCTCTACCTGTCAGAGTTGGTATGCAACCTGATGGATGGATGGATGATATCCAAATGTCCCAATTGACTATTATAATACATTCTACGTGGAGGACCTGAAGAACATTCAAAAGCTTCGGCTGATTCAGAATATAGTGGCATGAATAGTATGTCCACAATATACCCATGTAATACTGCTGCTGCATGAACTAAAATGGCTTCCAGGGGTCTTCTGGGTGCAATTGAAGGTACTGGTTGTCTAAAGATCTACATAGACAGGGCCAGGTTGGTTGAAGAACCTCTTATTTTCAATGGTTTCTGCCTATTCAGCTCCATTGATGAGTCCTAGGAAGCATGGTTTCTCAGTCACAATGCCTGTCTGTAGAATAATCTTGTCCTTAGATGTGGACAGTCCCAGCCATGTTGCCATTCTGACAAGCTGTGAAGACCTGCTATTTCCTGTGGCACAGAGGTAGGAATTTCAGTGGAACTTTGAATTGATACATTCATATGATGATGTGGCTGACTTGATATCTCTGTTAAAAGACAGATCTCAGAATAAACAAGTTTTGTTATGTTATGCACAATGTATAAAAATGATATTTATGAACCAGAAAGCCTTGTCCAGAAAGATTCCTACTTAACCCTAAAAATGAAACATTCTATAACCCAGCATATAATATTAAAATATGCATATCTCAGAGTAGTGTTAATGTATCCCTCAGATATCTTGGAAAGCGAGCTTTATAATTTGCCCGTCCCAAAAGTCACATAATTTTATTATCTCTTATTTAAAGACACTTCCATTGTAACTATATTACTAGCAGAAAATTATACTTTCATAAAGAGAATATAAGAAAAACATTCATTTTTCCATTCAGCAAGCTCATATTAACCTTCATCATACAATACAAAGGAATCAATTTTGGCCATTTGATTTATAGCTTGCCTTTTTAAATTTCAGGCTGAAGTTGGTTCCTTTCTGGAATAATTGACTTTTCCTGTGACACTTGATACCTAAACCATGTTTTGCAAACTGTTATACACCTATAAATATGTTCAGGGAAAAAGTACCAAGTTTTTTCTGTTTTTAACAATATGGAAAAAAAATGAATCTCAATCAAAAAATGCATCTTATACAATTTAGCAATAGCCTATATCGTTTGGATTGAGAGGTGATAACAATTCAGTATAGCTCATGAAATTAATGGAACTGAAATATAACAATAAGGAATTATTAATTCAATGAAGACTGCACATATTTGTAATGGCCAACCTAATTGTCAGCCTTGAATTACTGCACAAGTTGGGTTTAGTCATATGTACTAGGACTGTGCAGTATTTCATATTTGATTCCAATATATACTGTGGAATGCTTGGGGATACGAATATAGTACCTGCCTATAACACTTTAAAGCAGCTGTGTCTTTTTATGAAACCAAGTGGCAATTGCATAAGAAAGCAACTAGGCCCCAAAGAAAAAGAAAAAGCAACAGCTTTAAATAGCTGTTCATATTGCTTTATTCTAATAAATTATATCCCTTAATTTATAGTCTACCCCTTTATATCACTCAACTGTCAACCAATCAGGCTAAGTACTTTTCTGTTTCAACTATAGGTTGAAAACATACTTTAAGTTGCTGTTAAAAAATAGAGATATCTCTGTTAAAAGCCAGATCTCAGAATAAACAAGTTTTGTTATGTTATGCACAATGTATAAAAATGATATTTATGAACCAGAAAGCCTTGTCCAGAAAGACTCCTACTTAACCCTAAAAATGAAACATTCTATAACCCAATATATAATATTAAAACATGCATATCTCAGAGTAGTGTTAATGTATCCCTCAGATATCTTGGAAAGCGAGCTTTATCATTTGCCCATCCCAAAAGTCAGATAATTTTATTATCTCTTATTTAAAGACACTTCCATTGTAAACTATATTACTAGCAGAAAATTATACTTTCATAAAGAGAATATAAGAAAAACATTCATTTTTCCATTCGGCAAGCTCATATTAACCTTCATCATACAATACAAAGGAATCAATTTTGGCCATTTGATTTATAGCTTGTCTTTTTAAATTTCAGGCTGAAGTTTCTGGAATAATTTACTTTTCCTGTGACACTTGATACTAAGTGTGCCATTTTACACCTTTGAAATAATTACAGTGAAAAAGTCCACCAACTGTTTCTAACAAAAGAGGGGAAAAAATAATCCATAAAAATGCATCTTAACAATTAGTAATATGCTGAAATCAGGGTTTTGATTTTATTGTTCCATACCCTTTTAATAAATTATGGTCAAATAAAAAAGCTTACTGGCAATTGACCAGATCAAAATAACTAAAATTAACTTCTTTTCATTTATATTTACACTTAACTATAATTAAATAGACCTCATATAATTATTCTCAAATTTCATATTTAATAATTTCTCCCTCAAAGATTACATTAAAAATTAAAATCTATACTCCACTGTCTTTGTGGTTCTCTGACAGTTTTATGTGGCCTACAGGTATACTGCAAATGAGTTTGGCTTGGCTCCTACACCATCTTTTTCATTTTCTCTTCCTCAAGTCTTAGCAATTACCTAGAATAGATTTTTCTTGGACACAGTTTTTCAGAAGTGGTTTGCCATTGCCTCTTCTTCCTAAGGCTGAGAGAAAGGGACTAGTGCCAGATTTTTGTGCCTAAAGTGGGCATAGATAGAACTCATTGCCTTCTGGTTTCTAGCTTGATGCCTTAACCATTATACCCCACTTACTATTGGGTAAACCATTTTTTTACGAAACTAATTGCTGGCGGAGGTTACAGCAATATACCATCTTGCATATTAAATGTATATTAAATTGGGAAAGCCATTGGCTCAAGGAGCTTGGAAGATCCTGGGAAGGACTTGATAGAGGGACAAAGAGCCAAATCCAGTCTAAACATCTGGATGACTGTGCAACCAACCATATAATAAAAAGCAAAGCAAAGATAGTATCAATAATAATAGGCACTTTGGGTACAACCCTAAAACAACTAGAGTACCACTAGAACATCATCAGCATTAAGAAAATCAACGTCTGTCAATTGCAAAACAAAAACAAATACAGTTTTGTTTGGGAGAACTTATATCCTGCAACAGTACATTTAACACCCTTAAACATCTGCATACCCCAGGTCCTTGGGAAGGACACAATAGGTAAACAAAAGTGCCAAATACAATTTAATAATCTGGTTGAGTGTGCAAACAACCATAATAATTTTAGATTGTGATTAACAGCATCTCATCAAACACAAAATGATAAAATTTCCAGATTTGGAAGGCAAACCACAATATGGCTTTGTCATTAGACCGTGTGTCATTAGACCGTGTGATTTGTGAATTTGACAACTAAGAAAATTGGTTCTGAAACCATTGTGCTATCTCCAGTACATTTAATGAAATAGGTCATATATACTTTGTACATAAAAAGCAATTACGTCAATTTAGGAAGTCAATGTGATTTCTCCCCTACAAGTAGTTACATATATAATGGCTTCCTAAGTATGTGAGTTTTTTCTTTTGCCGGTTCACAATTTTATCCAAAGTGTTCTGCAGTGAAAAGTAATTAATATTTTAATGCAACTCCCAAAGTCTAATGTATGAGAGACATGGATATTCACAGCAAATAAATTATAGAATGTAAACATGAGTAGTTAATTCATCATAATTTAAAGTTAATCTGATCATTTGCAAAAGCATTTTTAAAAGTGTAATAAAATTAAAGCGTGTATCTATGCATCATGTTCATAGTTTGACATTTTTGACATTTCCAATTTTAACAATGTCACTGAGATAGAGAAGTCTACGATTCAGTAATTTCAATAGCAACAAGTGACATTTTGATTTTCAGCTGGAAAATCAGAACTTCAAATCTAAACTATTGTTGAATGTCTTTATTTTACACTGATATATTTATGAAGATGAATCACTCCAATATCTTAAATTGATTTAAAATAACCATAACCCTGATTATAAAACTAAGTATGAAGAGTTTGTATATAACTATTGATGACAAGATAATCTCAAAGAGACACCAAACATTAGTCATCTACTTTGCATTGTCATACAAAAAGCAACATATGTTCTGCAATTTCATAAATGCCAAGGCTAGTTTTAAACTATGATTAATTACTGAAGCTATCATTAATATATAATATTATCTGGAAAAAAATTATTTCTATGACTAGAGCAGTCACCTTTTTTATGTAACTAGACCAACTGTTTATCATAGAATCAGAAGTGATTCTGGAGGGCATTGTTGTTGGTCCACCGGCAGTCCGCGGAGACAGCAGCAGAATCAGACAGTGGGGAAGAACATGGGCCAGTCCGGAAGTCTGGGGAGGACTTGGACGATGGTTCTGCGTCTGACACAGAGATGGGGCCAGGGCCATCTGGGAATTATGTGCTAACTCCGAAGCTTCCAGAATCGGACAGTAGTGAGGCAGAGGAACAAGGAGAGCCTGTTCCCAGTGCACATGTGCATAGAGCTGCCAGAAGGCAACAGCAGCTAAGACAAAAGGGGCAACTCGGGAGTAAGGCTTGGAGGTGATTGCCCCTTCCATAAGATATAAAGGAAGTGCAAAGGGACAGAAACCTTTGCAGGAAGCAATGTTGTTCACTCTGGTTGGTTTGGAACCTGAAAGCTCCGTGGTGAATTTGTGCTCCGTTTGGTTTTGAAAGACTAATTGGTACTTTAGTCATTGGCAGCACTTCAAGAAAGATAAAGATGTGTCTTTATCAGACTTCTTCCAAAGGACTTTGGCAGACTTCCATGGGACCACTTAAAACTGGTTAAGACTCATTATGGGCTGTGAATGATAACTGAACTAAAATAAAAGGGTTTTGGATTTAACATGTGTTTGTTGGTGTCTCTGGAAGCCTTGGTCAGAATAGGCATCACATATCAAGCAAACTTTCTAATATCAAAGAAACATAAGGCAATCAAACCAATGAACTTAAAAATGGTTGATAAATGTATCATGCCATATAATAATCATATAGACAACTGCAATGGCACCGAGAATCAAAATGAAGATTTGAGCACATATAACATTATAATGTGTGTCTATGAAAGACTTTAGGATTAACAAAATGCTTAATTGGCACATAAGGAATGCTGGCCTTCAGTTTAATAGGAGTATGGTGTCTAATCAAAATAAGGCTAATGGCTCTAAGGAGACCTTTATGGCAGCAAGGCACTATATTATCTTACTGTAATTAGTCAGGGAAGAACATATTTTAATGAATTTGCAGCAGCCTCTTCAACAGTTACATTCTAAAATATTTCACACTTGGACATACTTTCCCATATGATATTGTTGAGAATGTTCCATATCTTGTATGTTATTACTGTATACCATTTATATTATACAAGTATGATACCTGTATTATCTAAGGCTCCAGGAAGAACTGAGAGGTGCAGCACATAGTTCTTACATCAAAGCTCAGGAAAAAAATTGCCAACATTTTGTTCCACAATAATTCAAATTTTTGAACCACTCATCTCCCTCAAAATGGGAGATAAAGCAATTATATAAATGTGAGTGAGCATCGACTATAGTTGTTTCTGTGGGCTCATTAGTGATAGGAGTAAGTTGCTAATGTATATGAAGCTAAAACTACATCTTTTGCAGAGATTTAGAGATTTCTTAAAATTACTAGTCAGAAATCAAATTGTGGCTTATTAGTCAGGAGGCCACCCTTCCCCCCCCAAAAAAGACACTGTGAGTTGCATTACAAACTGTTTATTTTGAAGTCACAACTGTACAGGAATATATAGTGACATCCAAAATAATTGTACAGCAGCAAAGTGTAATGTGATGATTTATCTTGAAAGTTATTACTTTTCATTAAATTTGGCCAGTTTTTACACTTTTCTAAATTTTCAAGCAATCTTTCTTTAAAACAAACACATTCTGAGCATATTTATTCAATTAGTGCTATTCTCAAGCCTCCAGACTCTCTCACACTATCTATCATCTATCTACGTATTTACCTACCTGACTACCTATCTAGCTTCCCATCTCACAACTCCATGACTCTGTTCAGTTTACAACACAATAGTTAAACACATATCTGCCTGCCGGTCTGCTTGCAAGTCACTTGGGACTCACTCAACAACTTTCAATTCTTGCTTAACTATAGCAATGGGAACTATTGGAATTGCCATAGTTAAACTATTCAGTCACATAATGTCAGCTTTGAGACTGCATCCCTTAGTGATGAAAATCCCAGCCCCAATTACCGTTGTTAATCAAGATGTACCTGCAGTCCTGCATCTCTAAATTCTGTTATCAGTTATAACCTATGTCTTAAACATAGGGAGGAAGTTCAATGTTTTTACTACCCCATAAAAAGTAAAAGGAAAGACATCCTTGAGTCAGTTTCAATTTGTTGTGACTATGTGATGACCTGGGGCGTGGCACAAAGGCAACACAGTCAAATAAGCAAGAAGTGTCCATTTAGTACCTCCAACTTTGCCCCCCAATGTCCAGGTTATCTTCGGCTGGAGAAAAACTCTCCCAAGAACAATCTTTAAGTGGAGGAAATTCAGTCCGAAAACAAAGTACATACAAACTATAAATAAAAATCTACACAAACCACGCTGCAGTAATTAACTTGACAGGGCAGGAGATGGACTTGAAAGCCCAGCAAAACACACACAATTGGGAAGATGCCAGGAACCCAGATAAGCCTTGACGATACCAGATAATTCATGATTTGTTCCCAACAACTTTGCTTCCCTTTTTAAACACTGTGTTCCCAGCTGCAGCTAATGAAGGGAATCAGGGCCCTTTCCTTCCCTGTAAGCCACGCAACTTTAGAGATCTGGATATATAGGGATAATAATGTTGCTCCCTTCTCTATTCCTCCCTGCATGCCCTAGGATGAAGAGGGGGTGGGCCTGGGTCTTCCTCCAAATTCCCTCTCCCTTGCTCTACCTCTCTCCTGCTCTACCCAGCAGGCCTTTGCCCTTCCCCAGTTTCTTCCGCAGCCAACGGAGCCACACTCCCACTCCCTGTCAGCTATTCAGCCTCCCCCTCTGAATCAGATTCTGACAGGGGCATGACAGACTACATGAGCAGAACTTTGCAGGGGGGGTTGGCAACAGTATGGAAGTAATTTGTCTCTGTATTCTTCCAGTATGGTTTGAAACGTCTCAGGCTAGTCTACTAACCTTGATTATTTGGAAGTGTGCTTATCTGTCCAGGAAACAAGGTAAAATAAGCTTGTTGTGAACTCATCAGCTTGGTATATTTAAATGGATACATGACAGGACATGCTTAAATTTGGAGAATTTACTGGATGGTAGTCAACTGATAAGAATATATCTGCCATGCCTCAAATATTCCAAATGTATCAGGGGGCTATACTTGGTTTCAGCCCAAAAAGGTTACAGATGGAGCAGTAAATTCAATGTACATAAGGATAATAGGATTTAGAGTTCTGGATATATAGGGATAATAGGATTTGGCTAACATTACAACCCATTTCTCTTAGTATAACTTTCAGATCTAGTTCAGAATTAATCACTGGTCACCATTGCATTGTTATATTTGATATCTTATTTATGTAAATATTGCCCTACAAAGTCCCAAATTTGTGGAACACTGTGTTATATATATGATACAAGAAAGAAGGTCATGTATTTCTTCCAAGTTTACTTATAGTTATTTATTTTGTTATTTCAAATTATTGGAATAAATTTCTCATATGTTGCTTTTACAGGGTGAATATATAGAAGAATGAATTTTAAATATAGCATCTCACAAAACTGTAATTATATTCAGCACAAATAATAATCACTTTATATTATAAATAAACATTGCCTTATAAATTAATATAAACTGCACAGTAGTAATGTTATAGGCAACAAACAACATTTATTAAAAAAATCTGTTTGAAAGAAAAAATGTTTATCAGATCAATGTCTGATCATTTTTACAACACAAATTATCTATGTTTTAGATAATATTAAATACATTAAACAATACTGATCTTACCCAGACCTAGTTGAAATGAAAATAAACTCTGGCAATTTCACTAGGGATGTGCTTTGTGTGGTAGGCTATGCTTCCAAAATTAAAGGATAAAAATGGATGCTGTCAATATAACCTAATTGAAAATTTCCACAGTGGTACAGGGACTGGTGATAAATTTGAATGAATATGCCATACCTAGAATTATACATACGTACAGGAAGGTTACTTTAGCTGGGATGATTTTTTCCATTCCCTTTTTAAACATAATTAAGCTCTACAATTTAAGGGAGGATCCAATTGCCAGGTTTAATTCATTAATTCAAAAGATATAGAGTAAAAACATAATGCAGTAAGCCATACTGTAAAACCTAAATTTAACAGGTACATTGAAATAGAGATATATCTGTTAAATCCAAATATGTAATTTATGTAAATGATTGTAATTTATGTAAAATTCATATAAAACACACAGATTAATTTGGAAAAGCAATGTACTTTTTCATTATTGCACTAAGTCTTATTTAATTGTGCTTGGTTAATTTTCTTGTTTAACTATGGTTAATTACTTCATTTGGCTGGATTCACACAACACATTAAACCAAAGCTACATAGACCTTAGCTATGCAACGTTAAAGTGAAGAGTTGTTGTTAAGTTAGTTTGCGTAAAGCAGTAAAGCAGCCACATCTTTTGTAAGACTTGCAGGGCTACATAAGACAAGACTTCAACTTAATCAACTAACAGTTTTTCATGCACACACACATGCAGCCAGTCAGCTGGGTGAATTTTTCAAAGGATTTGGTATTTGCCAACTTTCCAATGGGTGCATCCAAAACTGCTTTAACACTTCAAGAGAGATGAGCAAGTACACCAAAATGCAAAGTCCTTGTATTGTCACAGAACACCACAGTATGTCAACTATGGTCATTTATCTTAGACCACTGCACATAGTCAACCAATTTTAGTTTATTCAATGAATGAATAAATCTTAGGGATATGTAATCCTAACCCCAGTAGACACAGCATATGCTACATCTATTTCTGATAAAATTATTTCCTAGTTGTTGTTTTTTGCTTGAAGCTGGAATAATTTAATCTGAACTGTTAGCTAGGTGTTAGCTTTAGTTGTATTAGATTGTTCAAATTTGGGAAAATCAACTTTACCAAGTACCCATTATATATTTAGCAGTAATAAAAGAAATCTTGAAGGCACAAAAAAGGGCAGTTAAAAATGTAAAGAATGACTTATTCATTTATTTATTTAGATTCTGCCTTTATTATTTTTACAAATAACTCAAAGTGGCAAACATATCTAACATACCTTCCTCCTCCCATTTTCTCCACAACAACAACCCTGTTAGGTGGGTTAGGCTGAGAGAGAATGACTGGTCCAAAGTCACCTAGCTGGCTTTCATGATTAAGGCAGGGACTTGAACTCATGGTTTCCCGCTTTCTAGCCTGATGGTTTAACCACCAGACCAAATTAGCTTTATTTTCATATGCTTGCTCTAATGCACCATTGTTTGTTGTAGTTTTTCATCTGTTATAATCAGTCCTAAAGTTTTATTTAAAAGAATTATGCCCTGTAAGTCTGTAGCTCATATAACTTTAATGTGTTTTATCTGGTGTCTGTAGGCACTGGTTGTGTGTGTGTGTGTTCAAATATTCTCTGTCAAATATTGAGAGAGAGAGAGAGAATATTTCCACTTTCCTTCATTAATCACCATAAATATTTCCACTTACCTTCATTAATCACCATTTCACACACTACAGAACATCTACAGCTTCTCATCACCATGGGGGAGAAAGGCCAAAAGGTATATTTAATGAAGCCAAAGAAAATTCAGTTTAAAGCTTAATCATGTTTTTAAAGGAATTGGAAAAAATAAGAAATGTACAGAAAAGGTTTACAACTGTTTGATTATATTAATATAAACTATTCAATTTTCTGCAACAGACACACACTTTCTTCGGGTCTAGGTCCTAGCAGAAGGTCATGTAAAAATCCCATCCACAATCTTAGCTTTATTATACAGAGAGGACAGATGAAAGAACCTATGTTGAAATAAACAAAACTTAAATTCGGGGGGGGGGGAACCCTCATGTGTTAACAGTACTAATCATTCAAGGAGTCTTAAAAACAAAATTTTTAAAATATAGAAAGCATCTTGTTTTGAAATACAGAGTATTCTGGACATAATCTCAGTATATCATATTCCCATTTTTTTATAGTCAAAACAGTTTGATCTAATTTTTCAAGGAAGGGAAACATTTTATTGTTTACAATGAAATGCTTAATTGCATAATTACCATCTATAATACAATGCATTTCACAATGAGGGATCCTTGGTGCTCTCTGAACTTGGTTGTTTTCCTGCAGACGTTTCATTATCCAAATTAGATAACATTATCAGTTTCATTACCCTAGTTTGGGTAATGAAACTTCTGCAAGAAAACAACTAAGCTCAGAGAGTCCCAAGGAGCTTTCATTTCAACCCTGAGCTACAAATATTCTCCTTTTCATAATACTAATAATCTATAGGAAAAAAATAACGCAATGATGCCCTAGATACACACATTTATTTTACTTTATAGTATTTATAACCTTCTGAAACCCCAAAACTTAAACCTGCTTTCAGCACTTTAATTTTTGTATTATGATAGAAATTTGTCCTCAAATTATGTTTGTTCATCCATTCAGAATTACTTGTTGAGATGGACAGCCAAACCAATTGATTAAATAAATAAATATCAATATCAAAAACATTAAATTGAAACTTTACTTAGCAGAAAAATTGATCTGCTGGAAATCCATCCCAACCAAGATCAAGATGCAGAAATTGTAAACATATGTGAAGATTTATAGTCTATTAGGTTCATTCAATACCAAGTTCTCCTGATAAATTTGATGACCTGATTCTTGAGAAACATATAATACATCGGTACCAATATTGGCAAAGAAGGATATAAGATTTTAATATTCCTATCCACAGGCAGCCATACAAAATTGTGTGTATGTATGTGTGTACATACACACATACACTGTATAATATAAACACACATATATATACACACGTACACTGTATAATATACTGTATATAAAAAATTCTCAAATGATGGCAGTAGCCAAGCGTTATTTGGAAGAAGGAATCCACATGATGATCTCAATCTAAGTAAATGACTAATTTAAATATTAAACATGGGATTTTGAATAAGGTCAGGCACCATCAAATTCCGACACATTACAAAATAACAATAGCTTCTGAACATTCTTCAAGGTTTCTATAGTAGCCAATTTAATGTATTGCCAGTTTAATATTCTAATATTTATAAAGTCATTTTCAACTCAGCAACTGATTTTCAAAAGCACAATTCCTCTGATTCTAAGTATCTTGTAAAACTATCGTAAAGAATAACCATTAGTAGCTTTATCACTATTTATCATTAGAGCAATAGATCTAATGCTCCCATTTGATTAAATACATTTTTTCTTAGTAGCACTGTGATGCCAATGTGGAAAACCATTCAATTTTGAGAGTGTAGTGATGTCTTTTAATTTCTTTTTCATATTAAGAAGATTTTTAAAGGTTAGAGTTCAGTTTGAATTATGATGGTGTCTAAATTGCTTGTTCTTTCTTACTTATGCCAAGAAAGAAATCTTAATACTGCTGCAATAGATTAGGGGAGACCCCAAAGTTACTTCAGTTAGCACCTGTTTTTTTTATACAGTTATCTGACTCATAGTTTACATCCCAAATCCTATCAATTTGTATGATGAACAGGGATATGATCTAACTAAAGTCAGGCAACTGTGTCATGTAAACAAAGTCATAATGTTTAGGGAACCAGGTGCGGGTAGTTCTCGACTTACAACAGTTCATTTAGTGACCATTCAGTTACAACGGCATCAAAAAATGTGACTTATGACTGTTTTTCACACTTACAACCATTTGCAGCATCCCTATGGTCACATGATCAAAATTCAGAGGCTTGGCAAGTGGTTCCTATTTATGACAGTTGCAGGGTCCCTGGGTCATGTGATTTAGCTTTTGCCACCTTGCTCTCAAGCAAAATCAATGGGGAATCCAGATTCACTTAACTATGTGTGACTAACTTAACAAATGCAATGATTCATTTAACAACTCTGTCAAGAAAAGTCATAAAATGGGGTGAACTCATTTAACAAATGCTTTAAATTTTGGGCTCAATTGTGGTCGTAACTCAAAGACTAGTGCTGGGCGAGTGGGCTGTTTTGTGGTCTCTCCACTGATGCTCCTCTGGGACTCTCAATAGCTGAAGGTAGAGTTGTTATCCTCTTGCTTGTTAAGTTGTGCTTTTGTGTTTCTGTTTAAATCTCTCTGCAAAAGTTAAAAGTTTAAAATGTCCTTACATACTGGTGGTTTATTGTCTCTGGATCCTCTAAGGACCAATTGTCTGGCACTTGGCCATTACCTGACACTTGGCAATAAAACCACTTCTGATAAAAAGTGGTTGAATACCCGACATTAAAACATCTTAATAATTGTGCGATTCTATAATATTCTTTGGATGAAGGAAAGTAAAAACTATGGTTAGTTGCACAAATATCACAATATATCACAAATATAGGGCTTCCTTACTTGTATCCTGGAGTAATGTGCACATTCAGACATTATGGCATGATTTAAGTTTAATGTGTAATACTAGTCATTTGTGATTTAATCAAGATAAGACTTTTCCAACCTTGTAACATAACTATGTGTGCCCATTTCCACAATAAAACATAACCAGACAATTTATTGAATGCTGTCATTTCCTAGATATTACAAGCATTTAATATAAAGGGAAACTTGTTATTCACACTTCAATTTCTGCTTCTTCTTGCATTCTAAGGCAAATATATGTTTATATTATTTAAGTAAATTTATATACATTGCTATTTATGAGACATTTAAGATGACTAATGGGAGAAGGAAGGCCAGATAAGTGTGATCTGATAATTTACTTATGGAAAATAAAATATTGCTGAACATCAGCAATAAACAAGATATAATTCATGCAACATTCATTTCATAAATGAGACTTCAGGGAGGGAAGAAACTGTTTTCACATTGGTAAGAAAAAATAATTGTCTGAGGAAAAAATGGAAAGGCCTTTTAAAGCTATAAATGAGACAATAAAAAAGAAGAAATAAGTTTTGCACATAATATGTCTTAGTGGTTTACTTTTAAATGAGGTTTGATAATAAGAAACATAAACATCTGCCCTCATCAAATTTTTTCCAATGCAATCCTCTCCCTAAATGATATACTAAACAGGAATAAGTTTGCTCTGGCAGACACCAAAGATAATAAATCAAAGAATGTTTTCCAATGTATTACCTATTATTGTGCTGGTGCAAAAATAGGCCATATTTTGGTGGCTGAGGACCAACCATAACATTGCAGAGGCTACAAAGGACAGGACCAAATCCCCTAAAAAGAATGGTAGGACTTTCTCTTTTTCGAATAACTTCCACTATGACATTGGTAGGTCTTCTGCAGGAAACAATGCCACTACTTTTTGGCAGAAGGAATGAGAGACCAACACAGAAAAAGATATCAAAGGCCACATGTTTCCTTGAAGCTTCAGGTTGTCTACTTGAGAACACAAAATAACAGAGTTGGAAAGGATTTTGAAGGTCTTCTAGTCCAACCCCCAGTTCAAGCAGGAGACCCTATACCAGAGGTGGGTATTCAGCAGATTCTGACCAGTTCTGGAGAATCGGTAAGGTAATGTTTTCTTAATTTAATTACATAAAAAGTAAACTGCTAACCTTACTATAAAAAATCAATAAAATCAGAACTCCCATTGTTATGCATATAAAAAATGTATAATCCTGTCATGCCTCCAAATCCATATTGTTAGGTATCAAGCATTACAGCCAATGTACTTCTGCATATAAAAAGCCTCTTGGCCAACATCAAGCTCTTTCTCAGTGTATGCTATAATTCCTTACCAAATTTTGAATTGAAGTCTCCATGTCAAATAAAGCTCTTCTTAAGTCTACTCTACTCAGTGGAGCTTCATAAGGTTTAGACCAGTGGTGGGATTCAAAAATTTTTACTACCAGTTCTGTGGACGTTGCTCGGTGGGCATGGCAGAGGAAGGATACTGTAAAATCTCCAGTCAGAGGTAGTATTTGCCGGTTCTCCGAACTACTCAAAATTTCTGCTACCGGTTCTCCAGAACTGGTCAGAACCTGCTGAATACCACCTCTGGTTTAGACCCATCGTAGTTCTAAGGAATAAGTTAATAGCTACAATGCAATAAAAAGACACCAATAACTTTCATTGTAAATCCTAAATTCACCATCCTATAAAGAACACTGAATGCAGTGAGAAAGGATATAGTTTGATACTCCACAAGAAAGAAAGAACATTATTAGGGAGGTAGGGAAGAGAAATCTGATTTTAGTTAGAAGCAAATGCTCTTTAAGACTAACATGTATTTTCCCAAAGATACTGACATTATTCACAGTCCAAGAGCTATTTATAGTACTTCATTAGGTTAAACAGAACGGGCTGTCCACTTGAATTCTCAGTATGATCAGTGGCAGGCAGCCTACTATGTTATGTCTGCTCCTGACATGAGAGGCTGTGCTGTTTGGAAGATATGGGTAATTTGCATATTAGAAGCATTTGTAATGCTTTAGAAAAGGCAGAGGCACTTAGAATATTCTGATTTATATAGGGTTTGAATAGAAAGAAGAAAATAAGATACATTTTCAAAATTATCAAACTCTTCAGATGATTATTTCCAACTATACCCCTCCGTCGCAAAAAAAAGTTTTCAGTAAATGTATATTTATTACAAGAAAAACAGAGAAAGAAGGAGAGAAAATGAGAGGGTAGAAAATGTAGTTAGCTATTTTACATTATCCATAATAGAATGCTGAATACTAATAATGAGAAGAGTCTCTATCAAGTTCAGAGATGAGATGGGAATTGGCATATCGGATTATCTGTGAAAATAGCAAGTCATGAAATGCAATACAAAACCAGAAATTACATGTAACATGTATAGCGAATGGAGCCTGGATATTTTGAAAGTTTACTTTTTTAGACGGGGATCTTAAATTCTTGAAATACATTCTTTACTGACTTAAAGCCAATGATTATTTAATACAATTGAATATTTTACATCTCACATGAAATTGGTAGGAATACTACAAATTCTTTAAGACAGTAAAAATGATTACAACCTAATGGAATAGAGAGAAATTTCAATATTCTAATTTTTGCTGAGCTTTGCATTTTATATCAATAATCAGGGTTGGACTTTTTTTTTCTGTGACTGAGCTCTACCTATAAGAGAGAGCATTTTTTTTTCTTTCAAGAATAAACGTAAACTGACTAGGCTATGGAGATTCTCAGTCATCCAGCTCATTGTTGTCCCAAAGCTGCTTTTTCAGGAGGCAACTGGACTTTTTTGTTTTTTTCTTTTCTTTCTTCAGAGCTGAAGAAGTTTCTTGGATGAAGAGCGAAATGTCTTCAAAAAACAAGAAAGTCCAGTTGCCTCCTGAAAAAGCAACTTTGGGTTAACCTGACTAGAAAAATATTATAGTTATGATTATGGTAAAAAAAATGTTATCTATAATTGACAATTTATTATATGTCAGATTAAAATTAGGAAAAGAATACGTTGAGGAATTGCATAGAAGCTGTCCAGATGAAGTCAGCAACACTAACGCAAAGTTGTAGTCTACTTTCTATACACACACATACACATATAAACCTTACAGCAGTCTCTGTCATCATCCAGAAAGAAAGAATGGAAGGTAATCAGAAACACAGGAACATCATGAGGTAATTTTTTACAGTATCATACAGATCACACAGAAGAAAAAGGGGGGGAGGGAAATGCTCCCTCCATACTTATGGCAACCAATCATAGCATAGATTGCCTCATGCATGACTTAGCACTCTTTAACTAATCAACTACAACTGTGTCTAAGGAGATTCTCAGTCATCCAGGTCATGGTTGTCCCAAAGGTGCTTTTCTCCAAAGTCAACTGGACTTCCTTGTTTTTCTTTGAAGACGTTTCTCTTGTCATCCAAGAAGCTTCCTAAGCTGACTGCATAGGTGTCATGCTAGTCCTCTGCCTGACCATTACCTATTTTAAATACAATGAAGGTCTCTACAAACAAAAACACAGCTGTGCTATGGGGTTCACCTGTGCCCCACATTGTGGCCAATCTCTTCATGGAATAGGTAGCAATCAAAGCACTAAACTCCTTCACAGAAATTCCACCCACTCATTGGTACAGGTAGGTAGATGATAATTGGGTCAAGGTCAAAACACAGGAATTGGAAGTGTTCACCAAATGTATCAGCTCTGTGGACAGATACATCAAATTCACATGGGAAGATGTTAAGGAAAATCATCTGGACTTCCTGGATTGTGCAAGTACACATTAAGGAAGACAGAAGCCTTAACATTGAAGATTACAGAAAACCCACACGCACAGGTCAATATTGATATTTTGATTCTCAGCACCCATTGGAGCACCAGAGCTGAAGAAGCTTTTTGGATGAGAAGTGAAATGTCTTCAAAGACAAACAAGAAAGTACAGTTGCATCTTGAAAAAGCACCTTTGGGACAATTACAACTGTGTGTTCTGGGCTACTGTATACTTTACTGTTCCAGCTACTAAATTCAATATCCTATCAGAATATAACATGAAATTGGTTTTTAAAGTGTTGATTATTAGTATTTTAAGATAGGGTTAAAATTAAATATTCATTTAAATCAGAGAGAGGTTGTTGTATTGTAATAATACCTTTGTACTGAAAAATCTTGGAGGCCTCTTTTGTTTTATATTTGTTTCATGATTTTTTGTCATTTTAAATCTATCTTGTTACTCTTTTCCTTTTCCCTTTCCTGTTATTTTGTATTTTATTTTGTATTTAATGTTAGTTTATGAACAGCAATAAAGATACTTGGGGAGAAAAGAAGATCTCTTAATTATGCTACCCAACATATTTAGTCTCCAGTGATAATTCAAGAATGTTCTCTACTATAATTATTTTTATTAAATATTTAATGTCAAATATTTATCCAAAAGACAAGGCAATAGTCTAGGGTGGCCTTTTAACAACAATAAAATCTAATTAGCGATGTTCTATGACATTCACTGGACTTACTTATTTCAAATCTTAGGAGCAATTCCTACTATAATTTTGCCCTTCAGTAACTTAAATTCAAGTAATACAAAATTTAACTGGATTTTCAATGTATGCTCTACATCTGGCAACAAAAAAAAGAGGAGGAGGAGAATGAGTTATTAAAGCTAGAACTTCCAACTGTTGTAAATTAGGAAGGGATGGAAGAAAGTCATACTGATATATGAGGATTAAGTGGAAACAGAGAATGTTACACCATACCAGTGGATTCAAGAAAAGTCAATGGACATGTCAATAGAATGTAAGACACAATATCCCTTCATGGTCTCTTGCCTCTAAGTTACTCAATATTACTTGGGTAAGCATAGATTATATTAAGCAGTGCAAAACAAAATGCTATAGAAAAACTTGCATACTCCTGATCTTCTGTGCTAATTAACTTATTCTGAATATTACAGTTGCACAGTCCATATTAATTTATATATATGTAAGATTACTAATGTATAATGAGTTTATATGATCTTATATATTAATGTCAATATTCCAAATATTCTTAAGTGAAAAATTAGCTATTAAAATGGAGGTCCCACAATTTTTCACACTAAAGAAAAGGCATGGTTACAGTTGCACCTTACTTACTGTTTCCAACCAACATATGAGGAGACAGAGGCTGCAGCAAGTGATGAAATAGTTAGGAAGCAACAAAACAATCATGTTGTGAGTCTGGGTAAGCTCTTTAATATTAAATCTATCTCCTTACTTACTTAAGGTGCCTGAATTCCAAAACACTTACACTGCTCCAAAGGCCTAATTAGGAATTCTATTTTTTAAAAGATTCAGCAAGATAATAACAAATAAATACAATGGAAAGATTCCTGCAACACTATGACTGCCAGTTACAGTTTCTAAAGAATGTAGCAACACACAATTATTTTGTTGTCTCATATTCTATGGACTTACACCCCAAAACATACAGACATACTGTGTGTGTGTGTGTGTGTGTGTGTGTGTGTTAAATGCTTATATAAAAAGCATAAAAATACAATATATATTTTTAAATTTACCTAATTTTTTATCTATTTCTGAGCCCCTTTAGATATATAGTTTTAAGGCATGCCTGTAAATGTAATATCATCAAAATGCTAAAAAAATGAAACTAATACTGATATTTCAATTGTTTGGTTTTAAAATATAAACAGAAATTGAGGTTGGAAGCAGATAAACGGTATTGCCCTACAAAGTCTATTATCTGATGCCACTTGACAATATCATAACTGGGTTTTTCCAGATGCAGTTTAAGGTATGATAGGTTGAGTTATCCATTAATCAGATGACACCATGAACAGATGAGTACCACAGCAGGTTTTCCCAGAATATATCTAAGCCAGTTGCTAGCACCCTGTTCCAACAAGCAGTCTGGTGAGCGTTCATTGTCTGGCAGTTTATGAACTTCACTATTGGCTAGAAAATGCAGTTGCTGATTGACTATCAAAACTTGCAGTTTAAAAGTTTAAAAAAACAAAAACAAATCAAAAACAGAAAAAATCAAGAATACTGATCCAGTCACATACATCACAGAAGCTGTTTATTTGGCATCACTTCACTTGTGGTGACCTTGTTCCTGTCTCCAAAATAGTAAATAATCCCTAGCCACCCTAATGCTTCTGGGCTAGCCAGGCAGTAGCTATACACTGTAGGCACTAAGACACAGATTGTCTCTTAATATGTACTATATATTCAAAGCCTCATCAAAACCATTTCATTTAAACATGAAGGAAAAAAGGGTGTATGCTTGATGTTTTCCCAGCATATTCTAGTTGTATATTTGCTTAAGTCCAGTCAATGCAAAACTATACATGACATTAATTTTACAAATAACACTGATGAATACTTTTTTGTGTATTTAATTGACAGCTGTAAGGAAACCAAATCAGTCTAGGAATTGCAGAGGTTGGAAGAGGTGCTTAAGTCATTCTCAGCTAAACATAACTAGCACTAGCTAGCACAGAAATCATCTCTCTGAAGTTCATATTTGCATTTCAAGGGGAGCTCCCACTGGGGCCCAGTAAGGCTTTAGAGCAACTTATCCAGCTGATCTATAAGCGGTCTTTAATTGTTTCTAAATGCATATTAACATTTCCCTTGAAAACTATCACTGTTGGAAACTTTGTTCTAGAAGTAGCATTTTACATCGTTTTTTAAAACAATCTTGCTTGTATGTAAGCTATACTTTGAGTTATGAAGAAAACAGACAGATTTATGAAAATTTTAACTTTCACATTTAACTTACATTATACTGAATCATGAAAAGCCTGGATTTTCTATCTATGGCTTACTAAACAAACCAAAATTAACTAGGATCAAGACAGATATTTAGTTATAGGATGCTTTTTATGAACCATCAATGTGGATTTGTGTATTATGATAAATTAAAGCTAATGACCACTTTGTAACTTTGTGAAGTGATATGTGAATTAGTCAGTTGGATGACTTCATGTAAGACATTCTATGTACAATATACAGAACAAATTTAATCTTAGAGGTACAGTGACTGGCCTGATTCTTTCCAGCAAGGTTCATTGCCAAACAGCCTTTAAACTCTGATGTCTCACAGTCCAACATTTCAATCATGTTTAGCACTTTGGCTCTCTGAATTATTTTGAATTTTCAAACAGTCCATTAACCGTTCAAACATAACAATTTGCATTGAGGATTATATGGGGGGGGGAATCCTAAAATGCAGTAAAATTGGTGCTAGTTCAAACACATTTAGCCTACAGGCAGTTAATATAACACTTTCCAAATGTATTAGACTTCAGTTCCCTGATTTCCCAAGCAGCATGGATAACATGATTTTTGAAAGTTATTGTTTAACATATCTGAATTGCATCTCAATATTATCAGTCAAATGGCTATTGCCTTTCACTTTCTATATTAATAAAAATCAAATAAACAATACCACTGACAAATAAGTTGTGACAGCAAACAAAAAGTTTCAAATGTCATGTAATTCATTGTTAGCTTGAATCCAACTAAGCTGGTTCCAAGATTCAAGAGAAGCTTTTTTGCGGGTTTGGGATCTATTCAATTTCACAAGCCAAATAAAACATGAATGAAGGGGATAGGTTGTTTCAGATGTCACCATGAAACAATTGAGAGGGGAGGAGGAGGAGGTGCTACTAGAAGTCTTCTGGATGAAAGTTCATAGAGTATAAGCTTTTAAGTGAAAAAGCACTCAAAATCCTGTTGCCTTTTCTTTCAGAAAATTTTTAAGAAAGTGGTTTTTCAACCATCACTACAACCAAGAAAAATTTCACTCCAGACATTGTTGAAAGATGCCATCAGAAGCAAGCTCACAAATATCATTAAGATTTACAACTGTTATATTAAAGTAAGGAGGAAGGGGGGAAACTGTTAATGAAATATATATTATTTCAATATTCTGTTTATTGTCTTCATTAAAAAAAAAATAGTCCCAGATGTTCTATGGTCTAGAAAAAGTTAAGACATCCTATTAGTGCTTTGAACTGCTTAAATTACTTAAAATCAGTAGCACATTTTATGCATTTGAGAGAGAATTTAAAGAGTTACAGTTCTGTTTACACAGCACATTGTAACAAAATAGAAAATTACATTATGGCTCATCATATTATGTGAACTCAGTTTCTAAATTCAGTTTTCCAAAACTGGACTTCGAGTGATCAAGCAAATGTGCATAAAATGTCTTTTGTATTATAATTTTTAAAATATATTTCTAGCAGTCTATACCTGACTTGTATAATTCTGATTTAAAATATTAACAACAAATGAATGTCAAGCATGTACACTATATCAACTGTTTATACATTTTCTGATATCAGAAGTTATGTTTCTTGTCAAATGAGATTGATAAAAATAGAAAATATTATTTTAAATAGACAGTTTTACACAACTGTAATCATTCAAGTCAAACAACTTCCAGCATGATTCCCTATAAATGACAACAATGAACCACAGTTAAAAACTAAACCTGAGACCTTCAATTAAATCTTCTTTTAAGATTCTTCTAAGATTACTCCTCCCACATGATTTTATCTTAACCAATAAAATAAATGTATTCCTACTGTGAAGGAAAAAATCTATACCCTTAAATTAACAGATACTACAGACTATCTGCTGTACATCAACAGACATCTGCATTAATAAAGTATTTAAATACTGACAAACTAAAACCCACACAATTTTGAAAGCATTATGTCTTAATAGCTAACAGAGAAATAGTAATGAAACAGCTCTGCTACTAACAAGGTGGCAATGTCCCATTCCATTCATTATACTGTCAACTCCAAATTCATCTCTTTTGAAGCATCTGTCATCCTTTAGTCATGATATAGTATAAAATCCTGCTGATATCAATTTCTAGATTCTTTTAATCCCTGAAATGGATTTTGTTCTCTTAATAGTAATAACCTCAGGAAGCAATCTGGATGAAACATGAGAAATTAGAAGTAGCTTGCAATAGAACTGAATTGTCACATTATATCCCTGTATATGTTTCTTTAAATACTGTGCCCTAACCCGCCTAATCACTTAACAATTAAATGAATGTTGTGGTACTTAAAGAAGTAATGCCTTTGGAGGAATTTAGAAAGTATTGCCAATTTTGTTCCTTTTTATTTGGATTTCTCTTCCTTCTCTTGTGCTTTTTTTCTCAACTAAACAACATTATGTCACCTTGATCTTCTACGAAGACTCAATACTTCTTTTTCTAAGCTTTATAAACCTCTAGGAGTAAACTCACTGATTTAGGAAGTGAACATCCCGGAGTGCTCCAGAAACTGCATTTGGTCCTCATACCATGCCACACCACCTCTCATACTATGCCATTCTGGGATCAGTTCCTGGAAGTATAGTAAATTCTCCAAACTGCAAATGTTTTGGATTCACCTAGGCATGGTATCCCAAATCTACAGGTTTTGTACATCTATAAAAATATCTAGTAGCCCCATTCCATTCTTTGAGCTCTTCATCTTCAGAAGGATGCAAAAGGGTATCCACATGATCCAGAGTTACTGCAACCATCATAAATATGAGCCAGTTGCAAAGCATCTGGTATTTACACTCAAGTAACTATTAATGCGACATGTGCTGTGACATCCAGAAAAATATGGCATACTTCACTTAATCCTCCAAGGAAAGATTGAAGGCAAATGAAGTCCAGGCAGAAGAAGAACACCATGGCTCCTGTTAGAAATGTAAGTCACCTAACAGCTATTTGGGTTCGAAATATATAAACCAGGATAAACATTTTAAAACTGTATCTTTAAGAAAATGCAAAAATTGTAATTGGGTGTGGTTTCTCAAACAGCCATAAGATGGAGCCAGAAACGTGGGTTGTTTTAGTCTTAGTCTCAGAAGAGAGTGTGTCTCAGTGAGTCTCTGTTTCCTTCTGTTGGAGAGTTTTGCCGTTCCTTCTATTGACTGATGTTCTTGGATTTGATGTAAGTCTGTTACTGAACTGTTTTTGATATTGGAATTTGATATTTGGATTATCCCTGGACTAAAAACTGACTGATTTTACCTGTGAATGACTTTGGACTGCCTATTTTGAACTTTGCTTAAAACCTTTATTGGAAGTAAAAACCAACATTTACTGTACAGTGTATCTGTGTGATGTATGTGTATTATTCAAACACTACTCTCAATACGTCTCCCTGTATGCGCTCATTCTCCTAACGGGGAATTACCTCAACAGCTTCAAAATCTAAGGGACAAAACTCAAGCACTTTTTCATGGGGTTATTGATAAAAATAGGATCGCCAACATGATCGCCAACATCCAATGATAGATATGGTACCAGAAGAAGAAGAAGAACTATTCAAAGGATTCAAAGATTATGTACTTTTTCAACTGACTTCTTTCTTCATGTGATTTTAGTTCAATACAAAAGTAATCTTAATATTGCTTTCCCTTGTATGTCATGTAATTTTGGCTGAACAAACTATTTACTCAGGCTAATAAAAGGATTCACATGAATAACAACAAGCAAGTCAGAAAGATACGACTCTGTTGTATCCTGGATTCAAGTCTTATTTTAAAAAGAATAAAAACAGTAAAGTTATCTAGCCACAGGTTTTCCCTATCATGGAACAACATGAGACAACTATTAAATTTTATCACATATTTCCAGAGCTTCAAGCAGACTTACAAGATAAAGAGACTGTTGTTGTCAAACAGAATATGAAAAAAAATCCCTATCAAATAGCAAAGTAGCAGAAAGTTAAAAATTACTTTAATTAATAGGTGAACTACAGAATACTTATATAAAAGACAAGAGCAAAATGCTAAAAGGAAACTCCATTTTAATAAACCTAAAGTAGATGTAATTTTAAAGTACACAGCCACAGTGAAGGCATAAAATATAATTTAAAAAAACAATCCTTACATTAGAGTATTCATAGACAACAGACCTCCATCGCATAGAGTTCCTACAGTTCTATTTCTATTTACCCGAACATTTTCCTTGGTTACTGAATTTGAAAGTTGTGTTCAGATAAATTTGACTAACCAGTCTCTGTAAGTACATTTTTCAAAAATAATGTTAACAGAAAATTTCATACAGCATGAAATTTCCCAAATAAACACAGCAGAGGATGCTCAGGTATGTGTCACAAGATATGGAACGCTTGTGATGACCCAAGGAAAGCATCATCATGAGTTAGACTTTCCCACCTCCAAATTAAAGTGATATCCATCCATTCATTAGCTAACACAGGGGTCTTCAAACTGGATAGCTTTAAGACTTGTGGGCCTCAACTCCCAGAATTCCTCCTCCAGTCATGTTAGCTCAGGAATTCTGGGAAACTTGCCAAGTTTGAAGACCCTTGAGCTAACACAACAGTTTCTAATGGTTTGTGTGTGCAATTCATTATGTGAAACGTGATTATTTTTCTCCTCTGGCTTTGCGGTTGATATTAGACAACAGTGAAAACAACCACAGATACGGGTGTTTGAGGAAAAACGAGGTGGGTCCAATTGTAGGAATCTGGGTTGCATTCTCTAGAGCAGGGTTTCCCAGACTTTTTCCTTCATCACTCAAAATAACTTATTAGAAAATCCTTTTTATCCAATGTCGATAATAAAACACTTAAAGTCAATTTAAATGTACCTGTTGTGTTTGAGTAATGGGTTTGTGTGTGGTAACCCAAAGAAAACCACTTTTACCCAATTTTGGGTAATTATCAAAATTTGGAAAGCACTGCTCCAAGTTGATTTCGCTGCCCTCTCTCACATACCCTATTTAGATAACACTCCCATTAAAATAAAGTGAACTAAAGGAACACTGGCATAAGTGTGATTGGACACACAAGGAATTTGTCTTGGTGCAAATGCTCTCAGTATACATAAAAGAAAAGATACATTCGACCAGAGTCAAGAATCATAAGGAAGAAGAATCATATATACAGAAAATACAAATAAACAAACAAACAAAGCCCAATTCAGTATCCTGGTTATTTTCTGGATATTGAATGGAGAACAATAATCTGCAGCATTTAAAGGTAGACATATGTGTTATTGTATTGTCAAATTGCCCTCTCATCTTCCTTAGATAAAATCATGGAAATTTGGTCATTTCAGTAAAGCAGAATTAGACTAATAAAACCTCTCTTCTCTTACTTTCTGAAGTCCTGTGGCCTGTTCTCTTTTCTTGATCAAAAGCCTAGAGAAAACTTGGTATCAAAACAGGGAGTCAAAATGACAGTAGGAAACGTACTTAAGAAAGTGCCAATGAAGAAAACATTGAGGAAGAAGCTAGCTAGTGACCAGAAGAAAAGGGGCATGATATCAACATCCCTCAGAAGAAGGAAAAAGAAAAAGAAAAACCTCTGATCACACTTCAGCCCAAAATAACAGGCAGCAAAGTATTATGAATTTTACGTGTCTTGAAGCTGTGGGATAGTATTAATTTAAGAAGGGGAGTGGTACCTTAATATTAGTCTCATTACTGATCATTTGTTTGTTTAACTCATAGGCTGGGGTCTGGGTAGAGATGAAAAAAAGCATAAACATTGAAAGTATATTAAAATAAAAGTAGAACAGGTTTGCAAGGATCAAGATATTCATCATGCCATATATCAGGTCCACATATGAGATCACAGCATTTATAAAGCAAGCAAGATATTCTAATTAAGTTCACTTCAACCATATACATTACTGTATACAGACAGTAATATGTATACATATCTACATCCCAATCAGAAAATTCTTTCTATTGTATAGGAATAATTAAAATACGTATTGCCTAGGGGGCACCCGGGGGGGGGGGGGGGGGGGGGCCACGGGCCTTTTCTTTTTTTTTTTCGCGGGGGGGGCAGCCAAAGGGCGGCTGGGAGGGGGGGGGGGGGGGGGGGCTGGGGGTACCTTTGCTCCCCTACCAGCCGGGGGGCGCCCCCCCGGAAAAACGTCCGGTTTTTGTTTTTTGTGTGTGTGTGTTTCCCTTTTCTCTTTAGGTTCAAAACGGGGGCCACAACTATTTTTTTTCAGAGCATGCAAAATTAAATTAAAATACCACACCTGTTTTTTATTATTATTTAAAGATTCTTATACTAGCATAATATTATCTGCATCAAAACATTTGTTTGCTTGCTTGTATTCCAATATCTATATTTGAAAAACAATTCAGAATAAACACTCGGCATTTATTATGATAAACATATTCAAATTTTACACTTACCAGCATTTTGAATATTAATTGAGACAATAAAAAGAATCTTTACTCTTTATTTTTTAACTGTAGGATTAGCATGATTATCAAACATATTTTATTTAGTATTTTTCCTGGATATTAATACCTAAGGTAGATTAATACCTTAGCATAATTTTAGTTGGATATTAATACCTTTCAAAGTTCAAATATGGGCACTACATATCACAATAACCTTTCTGTGATTAATATATTTGGATATATTTCAAGATTTTTAAAAGCACATGAATAACATACATTTGAAAAACACTTCCTCAGATATATATATATACCATAAATATATGCTCATTAAGAAACCATAATTGCTTGCATATTCTTTTGGCAACGTGTTCAAAAGCAAATGAGTTGCTTCTCTACAATATGCCTCTTTTGGTGTCTAAGAATTATAATTAAGATTTCTTGGGAGAAGGGCTGAGAGCTACAAAGATGGTAGAGCCACATTACACATGGGCAAGGCTGGGTTTTGGGGAGATCTTTCTTGATTTATGCTCTTTTCACATAATCTATAGTTTTCAGGTATTTTTCACCTAAATTACCATCAATTTTTGAGCAGTCATAGTATGAGGAACTCCTACAAGCTGCGAACTTGTTTCCAGATACAGATAATTGATTACTGGAGTAATAAGTGAAACGGTTCTCAAGTTATTTTATTCTCCAAAGCACCTTCACATTCCTCCATAGACCATCATACAATAGTGATACGTTGGACATGCTCTCGGCCGATGTTTCTCAATCTTGGCAACTTTAAGCTGTAATGGACTTCTCTTCCCATAATGCCTCAGCTAGAATTTGCAAGAGTGAGAAACAGTGATCTAAGACCTGGTCTCAGGTACACTACCTGTCTCTGATTCCAACATCCTTACATTATTCGACTCATCTGCAGCAAAGAAGCTATATACATGCAGAACCTTAGACTTATTCCACCATGTTTTTATGAATGAAATATAGGCTGCTTTAATGACCTAACTACCAAATTAAGGTCATTATTCTCTTTAAGTCTTGATGGTAAAACACTTCATAGGATCCACTTTTATGGATCCACCATAAATAAGTAACTGTAATAGCCTATTTGCCACTCTAACTTCAAGAAACCCAACTTCAAGAAACCCAACAAAAATACACTATTTAGACTCTAATTTCTTAGATAGTTAAAAATACAGTATATACACATAAACACTGCAATGTACTGTAACTTTTTTTAAAAAGGGGGAAGTAATAAATTCCCACAATTATTGATCTCACTTTTACAGACTCAAACATTTAAAAATTGCTAATTGAAATTATATATGTGTGTGTGTGTGTGTGTGTGTGTGTGTGTGTGTGTACACACACACATATACACATATATACAGAGAGAGAGAGAGAGAGAGAATGCAAATGCAACACAAATACATGTATTCTACAATGCAAATTGAAAAACAACTATTAACTAAAGTTTTGTTTAGTTTTAACTTGTACATTTTGACTTTGGTTTTTTTTCAAATGGCAAATCACAGATAATGATTTCTACTGTGTAGTAATAGAATATGTGAATCTACCCCTAAAATGCAAACATTTCTGGAATGCTTCATTTACTATGTGTTCATTCACTGAAGATTCTTAAATACATTTATTTGGAAATAAGCTTCTAAGTGCTTTAAAATAGATGAATAAACAGCATGAGCCTATGAACATTTATCTACTTAAAGCAAGCCACAATTCAATATGATTTAATGCTGAATAAATGTGAAAAGGATTTTAGTTTTATAACCTTCATCTAATGCTTATTTACTTAAAAGTGCATCCCAGGGGTTAAATTATTCTTTATTTATTTAAGACATTTTTATATCCTTTCCTATGTTAAAAACATCTGACTGCCTTATGACAGACAGAAACACAAAGGATTGTAGTCACACAGTGCAATCAGATATATTTCTACTAAAAAAGAAACCATTGGTAAGGAAGTATTAAAATGACTGAAAGTAACTTTAAATAGGATTTCCTAGAGAATGAGTCCCACAAAATTTACTGTGTTTTAAACAAGTTTAAAATCATGTTGAATAGCTTAAGGTCATACAAGTTCAAGGCTTTATCATACAGACAATAAGATTTGTTTTGCTATATTTCGTTTATAGTTCTCCTTAACTATTATTGTGCAATCTTATCCATGCCCACCCAGAAATAACTCATTGGATTAAAGGAACTTCCATTCCAGAAATGGAGCAGGAAGTAGGAAATTATCTAGCATAATTAATATTTTCCCTAATCTTTCAATTATATTAACTTGTCTGTACAGTATTTTATTCCTGAGTCTTTCGTCAATAAAATAATCAAAGAAACAGAGAAAACCTATTATTCAATATCTGGCAATATTGAATATACATTTACACATACTATATAAAAGCAGTGTCAAATTGTTTTAGATGCTTTTGTCATTTACCTGGTGGGCAGTTGCATTCTGAAGAAGCTTCTCTTACTGTTCTGATTTTTGCCATATGTTCATAGGTCTTCTGTAGGGAAGAAAAAGAACATTTGAAAAACAGTCCTTTGCAGCAAAAGCTGAATAAAAGAACTAGTGTCAAATGTGTTCTACAGTATTTCTAAAGATTAAATATACAATAAATTGATATTTATTAGCCCATTTAACTTTCATGGTTTCCAGTCTCTGTACATTTATCAATTGATCACTTGTTCACTTAATCGTAACCACAGCTTAACTCAGAAGTAAATCAAGCATATATCTCCAGAAGTCCCTCTCTCTCAACTGTAATGATTGGCTATCCTGGCAGAGGATATGATGAGCAATAGAGTTTAACCACTTCTGGAGTGATACCTATTGTTGCCCCTGATTTAAATATCACACATAAGAAAATTAAGGTTTTCCTTCCACTGTTCTTCACCAAGAGGTGGTTTATCTCTTACGTGTGAAAACAATTGCTTATCTTTCCCCACAGTATCTATGCAGATACAGAGAATTTTGTTTGGGCAAATATCTGAAAAGTAGAGATTAAAGGGGAAGGAATATTTTGTATATGCAGGTCAACTGCTTCCAGGTTTATAGAAATAGCTCCTGCCATTTGAATTCAAATTGCTGCAGCCAAGCATTCTCCTGGACCGGTCCTGGCTGCCCACTGATACTTAAATATCTACTTTACAAACACATGTCTGTGTGGCTCTCTTGTCAACCATAATGCTAACCAACTAACCCTCATGTCAGAGATGAGCCCGAGGGAGGGGTCAGCCTGATCATCCCCTACACATCATAAGAAAACAAAATGCAGTTGGAAGAATGTCATTCTGTAACATGTAACGTGGAGACCCGCTAATATTACCGCTGTCTCTTTTTTCAAGCTATTCCTGGAATGCAACAAATGCCCCATATTGCCTCTAGTTCATAGCAGTCCACTGAGCATTATAATGACCCTTGTTTTAAAGAATTTTGTTTGGGCAACCGATAGCTACCCCTTGTTTATTTAGTTTATTCAACCGAGCACAATTCCCATGTCCAGACTCCAGGCAGCACACTTGCTTATAGATTCATGACCCTCTTTTTTGTCTAAATTTTTGTGGGAGTGATAGATAGTAATGATATCTTAAGGAAAAGTCCACATGAGCATAGGATACTCTTCATTATAACTGTTATTCTACAAAAGAATGATGCCAACACAGAGAAGAGTATTCTGGCATTCAAAAAAGATTGAGGTGCATTCTAACTTACATAAGTCCTCACATTAGTTAATATAGATAAAACCAGTGGAGGGTAGTGGCTAGAGTGCTGAACTAGGATTTGGAAAACACAGATTTCAACCCTCAGTTAGCCATGACATCCATGGGTCACATGGGGACAGCCATGGTTTTCCCGCTTAATACTGTATGCCAGATAGGAAGATACTGGGGTATTATACATACAATACTGTCTTTGTGCAGAAAAGGGGAGAAGTAAATGCAGCCCATACTATTACAAAGTGAATAAATTAGTTTGCCACCTTATCTCTTCAATCAATTTTCCTAACAAAAGCATTTTGCTCTTCTACTTTCCCCCATCATACCAGCTCCCATCACCACCACCAAGATGCACACAGCATCTCTCTATCTTACACGTTGCTTTTGGTTAAGACCAAGGCAGCAGAAGGGCAGCAGTTAACAATGTGTGGACCTCCAGATGTTGCTGCGCTGCAGCTTCCATCATCCCTCACAACTAGCGAGGCTACAGCTCCTTGGTGCCTGAAAGACTACCCATGGCCCGTTATTTTCCGAGAGGGGACCTAGCCCGCACAGGTATCTCTGAGCTGACTGGCTGGCTAGCAGCCTCTTTTCCTCAGGACGGGCCAATCCCATCCTCCATTTTCCAGGCCACCCCACCTGAGCTAGAAGTTGCTCCACTTTCTCCTGCATCAGGGAATTCAGCTGGTCCAAAGAATAGCTGGGCAGCGACCGGTAGGACCCAGCAACAGCAGCAGCAGCAGCAGCGCCCACGTCCCCTTGCGCTGCCTCAATGGCAAAGACCCTGGCCTGAAGGTCGTTGGTCTTCATCCCCAGGTAGACACAGGAAGCGACGGATCCCACCGAGAGAAGGAAGGCAGCCAGCAGCGAGTTGAAGGGCGGAGCAGACCTGAGGGAGCAGAAGCCTTGGCCGCCAAAGCAGCCGGCTTCCCCCTTGGCCTCGGGGTTTCTTTTCCCCACCATGCTTGGCTGGAAGAGGCAGCAAGGAAATCCCCCTTCTTCTTCTTCTTCTTCTTCCTCCTCCTCCTCCTCCTCCTTCGCAGTGGACGGCTGCTTTGCCCGAAGATCCCCGACACGCGCGCGCACAAAAAAACAACAGGAACCCCAAGAAACGGGACAACAATTCAAACGGGTCCCTCCCAAGCCGAGAAAAGGCACTTTTCGATGCCAAAGAGCGGCGCGCTTGAGAGGATTTCCAAGGTAGCCCTCGAACTGCCCTCCCCAAAAAGGAGCGCGGGGATTATCACCACCCCGCGAAGAAGCCGGGCAGCGTTGCTTCCACCTCCGCCAGCCGCTGCCTTTGAGGGCACCCGCCGACCGGAGGCGCCTGGCCACCTCGTCAGGTGCTGCTTTCCAAGGCTCTTTTTTTTTTCCCCCGACGGCGCCGACGGACTTGTTGCTTCTCCGGTTTCCCCGGCGCTTTTCTGCCGCCTGCAAAAGCCGGACAACTTCGGAGTTAGTTCAGCATCCACCCCTCTCCCCCCTCTTCATCCGAGTCGAGAGCGGGCGAGAGCAGCAGAAGCGTCGTCCCCGTCCCCCCGCTTCGCCGCGGAGTCCCTTCGCAGCCCCCTGCCTGCCTGCGTGGGCGCCTCGAGGAGCGGCTGTCAGGCAAGCAGCAGCAGCAGCAGCGTCTGCGAAGCCTCCCGCTCGGTTCTCTGGGCTGCACACCGCCTTCGAGCGCCGGCCAGAAGCTCGGGAGTCTCATTAGCATAATTTATTCACCTAGACCCAGGGGGAGGCCCGTCCCCCGCCCCCTCCCCTCCCCTCCCCTGCTCCGCGCTCCTGACCCGCGAAGGCTTTTCAGCATAATCCATGCGAAAGCTGCGGCCACCAGTCTGGGCCGCCTGCCCACCCAGCCAGCGGTCCTCTCGGCGCTGCGCCACGCTCCTCTCCTGCCCGGACTCGGCGGCGTGGAGCCGCCTGTTCCTACAAGCAAGAGGGGGCTGCGGAGGTGGGGGGGCCGGGGTCAGGTGTCCGAGCCCTGTCAGGAGGACTCCCGCCGCTTTCCCTGGCGCAACGGGACTTGAACAGCGAGGCGAGAGAGACTTATTTATTCATTCATTCATTCATTCATTATTTATTTAATTTTATTTATTTATTTAATTTCATTTAATTTTATTTATTTATTTAATTAATTTCATTTTATTTATTTATTTATTTTTATTTATTTATTTATTTAATTGTATTTATTTATTTAATTTTATTTATTTATTTAATTTATTTAATTTAATTTAATTTAATTTATTTAGTTTTATTTATTAATTATTTATTTATTTACTTATTTATTTAGACTTGTCAAATGCTTACAAGATAATAGGTATAAGTATATACACAGTTATGAATCCATGAAATGGATACAAATAAGAAACAATAGGACAGGCTCCGTAGGCACATTGGTGTGCTTATGCACGCCCCCTACAGGCCTCTTAGGAAAGAGGCGAGGTCAACAGTAGACAGTCTTAAGGTTAAAGTTTTTGGGGTTTGGGGGGAAAAAAACCACAGAGTCGGGTAGGGGAATAAAACCACAGAGTCAGGTAGAATATTCCAGACATTGACCACTCTGTTGCTGAAGGCGTATTTCCTGCAATCGAGTTTGGTGAGGTTTACCTTGAGTTTGTATCTATTGTGTGCTCTTGTGTTTTTATGGTTGAAGCTGAAGTATCCGATTTGTGACAGCGGAAAAACGGCTGTCCCGTAAACCAGGGGTCTCCAACCTTGGCAACTTTAAGCCTGGAGGACTACAACTCCCAGAATTCCCCAGCCAGCAAGCTGGCTGGGGAATTCTGGGAGTTGTAGTCCTCCAGGCTTAAAGTTGCCAAGGTTGGAGACCCCTACCGTAGAAGACCAACTCCTGGATCGCTTCCCGTGGCTTTGCCCCATCTAGCTCAGCGGCTGTCTTTGCACATATCACCTCCCCCCCAGGGTGACTCCTGTCAGTCGGCGTTTTGGAGCCCTCTGACCCAGAGAACCACCAGCCGGGTTTTTTCATGGCACGCGAGGCGGGCTAAGCTGCAGTCTTAGGTAGAAGTCCAGCTGATTGCAGACAGGGATGTATACAGAGAGATACCGCTTGCCACTTGCCTCTTGTTCCTCACCCCTTGCCTCTTCGTGGAGGATTAAACAGACCAGGCTGGGGTTTCTTGGCAAAGAGAGTCCCCCAATTTCTCCTTGAAGGAGGGATGTGATCCTGCATGCTTAAAGGAGGCAGGAAACTTATATTTAGGAGGAGGAAAATGTAGACGATAAAGGATAGGGATGGGGATAGATAGCAGATAGGACATAGACAGTAGGTGATTGATAGATGATATAGAGACAGATATAGACATATAGATATGGATGTGGGATATATAAGGGACAGGAGTATATGTACTGTATATGTGCGTGTATAAGTAAGAAGATGGTGTTGGAAATTAAAACCCACCCCTCTCTTAGGAAAATGAAATTTTTTAGGATATATTAAAAAGGCAGAATATTTCTCCTAAAAGAGAAGTAGAAACTCGGAGAGACAGAAACTCAGCCCCCCTCCCCCACCTTTGCTAATAGGCCATTATTCTGGCCTGGGCCAGTCTATTTTACATAACAAAGATCTACCTCCTTCAGGCAGACCCATAATAGGAATCCCAAAGTCCTTTCATTACATCATCATCCAGCAAGGCTCAACCAAGCCTGGGACTCAGGACAGCCTACAGAGTTGCCCCTGCATGGCCCCATGGGAGTCTGACAACCAATCAGAATACAAGCTCAAATTCAAATCCAAACAGAAGGCGTAAAACCAAGGGACTCCCAGCATTTCTTCCCTTTTCACTCAGGAGCTCCAAGCCATGTGGTCCTGTCCACCATTAATTAGTTTACTTTATTGTCACCGCACCTGGTACAACGAAATCAAACACCATCTTCAGTGCACATCATGACCATGAAAATAAACACAAACACACGTCCTTCACACATTTGAACCGGAAACCCCTGACACCGCACCAACACTGCACTATACAGCAGAATTCAAAAGAGCTACTGCCCTGGGATAGAAGCTGATTTTCAGCCTATTTCAGCCTAAACCATCTTTCCAAGCAGTCACCATGTTTCCAGTGTCTTTTTCCCCACTTGGAACTGACCCGGAAGGGTATTTCTTCCAACAATGGTATTGGGACTGTCTAGTGCAGGGGTCTCCAACCTTGGCAACTTTAAGACTTGTGGACTTCAACTCCCAGAATTCCTCAGCCAGCTGGCTGAGGAATTCTGGGAGTTGAAGTCCACAAGTCTTAAAGTTGCCAAGGTTGGAGACCCCTGGTCTAGTGTGCCTTGATAGGTGATCTATCCTCCAAGTGTTTGAGTCCCTGCTACTTCCCTTGGACCTCTGTGTGGTTTTTGATGCCATCAACCATGAACCCTTCTGGACCATTTAGAAGGATTGGTCTTGGGGAACTTGTAATAGTTCCAGTAGGAATAGACCAGAAGACAGGACTAAAAGACTATTGATCCAACACCTATGCTGCTGATCTATAATGTTCCAGATATGTCTTGTTTAGCATCTACAGGAAATTGGGGGGAGGGGTTTAAAGGGTAGGTGCTGTCATTCTCAAGGAGGAAAATATAACCTTGAAATATAGCCTTATCTTAAAGGTAAGGAAAAGGGTAGATTCTGGAACTGAATAAGTCTGTTCCGGCTCGAGTCATACTCACACTCCCCCAAAAAATCTCAGTTCACTCTTTGGGAATGCTTCTCGATGTTCAACTACATGTTTACAGTAGCCCTCAACTTAAAACCAGTCACTAAGCAACCATTCAAAGTTAGGCTGGACCCCTGTCCAAAAGCTGCTTCCGGCCCATTTTCAGAGTTATGATGGCAACCCTCCACCCCCATTGATTACATAATCAAATTTTAGCCACTTGGTGACCAGATTATCTTTACAGCTATTTATAACATCCTACAGTCACTTGACCCTGTTTTGCAATATTTTTGGCCACTTTCTGGCATTTACTTCTACTTTGCAGCAAAAAAATTCCCATTTGAGAAAATGGATTTAATAATAGCAATAGTGCTTAGAGTTATATACCGCTTCACAGTGCTTTACAGCCCTCTCTAAGCAGTTTACAGAGTCAGCATATTTCCCCCAACAATTTGGCTCCTCATTTTATACCGACCTCGGAAGGATGGATCAACCTTGAGCCAGTGAGAATTGAACTGCTGAAGTGCTGACAGCCAGCAGAAGTAGTCTGCAATACTGCATTCTAACCACTGCACCAATCATGGTGTTTGTTTAATGACTGCCATGTTCATTTAGCAGCCGTGGCAAAAAATGTCAAAAATTGGGTCTAGTCATTGGATAATTCAACGTACAAATGCAATGAAGTATGACTGTAATTCTGGGCTCAGTAATGGTCCTAGTTCAAAAGCTACATATACAAAAGTATACACTACTCTTTTTTTTTTTTTTTGTAAAAGTTTTATTGATTTTAACAACAAACAAAAACACAAAAAACATAACATAAGACATAACATAAAAACATCATCATCCTTCATAAATTTACAGACAGTGTATCGGTTGGTTCACCACTCCTTTTTGTGCATCCATTCATAGTCATCATAATAATTATATCACATAATAACTCATATCAAACAATTATATATCCTAATATCATTATTAAACAATCATTTGACTATAATTTTACTAATTCATACTTAAGCGAGATAACTATAATTTAGTTAATTTATTTTATAACAATTCATAAAATCATACCAAATCTATCTTAATAAAATATTCTAAAATATTATCAAAACCAAGAAAAAGTGTATATTCATTATTTCCTAAATTTCTAAACATTCTATTATTATATTGTATTATCTAACCATTGATAAAAAAGATCCCAAACTTCATAAAATTGTTTATCTTCTTGTTCTCTAATTTCAAATGTCAATCTACTCATTTCAGCACATTCCAATATTTTTTTAATGATTTCTTCCTCTGCTGGTATTTTCTCACTCTTCCAATTTTTAGCAAATACAATCCTAGCCGCTGTTAACACATTTACAATCAAATACTTCAAATTTTTATTATATGTATCAGGTAAGATTCCCAATAAAAAAATCTCTGGTTTCGAATCTATATGTTTCTTTGTCATTTTTTCCAACCATATGCGGATTCTAGTCCAATATTTTCTAGCATCCTCACAAGTCCACCACATATGGTAATATGAACCAGGTATCTGATGACATTTCCAGCACTTTTCAGATTTATTCTTGAACATTCTTGCTATTCTTGTCGGGGGAAAATGCCACCTGTAAAACATCTTATACAAATTTTCTTTATATGCTGTTGACATTGTCATTTTATAATTTTGAGACCACAACTTTTGCCATTTCTCTAAGTCAATCCCATATCCAAAATTCTTCCCCCAAGCAATCATCGTTTCTTTAACTTGTTCATCCTCCAATTTAATTTCCAACAAATAATTATATAATTTTTTAATCACTTTTTCATCAGTACCTGTCAAAATCCTATCTAAATCAGTCATTTTGTCATAAAATCCTTCCATTTTGGAATCTTTAAGATACCTTGAATGTATTTCGCATATGAAAACCAATTCATCTTTATACCTTGTTCTTCTAAATTTTGCATCGTTTTAAGTTCACCCTTTTCATCTAGTAATTCCCCATATCTAACTGTTTGTTCCTTCTTATAAAGTTATAGGATAAGAAAAGGCTTCAATAGTTGATAACCAAACTGGAATTTTCAAATAACATTGTTTCTTAATTTTCTCCCAATTCAACCATAACGATTCCCGTATATAATGCCTTCTAAAATAACCCTGTGATTTAGTTCCTTATACCATAGAAAAGCATGCCAACCCAATAGTAAATCATGTCCTTCTAATGCCAACAATCTAGTCTTTCTTAACGTTATCCATTCTTTAGCCCACATTAAATTTGCAGCTTGATAATACAACTCCCAATTAGGAAGGCCAAATCCTCCTCTAATTCTAGCATCCTGTAAAAGTTTTAATTTTATTCTCGCTTTCTTACCTTGCCATATATACTTCAACACAATTTTATTTAAATCTTCAAAATAGTCTTTACCTAACCTAATTGGTATTGTTTGAAACAAATATAACATTCTAGGTAAAATATTCATCTTAATTGTTGAAATTCTACCTATCAGTGACAATTGTAAGTTTCCCATTTTTTCAGATCAGATGCTATCTGCTGCTTAAGTTTAATATAGTTATTCTCTTTCAGTGTAGTACATCTTGACGTCAAATATATCCCCAAATATTTAACTTTATTCGTAACTTGAATTTTCAATAGGTCTGTCAGCTCTTCTCTTTGTCTTAATAACATGTTCTTTGTCAAAATCTTTGTTTTGTCTTTATTTATTTTCAAGCCAGCCATCTCACCATACATCTCTATCTTTTCGAATAGTTTTAAAGCTGTCTCAAGAGGATCTTCCAAAATAAAGATTCTGCAAAGGCTTGCAATTTGAATTCCTCCTTTTTAATTTTCATTCCTTTTATGTATCCTCTCTAATATTTCTATTTCCTTCCAAAGTCAATACAAATAACAAAGGAGATAATGGACATCCTTGTCTTGTACCTTTTTTAATATTAATAGAGTCTGTAAGTTCTCCATCTATCATTACTTTTGCCGCTTGCTTATAATATATGGCTTCTATTGCTTGAGTAAATTTTTAGCAAAGCCCACTCCAATAATAATAGCATAAATCTCAATTCACGTTATCAAATGCCTTTTGGGCATCTAAGAATATCAAAGCCATTTGTTTTTCAGGATGCGCCTCGTAATATTCCAATGTATCCAGGATTATCCTCATATTGTCTTTAATTTGTGGTAAAAATCCATTCTGATCAGGGTGAATAAAATTATTTAAATATTTTTAAGCCTCTCTGCCAAGATTGAAGCAAAGATTTTGTAGTCTGCATTCAATAAGGAAATAGGTCTATAGTTCTTAATTTGTAATGGGTCGACCCCTTCTTTTGTGATAAGTGTAATATAAGCTTCTGACCATACAGCTGCTATCTCGGGGCTCTGAGATAGCTGCTGATATCCCGCTCCTGGTCGGTCCCAACGGACCTAAACCGTCCCGTAGAGACGGTGATAGTAAGGGGCGCGTTCTGTAGATCCCAGGGGACATCGCAAGTCCCTGGTTGATCCAGAAGAAGCCCCTTTACCATCGGCGGGGAGGCAGCCATTAAGCTGCTGAAGCTGGGACAGCTCCGGAAGGAAGAGATCGTAAGAGAAAGTGTATCGGCTTGGTGAGAACTTTTTTTTTTTTTATATTAGTATTGGGACTAAAGGACACTCTAAGGATGAGAAGAAAACTGTAAGATTATTGACAAAACTGACTTAGCGGCGATTTTCAAAGAGACATGTCAAAGTGAGGCTTGGCTTTTTATTTTTACCTTTTTTTTCTTTCATTGAACTTCTATGGTGATCTAGTTAAGCAGACTGGTTTTTTCTTTTATATTTACTAGTTCTTTTTCTCCTTTTTGACTGTTTTATTTTATAAAATAGAGGCCCCCTTTAGTTTTGTTTTTTTTAAATTAAATATATATATTTTGTTCTTTTTAAGGCTTTTTAAGGGGAAGAAGGGGGAGTGGTTTTAAGAAATTTTGCAACACTGCCAACTAGAGGCTTGAAAATATTTATTTGAAGTTGAGAGCTGGGAAAAAACTTCTGCTTCAAGGCTATTGAAGTGATAAGATAAAGGGAAGATAGAGGGAAGAGTACTGGAGGATGTTTATACAGGTGCTCTTCGGGATTTCTATTATTAATTGAATATCTGAAGCTTGGCTTTGAAATGTGTCGAGAAGCCAAATAAGAGCCTTGGATAAATAAAAGGCAGTGGGTGTTTTTTTTATTTTTTATCAACTGTTCTATCCCTCCCCCAACCCCATAGCATTTTGTAATATTGGTATACTTATTTTTATTTTTATTTTACCTCATTTTTAGTTTATTTTTAAAGGGAAGCCTCAGAATATTTATTTTTTCCTTTTGATTTTTTTTATTGGGATTTTTGCTTTCTTATCTCTACTTCTGACTTATTTTTATGGATATTTTTTATTTTTGAGATCTCTCAATTGGATTAAGGTGGGAAGAACCTGAAGAACTTCTTCTTTTTGTTTATTATTATTATTATTATTATTATTATTATTATTATTATTATTATTATTATTATTATTATTATTATTATTATTTTACATTGTTGGCTTTATTTTGTCTCTTTTTTCTCTTCATTTTTAATTTTTACTTTTGAATTATAATTGAGTATTTCACAATTGGATTAAGGTATTGAAGAACCTGAAGAATTTTTCTTTTCTTTTTTAATTTTGGGCTTTTTACTTCTTTTTGGTATTTTTTTTTTCTTTCTTCTTTTTGGTGTTTTCCCTTTTTCTAATTGGATTATAATTGGTCACCTTATTAACTGGATTAAAAGAACCGGAAGACGCTGAATCACGGAATGAGTAAGAGAATTTTACCTCCGGGCACTTCAATTTCTGCTCCTGTTTCCCCATCAACTGGAGGACGACTTTCCATAATGGCAAAGCAAGATAAAGCACAAATGGATTTAATGACGGTTATGCAAGGAATACAAGATCTTAAAGTGAGCATGGAACAAAGAATGGAGAGTATTGATAAAAGAATTGGGAAGATTGATGAAAAATTTGAAAATTTTCAACAAATGATGGTGAATCATGATGAGAGAATCCAAAAACTAGAAGAGAAAGACAAGCAAAGAGATGACATAATTGGAAATATTGATAATAGATTAACAACGGAAGTATACACTACTCTTGAAAACTGTCCAGAAATTGCAGTTGGTGCAAGATGTAGCTTTCAGTGTCAAAATGAACAAGAGGGGGATATAAATTTAACACAATAAAGACGAATGACCACTAGAAAGCAGCAATGAGTTTTCTGTGTCTCTTTCCTATAATCTAGATACAGATATTGTAGTTCTTGTTGGCTGAGTAGATGTGTCTGCAATAAACACAGCTAATTTTAAAAAGATGTAGGAATTTGCTACCCCCCAAATTCCTAAGTGAGGTGGTCCTCACTCACTGACTGCAATTGTAACCAGTGACTCCACTGCAGAGTCACATGGTCGTAAAGTGAAGCATCACATTACTGTGCTGATTTACAACATCAGCTCTGCCTGCAATTGGGAAGCAAATCACCAAGGTTCATTAAGATTGATCTCACATAATCATAACTTGTGATTTCGTGCTGACTTCCCATTGATTTTCCTTGTTGGAAGCTGGCTGGGAAGGTCACAAATAATGATCATGTGATCACATGATGCTGAGACTATCATATGTGCATGCTAGTTGCCGAGCACTCAAATTGTGATCATGTGACTGCAGGGATGTTGAAATAGCCACAAGTTAGCCCAATCATAACTTCGCAGAGTTTGCTGTGCAAGTGGTCAGCTAGTGAGAAACTACACCTGCATTCCTTTCTCAGGACTCTCAAACTAAGAGTACTCTGTTTTTATCTTGCTGCTTTTCTAATTTTGTTCCCTCAACCTTCTCTACTGTGTCTCTTCATGAACCTTTGGGAGGTTGGAGTTAGACTGACAACATCTGAAGATCAAGGCCACATACATGAATATCACAGGGAGTGATCCAAAAGGTCAAGATACTGTATGGTCACAACCACGTGATCAAAGCCTCACCTTTTTGTGCTTCAATCACATGACTGTGACTGCCATCTTGACTTTCCTGACCTTGTTTCCTGTGGACAGCCCTGTTATATGATCTTTGCCACAGAAAATGCCATTGCTGCAGCTTTTATCAGTCCTGATGTGCAAGTTTTGCCTTCTTCAGTTGAGACAATATCATTGGTAAAGCCAGTGGAGAGGATTGGATTATGAAATAATATTACAATAAGGGCGAGATATTTCTTAAATATGTTTGAAACAGAAAGAAGGGGAATAGAATTAAAATGTTCTTAAAATTAAAATTAAAATTTTCTGCTTTCCTTTTTCACATCCCCAGTTTTAACCACTGCAGGCTGGCTTTGACAAAACTGCCTGGGTACAAATTGGGAAAATAAACAAAAAAATGTACCATTTCAGCAAGCCACACATTATCTTTTGGTTAACCAAAGCAGTGTTTTAAACTGCTGAAATGAAAGGAGAGCAGGAAGGAGTGTTTATATCAGCAATTGTCCACTGAAATATTGCAGTAGCTGATCCTGATCCAAATTAGAATTCTTCCAGATATGGAACTATGGGGATGGAATATGATTTATTTATTCATTAACAATAATCCCCAAAGATAGCTTACTTCCCCACTCAATATTGTGTAGCATAGTCAGGTGGCAAATGTGCTATTGTATATTACGTGTGTTTAGCAAACTCTGCAAAATCAAGCAGATTTATCTGTTCATAGAGTTGATGCGATCATGTGATGCCTGGAAAAAATGTGGGATACTAAGTAAGATTATTATAGGCAGCTACTATAAAATCAGTGTTAACAGTGGCAAGAAAATATTAGTGTATTAAAATTAATAAATCATGTTTAGAGTATGATTATAGATCTTCTAGTGCCTGACAGGTATCTTGTTCCACCTCACTTTTTACATGTACATGAAAAACAAGCTAATATGCTCCATTATCATCCTTATTTTAAGGACGCCTTTGGGTCCCAAATAATCCTTATAAAGCAGATTAGAAAGTAGAAATGATAGGCAACAACATCCCAATGCTTTCTTTGCAAATTTGCCCACTAGCTCCATAAGCATCAGACGAGATAAATGGTAAGGAGGCATTTGGGAGATGAGATTAGAGAGATATCATTCTGGAAAATCCACACTTTGTAAAAACATATGTCTTCCTACCAGTCATTTTGTGAGGGCCACAATGTATTCTCAAGACTGAGAATCTTTGTTGCAATCCATCATAATATATAACCTATAGTAATTAATACCTATGAAGCGAGGGAATACACAAGATACAGAGAACTGGGCAGAGAGCAAATGTAGCAAGATACGGTAAGGGCTAAAATAGACATTTGCCAGTCCTATAATCAGCAGAGGACTTGGAGTATATTATGTTTCATAGACAATTGATGGAGATCAGATGTCATCTAAAAGAATGTTCAGGATCCCACCACCGTTGCAGCTTATGGAGCCCTCCAGAGGTTATATACATGCAATCTCCACTCCCAAATCTGGGACTGTGGGAATTCCTCTATGCATCATTATAAAGACATTTGGCGGTCACCACAGTTCAGCTATAATGACCCAGTATTTGGTAATATCTTTTGACACTGGGGTTAAATACTGCAGCTAACACTGCAATATCCATTTATCTACCCTGGGCACATTGCAGCTATTCTTGTTGACAGCATTTGGTAAGTCAGCAACTAGATTTATTACAGCAAGACTATAAAGAGAAACAAAATATAACAGGTTAACATCATTTTGACAGAAAACAAGAGGATAAGCGCAAAAATAGAAGTTTCTAACAGACTTCTATTTGTAGCATGTTAATACCAATTTTGTTTATTTATAACATTTTTTTTCCAAAAAAAAAAAGTGTGCAAGAACAATGTGGAAGTGCTTCTGCAGACAAATAAATTAACCTGTAAGTTTAAGAATAACATCTTTCCTTGGTCCCTGCTCCTACTTTTGGAGGGGAAAAAATGTTGAACAAAATTTACGTATGCCTTATGCATAAAAAAATATACAAAATCTCCTTTGAGTTGAGTTTGACTTTTAAACATCCAGTCTGAATATTTCCTAGTGATTTCTCATCTAAGAACTAATTGTGCGTGGTAGAATTTGAATCGGGGATGAGCATCTGGTTTTTTTAATGACAATTCGCTGGAAGTCAAAAAGAATCACATTTTTGTGAGATGATTGGCCATATAAATGTGACACGTAAAAAACCAAAAAGGTCACAAGGTGATCACATGACCTTGGGACACTGCAACTGTCATCAATACGAATCAGTTGCCTAGCATCAAAATTTTGATCAGGTAACCACAGGAATGCTGCAACGATCATAAATATGGACAATGGTCATAAGTCACTTTTTTCAGTGCCAATGTGACTTGGAAGGGTCACCAAGTGAACTGTTCTAAGTCGAGAACTACCCGTAGGTACATATAGAGCCAGTTCAGTCCAGGAGTTAAAGCACCATGCTAGAAGCCGGGAGACATGAGTTTCAGTCCTGTCTTAGGCACAAAGAGAAGTATATGATATGACCTAGTGGGGGGATTCAAACATTTTTACTACCGGTTCTGTGGTTGTGGCTTGGTGGGCATGGCAGGGGAAGAGTACTGTAAAATCCCCATTCCCTCCGCACTACTGGGGGAAGGATACTGCAAAGTCTCCACTCCCTCCCCACCCCACTAACCTGCCTTCCAGCTCCGTTCTCCTGTGCAGAGCAACAAAAGAAGACCCAGCCAATCAGCTGGGACTCGGGAGGCAGAGAATAGATGGGGGCAGACCCAGGCAGAGGTGGTATTCTGAGCTACTCAAAATTTCCACTACCAGAACTGGTCAGAACCTGCTGAATATCACCTCTGATACGACCTTGGGCCAGCCATTCTCTTAGCCTTAGGAAGAAGCCAGTGGCAAACCACTTCCGAAACACCTGGCCAAGAAAACTGCAGGGTCCAGTCCAGGCTGTTTCCAGGAGTCAACACTAACTGAAAGGCTCAAAGAAAAACCCCTTTGTGATCAGTTATAATATACACTTACTAATATATTTGCTTGTCAAAACCTTTTCCTCTGCCTTGGCTCTTTAAAATGCAAATGCTGTATGACAAGAAATCATTCCTAGCCGATGGCTGTAAGATAGAACTTTTGCTTTCTCTTCAGTCTTAAGTACAATGCATAAATGCATGCCATCTGTGTAAAATGCTGTCCTAGCAACCAGTTTACAGTGATGGGACTAAGCAACTGATTTAAAAACAAAACAATATATTGTTCAAAAAGAAAAAAAATACAGAGAAAATGGTAATATGTTCTGACTTTAATTCTAAAGTCCCAGGAATTAACCATTTGCATTATTTGTTTTCTTCTGCGACAAATGACATGGAATGACAAGTCCCTGCAGATTTTTGGCAAGGTTTCTCAGGAGTGGTTTGCCATTGCCTGCATCCTAGGGCAGAGACAAAGTGACTGGCCCAAAGTCACCCAACTGGCTTTGTGCTTAAGGCAACTCACAGCCTGCCAGTTTTTAACCTGCTACCTTAAGCACTACACCAAACTGGCTTTCCATCCATACTCAAGGATGACAAAAACCCTGATTAACTCAGCAAACAAAATTATTTTGACACATATATTATTTGGCTCAGTCTAAGTCACGTAACGTGCCCTCTCTTTATTAGGCAGAATGCTCTCTATTCTCAAAAGTGCAAAGGAATTTCAGTATTTTGAATGCTACTTCAGAATTCCATAGCATGTACCTTTAAGTACCGATGTATCCTTACATATCTCTCTTAGCATTGCTCTTTTCAGGCTTGGTACACAATTGTGTGTGTGTGTGTTCTGCTGGACTCAGCCCTCTCTTGAAGAACAGTCAGTTGTTGCACCTGGGTTTTTTTTTTTGTTTGTACAACTATGGCTTGGACACCAGTTATGCCCTTCCTGCACTGAGGCCTTGCTCATAGTCACTCATGCTTCAATCACTTCCCAATTGGACTACTGCAACACACTTTCCATAGGACTATCCTTGAAGACCACCCAGAAGCTTCAATTGGCCAAGAATGCAATGTTGCAGTAGTTATGGACACTGCTCATGATGCTCATTTAATAGCACTCTTCTATGAACTACTCTGGCTCCCAGTTGGCTTCCAACTGTGTTGATTATCACTTTTAAGTCATACATGACATAAGACCAGTTTACTCCCAGGACTGCCTTGTCCCAAGGACATCTAACTTCCCCAACACATTACCATAATGAGGATGTACTCCTGATTCCTTCTTTTAAATGCTGCCATCTCATGGCATCTAAGAACCATACTTTCAGCCCCAGCTGGGTACTGGATAAGTCTTGCAGACAAACAGTGTTACTCACAAGTGTTTTAGTGAATATCAAGATTTATTGCAGCACTTCCAATCCCGATAGGCAAAAAAGGAGATCCTGAATAAAGTTAGTGCTGAGAGCAACTGCCTCTCAGCATTTTTTATGCCATTTTCCCAGTGCCTCCCAGGTAATTTGACATCCGCTCATTAACACCATATCCCTCACGCCTCCTCCCCATGCCTAATTACAATGCCTAGCCCTGAGTCTTCCCCTACTATGCCATGGCTGTTTCAGTCCAGCTTGCCAGCTTATTCACACATCCCGTGGCATATTCGTTTGTATATCTCCTCTCTGTATCCATCCCCTGTGTATTCCCCCACAGGGAAGCATTGCGGGCATCGGCTCTACCAACGGCATGGAGCAGCAGGCATCCCATCCCAGCTGATGTGTTTTGGTGAAGTGTTGGGCTCTGGACACACACCTAGCAGCGGGTAAGATCCCTAAACCTGACACGTGCCTTCTTGATGAAAGCCCCTCTGAGAGGAAGAAAAATCTAGGTTTGTTATTATCCTTAAACCACATTTTGGAATAGCTTTTGATATGCTTCTCAAAGGCCAAGGGTAGGCTTTTGCTTCATGAAGTCATGTACCCTCACCCTAATCAAGCATGAAAACACATTGGTCAAATCATAAATAAAACATGAATTTATGGAACAGAAGAATGGTCCTTGTTAAACAGTGTTGTAGAATGTCCGTCCTTTAGCACAAGAATTTGACTTCTTTCTTTCTTAAAGTCTCACATGCATTTGCTACTGTAGGCTATGTATAGCTCAAGTTACAAGGTGGTACCCCCTTATTCTTGATGGCACCAGAACATCTGGATTCTTAACCGTAGCTGATAGAAAGTTCTGTTCATGTGCCCAGTGGGTAGCTTTTGAAATTCCTCTGCATGTTCATGACCTGCCTGATGCTCTCCAATCATCTATAACTGCTGCCATATGCAACCATAAGCTTTTGTACGCATCTGCAAATGTTCAGAGAAATGACATTTGGGATTGCTGCAGAAGCCCAGTCCTTTGCAACGGCTTCACGTGATAATCTGAAAGCAGTTACCCAACAGCTTTCCTGTGGATGTTAATGCAAGAAAACAGAAAGAACCGGTGATATAATCAGATCTTAGATTTGCAGAGTTTTACCAATGTGGAAAACTTACTGAAGAGACGGTTCAAGAATGGCATTGTTCACTGACCAACAGAGGGCCCAATTTGCCTCTAAGCCTGAGATCTTGCCTCTGGCAACACTTAAAGGCTTTCCTGCCAAGGTTTCATCATACTATGTGAGTTTGAGAATCTCTTCTGGAACTAATTTTTAGGAAGTTTACCCCCTGGAATATCCAGCCATATGCTTAGAATGAAATCTGAGTTTGTCTTGTGGATACTAGAATTGGCTTACACATGATAAGAAACGTTGTGTTCCTCTGCGGTTTCTACACAGTCTGTTGCTGCAGAAAAATGGAATAAGTTGCAGGAGATTTATCTTGCTTGTTAACTAGCTTTTCTACACACACATATTTGGTGGAAGTTTTTTTTTTTGTTATTAAGTTGCAAAATGTTCCATTAATGCATACTGTGTTTTTTCTAATACACACATAGATGGATGAGCTTTTTTTTTTTAAGAGCACCATTTAGATCAGCAATATCAAACTCGATTTCATTGAGGGCTGCATCAGGGCTGTGTTTGACCTGAGGGGGCTGAGGTGGGCATGGCCAATGTGGGCCAGCTCGACATCACTCATGTCAGAGGCACCTGTGGTGGCCCAAGCCAGTGAAAATGGGCTCCTGAGCTCCGTTTTGGGCTGTGATGTTATTCTGCAACCCTCTGCCAGTGAAAATGGAGCTTGGGGGGGCCGCGGGCAGATGCACTGAGGGCTGATCCTTTGCTGTTTCCAGGGCAGCTCCACAGGCCAGATCTAAGCACCCTGTGGGCTAGATCCAGCCCCTGGGCCTTGAGTTTGACACTCCTGATTTAGATGATTTTGTATTTCCACCATTTCTCTTTGTGGATATTTAGCTCCCCTCTCTTTTTTCATCTGTGTTTTAGCATCTATAAAGTAACCTGCCAACTAACATACAAACTGCCCTCCCTTTGGGACTGTTTAGAATAATTAAATCCGGACTATAAATTTTGCTACGTCTTGTTTGTGAGAGATTAATTAATTAAGTATTGTAAAATAATAGAAAAAAAAACCTTTCAAAAATAAACTTTCTATTATTTCAATTTTTGCTGAATATGCTACTTGTACTTCCCAAAATATTGAGAAAACAATAAAAATTGCAATACCCAGAAACTGACTTAATATCACTTCCAATCTTAAACTGCCAGACAACAGCAAGTAAATCAAATTGCAGAAATGCACTGCACATTTATCCAAAGTTTCTAGGAGAATAGATGGAAAATTATGGAATCATAGACTTAGAAGTCAACCCCATATTGATTGAAATAACTCAAAGTAAAGCATTCCCAATAGATAGCTATTTAAAATATGCTTGAATATATCCAGGGTAGGGAAAAGGACAGTCTCTGTGGTTAACAAATTCTTCAACCCTGCTTTTAATGTTAGGGAGGTTTTCTCCCCTTTTGTTCAGTAATAGAAAGGGGTTTGTTTTTGTTTTTTGCATGTTGGCTGTGATTCAGTTTTCTGAATCACAAAAGTCAAAAAATATCTGAGGGATTAATGTATCATTATTGCTATCTTAATAAGCACTTTGATGGGTTAAATAGACAAAGGAGATTTGCTAGGATGCAATATAATGCTTCTGTTTCATGTAAAGCAATGTGCTATGAAAACAATGGATAGATTGAATGAAGTTGCTCTTCTTTTCCACCTTATCCCAGTCAATTGCACTGAATGGGCATTGACCTTATCTGTTAAGTAGACATACCCACTGAATTTTAGAATATTAAAATGCACTGATTTCCAAAGACGCAAAAGGTCACTTAAAGATGCCAAAGGTCACTTAAAGTGTCAATTGGACAAAAAAAAAAAAAAACCATGCATTTTATCTTCTGTTTCTTAACTTTTTATTTACACCGGTAGAAGACTGCTAAGGAACTGAAATGGGAATCCCTCTGTTAGAGTTAATTGCACCTTAATCCATAAAACTCCACATCTGTGAAATAGCAACCTACCACATAGCAATTCTGTTTGGAGCATCTGTGCCTTATGTTTCTTTTCTAGCTCCACTGAACCATAGAAAGGGGGAACAGGAACGGAATATTTGTTGCAGTTGATTTGCTGTTGTACACATTCTGCTTTTTTAAAAGAAGCTCTGTACTTCCTTTTAATAAACTCACAAGAGAGCTGAGAGATCTGAAAAGATACCACACACAATCACTTTATTTAAATAAATAAAAAATCTTTGGAGAAACACTGATTGCTTCCACAAGGAAAGGGGAAACGATTAACTCCCATTCTATTTTATTGGCTTCTTCTCTGATACAGTTAAAATGTGTAACACATTGTAGGAATAGGTCCATGTATATGTTAATTGAAAAACAAATTTATTTATTTTTATTTATTTGATTTGTCAATTGTTTACAAGATAATAAGTACAAGTGTATACATGGTTGTGAATATATGAAATAGGTACATATAAGAAAAATAAAAGAATAAGAGAAACAATAGGACAGGGACGGTAGGCACGTTGGTGCGCTTTATGCACGCCCCCTACAGACCTCTTAGGAAAGGGGTGAGGTCAATAGTAGACAGTCTCAGGTTAAAGTTTTTGGGGTTTGGGGAAGAGACTACAGAGTCGGGTAGAGTATTCCAGACATTGACCACTCTATTGCTGAAGTCGTATTTCCTGCAATCAAGTTTGGTGCGGTTAACTTTGAGTTTGTATCTGTTGTGTGCTCTTGTGTTGTTTATGTTAGGTATAACATTGATACCAAATATGGTTTGGGTGAATAAATATATAAAACTTAGATATCATGGTTTAAGTGCTTATCACTTTAAGCACAATGCAGCAGGCAATTAGCCGATTAAGGGTGCGGTTAGAAGTTACAATATAAGGAAGCATTAGAAGCTGGAAAGCTGACTGTTACTGGCTGTAACTGACTGTAACTGTGTGCTGCTGCGACTTACTGTGTGTTACTGTGACTAACTGTGATTACTTACTGTGAGTGCCTGTGACTGAACTGTTGTTGTTTGCTACTGTTTGCTGAATATCCAGCGTTTGTTTCTCTGGAGAGTGAAACCGGAGGAGGAGAAGATATCTTTATCGGCTGATAAAGATATTGCAAGGACTCTTAACTTGGACTATACTAGTGAGTCTTACTGGATGGAAATACTGTGAATGACTTAATGGACTGAATGACAATGCTTAAACTCTAACTGGATTAAAAACTATTTAAACTACAAACAGTGTTTGTGTTCAGTGTGTGTATACTCTGGGGCCCTTCCGCTCTCCTTTGGCTGCCTGGATTGACTACTGCTGCAATACTCTGCTAGGGTTAATTCCCAAACCCTAACATTGGTTATGGGCCCAGCAGCATAGTCTAACTAACCAGGATATAGCAGAGAGAGTTGGTGTGAGTTGCACATTACTGTAAAAACAAACTGTTTTAATTAGTTTAAAATAGTCAAAATATCTGAAGAGTAATGGCACAAGTAAATTTGTCACAACTGTCCATGATATCCAGGCTGGATGGAACAAACTATGTTTCATGGTCAATGAAATGTAGTTTACTTCTACGCAGAGAAGGTTTGTGGGACATTATAGCAGACCCACCAGATGTGAGTAGCTGGGATCCTGCTAATGATGATGATAACGAAAAGTTACAAGACTTTAAACTGAAGAATGAGCAGGCTTTATGCATCATAGGACTGACTCTCTGTGATCAGCAGCTTGTCCATATTCGTGGAGAAGAAAATGCTGCAAACTGCTGGGAGAACCTCAGGAAGATTTATGTTCGGGACAGTGTAGGAGCACATATAAATCTTACACGGAAGCTTTTTCGAACGCATCTTCAGAGGAATGGAGATATGTTAGTTCATTTAAACTGTATGAAGAGCATTTTTCAAGATTTGCAAGAAAAAGAGCTTATATTTAATGAACTGCAACAAGTCTACATAATATTATCTTCATTAGATCAAAGCTATGATGACTATGTGACTTCGTTAGAGGTATTGCCAAAAGAAAGCCTCTCATTAACCGAGATTACAGGCAGGCTACTAGAGAAGCCAGAAGAAGGCGTGAGCGTGACGAGCTGAGAGAAGATAAGAAAGAAGAGAAATTATCTTCAAAGCTTGAAAGAAACCAGCAAAGCAAAGTAAAGCACCTGGAAGAAGAGAATTTATCTTCGACGGCATACACAATTAAAAAGTGTTTTAATTGTGGAGGCAGAGGACATTTGGCAAGATTCTGCAAAAGAGAAAAAGCCAGAATGTAAAAAAGCCAAAGAAAGCATTTGAACTAGCCACGTTTGGCAACTCTGATGTGAAGAATAATCTATGGGTGGTTGACAGTGGCGCATCTCACTGCATCACAAGAGATAAGACAAAATTTATAAAAATGTCTACAAGTTCTCAACATATATCTCTTGCCAATGGCTGGAACCTGAAAGCGAAAGGTCAAGGTTTTGCACGTTGTCCGTACATAAACCAGGATATAAAAATGTTGTATGTACCACAACTAAAGTTTAATTTGCTTTCAGTAAGGGTATTAGATAAATTAGGTTATGTAATTACTTTTAAAGATAATAATTGCATAATTGAAAAAGATAACAAAAGGGTAACTGCAGCTTTAAATGGAACATTATATGTCTTAGATAATAGTAAGAAAGGGGAGGCACAAACTGTATTTAATAATATAAAGCCTCATGAAGAATGTATCCATTTATTGCATAGGCGTTTGGGGCATGTAAATTTTAAAATGCTAAAACGTACAGTTGAGTTATCTGAAGGAATAAGGTTAAAACCTTGTGATAAATATTTGCGTTGTAATGTTTGCTGTGAAGATAAGAGCAAGGTATTGCCTGCAAATAGGCTAAATGGTTTCAAAACAAAAGAACCTTTAGAAGTAGTATTTGCAGACATAATAGGTCCAAAGAAACCCAGTATGGGAGGTGCTAGATATATACTGAGCATTATGGACCATTATTCTAGATATGGGTTTTGCTATTTAATGAAAAGCAAAACTGAAACATATCAACATTTTTCAATTGGCTTAGGTTTGCTGAAAGAAAGTCTAACGACAACTGATAACCCTGGTGACAGATAATGGCACGGAATTTATTAATAACAAATTCCAGAACAGACTTAAGGTAGCTGGAAAAGAGCATAAGAAGTCTGCTCCATACAGGCCAGAACATAACGCTTTTATTGAAAGAAGAGGCCAAACACTACAGGCAATGGTTAGAACAATGTTAAATGATTCTGGGTTACCTGATTCTTTGTGGGGGAGGCTACAATGTGTGCTAATAACATATTGAACAACGTTGTTAATACAACAACAGGTGAAATACCATTCACCAGATGGCATGGCAGGAAACCTGACCTAAGTTACCTGCACACATTTGGTGCACCAGCATGGGTGCATATTCCTGCACAACTCAGAAAAAAAGGGCAACATAGAGCTAAAAGATTTTTCTTCGTTGGTTATCAGGCAAACCATAGGGCATATAGATTTTGGGAGAAAGGCACATCTAAAGTGTTATGTAGTGATAGTGCCCAATTTCTAGAACATGAAGGATGGGAGAAATTAGAACAGGATGCCAATAAAGATGTAATTATTGAATCCTATAGAAATCCCATTAGTTATCCCTGTAACTTTAAAAATAAAGTAAAGAGACAAATACAGGATGAAATAGTGCCCATAAAGGAAGAAACAGATTCAATAGCTGAACAGGATGAGGAAGATGAACAGGTAGTAGTTCAACAAAGTCCTCCTGTAAGCCCTGTAATTCCCAGAAGAACTACACGTATATCTAGACCGCCTGATAGGTACCAGGCTAACACAGTGTGCCAGATTAATCAAGTTCCTAATTCTGTAGAAGAAATTAAAAAGTATCCTAATAAGGAAAAAGAAAAATGGTATGCAGCAATGAATAAGGAACTGAATTCATTAAGTGATATGAAGGTGTATGAAAATGCCAAATTACCTGCAGGAAAGAAATCCATTGGCTGCAAATGGATATTTAAGGTAAAAACAGATAAGGATGGTAATTTAATCCATAAGGCAAGGTTAGTAGCCCAAGGTTTTAGGCAGAATGCTAATGACTATGATGAGGTGTTTGCACCTAGTCTTAAGGCAGCAACCTTGAGAGCAGCTTTAGTGTGGGCAGCTAGTAAAAACTATATAGTTAACCATCTAGATGTGGAAACTGCTTACTTGCACGCCCCATTAAAACATATTATTTATATGAAAAAACCTGTTGGTATTAAAAGTGAAAATAAGGATAATAATGATTGTTGGTTGTTAAAGAAAAGTCTCTATGGTCTTAAACAATCAGGCTATGAATGGAACCAGTATATTGTAAAGGAACTAGACAATATAGGATTTAAAGCTGGTTTAGCCGATCCATGTCTGTTTAAGAGGGAGAAAAATGGGAAAGTATCATTATTATTACTATTCACAGATGACATTGCATTGATAACTGAAACTAATGATGAAGCAAATAAAATAATAGCATCATTAGGAAAGAGAATAAAGATCAAGCAATTAGGGGAGATAAAGAAGTATCTCGGTTTGAATATAAAGAAAACAAGGAAAGGTTTTAAGATATCTCAGGAAGATAAGATAAGCAAATTACTAAAAGATTACAAGATGGAGTTTTGTAAGCCAGCTAAGACTCAATGAGTCAGGAGTTTAGCAACACTGATGAACAAAGCCCTGAGTTTGATAAGGTGATTTATCAATCTTTAATTGGTAGTTTGAGTTATATTAGTAATTGGTCTAGACCAGATATATCGTACTGTGTGAATCAGTTGGCTAGATTCAATTCTGCACCATGTGAAAGACACTGGAATGCAGCTAAGAGGATATTAAGATATCTTAAAAAGACAATGAATTATTCATTGTATTTAGAACCAAAGGGTGATTTAATTCTAAGTGCATATGCAGATGCTAGCTTTGCATCAGAAAGAGACACTAGAAAGTCGACTTCAGGAACAGCCATAATGCTGGGTAAGACATTAATAGGCTGGAAGTCAATAAGACAACAGCATATAAGTTTGTCTACTATGGAGGCAGAATTCTCCTGTTTATCATTGTTATGTACAGAATTAATAATGTATAAACAAATGTTAATTGATATAGGTATAACAGTAGATTATCCTATAATTATACATGAAGATAATCAGGCAGCAATTCAAATGGCCACAAATATTGGAGTAAAAACAAGGAGCAAGCATACAGATCTAAGATACCTAAACGTGAGACAATCTGTAAGAAGTAAGATGATTCAGCTAGAGTACTGTATGTCGGAGGACAATTTAGCTGATAATTTTACTAAAGCCCAAGGTGCCAGTAATCACCAGGAGAGTTGTGAAAAATATGGGATTAGATTGTAAGGTATTATATATTTATTTCACCCAAAAGGGGAGTATGTTAGGTATAACATTGATACCAAATATGGTTTGGGTGAATAAATATATAAAACTTAGATATCATGGTTTAAGTGCTTATCACTTTAAGCACAATGCAGCAGGCAATTAGCCGATTAAGGGTGCGGTTAGAAGTTACAATATAAGGAAGCATTAGAAGCTGGAAAGCTGACTGTTACTGGCTGTAACTGACTGTAACTGTGTGCTGCTGCGACTTACTGTGTGTTACTGTGACTAACTGTGATTACTTACTGTGAGTGCCTGTGACTGAACTGTTGTTGTTTGCTACTGTTTGCTGAATATCCAGCGTTTGTTTCTCTGGAGAGTGAAACCGGAGGAGGAGAAGATATCTTTATCGGCTGATAAAGATATTGCAAGGACTCTTAACTTGGACTATACTAGTGAGTCTTACTGGATGGAAATACTGTGAATGACTTAATGGACTGAATGACAATGCTTAAACTCTAACTGGATTAAAAACTATTTAAACTACAAACAGTGTTTGTGTTCAGTGTGTGTATACTCTGGGGCCCTTCCGCTCTCCTTTGGCTGCCTGGATTGACTACTGCTGCAATACTCTGCTAGGGGTTAATTCCCAAACCCTAACAGTTATGGTTAAAGCTGAAGTATTCATTGACAGGTAGGACATTGCAATGTATGATTTTATATACCATGCTTCAAAAGCACATTGCGAATAAAGGTAATGTTGTATGGTCACTGTTTAGTACTACTGATTTTAAAAACTGATACTTTCACATTTTTCCTAAGAAGAAATTCAGAGAGATTTTCATAAAAATGATAAAGCAACATTGCATGGCGGCAAAACAAGTTTTACTCTCTTACTATATTCGTCCAACATCACAACTTATGTACAAAAGTAGGTCAAATGCACATCACATTTGAAACTCCACAATGTCTCTGATGCCCTATAAAAAAACACAAGTAATACAACCAGATTGTAAATTTTTATTCTTATTTATTTTTAGTTAGTTGCATATGAAATTTAGAAACCGCCTATCTCACTCTGGGCAGTGTACAATTAAACACATCAAAATATACCACATCCTTAACAGAATTAAAATACAATAATAAAATGATGATAGATCAGTGGGAGCTAAAATAGTAGAAGGTTTGCTTTGCAAGTCTTAATTAGGAGAGGCTACAAATTGGACGTTGGGCATCTGCAAAGCTGCCTATCCAAGCAAGTCTTCCTCTTCCTCCTCCCTCCGTCTCCCTCTCCCTCTCTCTCTCTCTCCTTCCTGCCTTCCACAAAATGGCTGTTTTGGAAACCTTTTAGTCCTAATTGGTAGGAATCACAGGCACCAGGGGTGTTTTTCTAATTGTTAATAAAATATTTAATATAATTTTTATATTCCTATATTTCTATGGCTTCATTGTTGCAGTGTCTCATTTCTGTTTCTCTCTTTCTATCACCTAGGATCTTTTAAGATTTCAAGCAGTTTAAAACTTGTATAAAAATTCAGTTTTTGTGATGGGAAACAATGCGTATGTTTGTGGAGGGGGGTATTTTAAAGGTGTAGTTTAATATTTTTGTTAACAGGTAACCTCTGAAATAGCATTGACTGAAAGTGGTTGAGAAATATTCAGTTTCCAAAGATACTGGGTTTTCCAATTGCTTGTTTATATCTAAGTACATTTATATCACCTCAGATTAATATATCAATTATATCATGTCGTTATTTTTTTTACAACTCCAGGCAGCATACATAATGCTTCTGCCTACTTTAATGGGTTTCTCACAACAATCAATCCTCATAAGATTGTTGCTTCTCACAACAATCCCATGCAGTGGGTGGGGATGAGACGGGCCCAAAGTCACCTTGTTGGCTCCCGGGAGAAGACCTGAACTCAAGGTTTTCCAACTTCTATTCCCGTATCTTAATGGGTAAATTTCAATGGCACCATTATGGTTGCCATCTTAACTTTTTTGATCGTGTCCTGTGGACTCCCCTCCCCCACTCTTTTCAGTGGAGAAAAACAACGAAGAAAAAATATACAGTATATTGACCTAGGATACAAGGGAAGGGGGGGAAAAAAGTGGAAGCTTTTCTCCTGTACCTCTTGGGATCTTAAAGAGGTTCTGCTTACAATCACAGATTCAATCCAAGGACACTGCTATTGTAATTAAGTTAATACAATTTAAAGGGAAACATGCTCTTTTTAATGTGGCAAAATCCATTGCTCCAACTAGCGTAATCCAGGCTTACACAGTGTAATCCAGACAATTTTACTACCTTGCAAATCTTGTTCCTTCTTAAACAGGCTGAAAAATTGGCCCGTTTATTGCAAGACCGGTTCTCAGATGTCATCGCTTGACAGAACTAATTTAACTCTGGAGCCTGCTTTGGTCCCATTATTTGATTCTCAATTCAGAGAAGCATTTTAAATGAAGGACATAAAAGACAATCCCTCGCTTCCTAAATGTGTGTACTTCTTCCCTGAGTCAGATTTACAACATACAGAGATAGAAAACCTTTTTGGCAGCACATGATTAGTTTCTGGCATCTTTGCAGAGTGCTGTGGTAGCTGACCTTGCAATTCCTGTCCCATTATATTTTCCCCCCTTAACACAAAAGAGAGATCAGATGCACAGCTGCTGTGAGTTAGCAGAGATCTCTTGAAGAGCCTGTCTTCAGTGTATTTTTTTCTATCACTTATTCTTCCTCCTGGAGGGAGGCGTCTGTATGAACTTCCAAACACATTATTGCTAGGTAATAGATAATTATGAGACAACTAGGAGTGAAGGGCAACATCAACAAAAGGGGAGTCACAATTGCTGACTCCCAACAGTCATTACCTTAAGATCGTTAATTCAGGGTTGGTTGTGCCTCCAGTTTATTTAGAGTTCAAGTACAATCCTGTGTCTAGGAAAGCAACTTCCAAAAGTTTCTTTGGTTTCCCTATGTTTTTTTTTCATAGCTCAGAAAAAGAAACCATCTAAAACTTGGTCTTCTAAATGTGACGGTGAGCTCCCACTGGTAGCTGCTGTCTAGATTCTCCGACTTTGGCTCTCGTCTTGCAAATGCTGATAGTTGTTTAATAAGGATTTTATGTATTCCCTTTTCCATAAGACTGAAAGTAATTTATAAAGAGGCAGAAAATACAAGCAATAAAATTAAGAGTAAACAATATCCTATCTATGTAATCACTAGGAATTGAAAATGAATTGATGGCTTGTGATAATCCATATAATACACAACTATCTATTTAACAGGCATCATAGATGCCATTAGACCCCAAACACTCAGAGTAGAAGAATCTGTGAAATAGGATGAGATTCAGTGTCCAACACAAGGGGAACAGCTACAGAAAAAGAATGTCAGCATGTTCCCATATCCCCATATCCTTGACTTAAATTGCACTGAGACCTTCAGTAAAATATCTTTCAGAGCCTTATTTAAGCATAAGCAAAATAATCTTTGGTTTATGACATGGGTGTTAAACTTGCCACGTCACGTTGCTGCCATGTGATATTTTGCAATGTTTTTCCCATTCACAGAGCTGGGGTGGGCATGACCTGCATGTGACACATCCAGCCCACAGGATGCCAGTTTGACACCCCTAGTTTAAGATCTTGCAAAATTTCACATTTGATTTACTATATTCTTATTACAATAAACTATATGAAAGTTTGCAATATTTGAGGGGCTGTTACAGAGAGGAAGGGGGGGGGGTCATCCTATTTTCCAAGGCAGCTGAAGGCCAGATAAGGAATATTGGATGGAAACAGGATCAAGGAGAGATTCAACCTAGAAATAAGGAGAAATTTTCTGACAGTGAGAGCAATCAACCCCTGGAACAAAAGTTGCCTTCAGAAGTTGTGGGTGCTTCATCATTGGAAGCTTTCAAGAAGAGACTTTCTTAGCCATCTGCCAGAAATGGTGCAGGGTCTCCTGCCTGAGCAGAGGGTTGGACTAGATGACCTACAAGGTTCCTTCCAACTGTGTTATTCTATTGTAATTCTATTCTTTAAAAATCTATTATTCTATTCTATTCTATTATTCTCTCTTATAGAACTATCACTTAGCAGACTAAAATATGCTGTGTTTCTGTACACATTCCAACCTTCACTTCGAAGATGCCCTTCCTCGCACAATGATGGTGTCAGTGGCATTCCTGTCAAGTACAATTCTTGCACAGCATTCTTCTCTGTTAGCACTTGTCAAATTCAGCCTCTAGGCCTGTCCCCATTGCAACACAATGGAGGCAGGAGGGCAAGGCATATCTTGTCAAGAAGAATAGTTCAATAGATATCCAGGAGCCAAATCATGTAAAAATTTTAAAAAGCATTTTTAAGTCGAGCCATTAATCAATGCAGCAACTGAAACCTATGTGTTAAACGGCTAAATCTCCTACTTCTGGTTGGACGGCCAACTGATGGAAGCCTTCCAGATGCTTTCAAAGGCAGACCCAAGTTGAATACAATGTAACAGCCTAACCATAAGACAACAAGGACACGTGTCACACTTGCTACTTGGTCCCAGCTTCTACCTGCTGTCTAAGATTATAAATATACTTCGTATGGGGAGAGTGTGTCTTCAAAAAAAAGCTAATCCTGAAATTGAAATAGAATCAAATTTATCACTGGCAAACAGTTTTTCCATCTGGATTTAATCTGATTTTCTTTAACCTTTCTAGCTCCACACAGTTTTTAAACACTTGGCCAGGATTTCCACATCATCCTCAGCTCTTCCTGAAATAGTGATATAAAACTGATTATCTTCAGTGTAGTGATGATATTTACCAAAGGCCAACGGGCGACCTCTCGCAGTTTTATATAAGTATTGGAAGCACGGAGAAGACAGTAAAACCCTGTGACATTCGCTCAGATGTTCCCTGTGGGCACTAAAGGAAGCTGCCTGGTAATGAAGGAACAAAACAACAATGAATGTTAGAATAACGTACAAAAGATGTGCTATATTTAGAACTGTTTGTCCCCATCTAATGCTTAAAAATGCTCCAGATTAAGCAGTATGTCAAACTTGTACCTCTCTAAAAGCACACTTACAAACAAGTTGAATCAAATAATTAAAAAATAAAATAAACATTGACTGTAAAAAAAACTTTAAAAAATAGTGTGCATATCAAATCAAACTACTAATTTTATATACCTATTTTAACTCTGAAAGCTTACTTAAAAGGACTTTTAAAAAGTCTTACGCTATTTGAGTTTTGAATCCATTATTACTCCAAGATATATTCACAATTCATAATTTTTATATGATATACCTGGTTGACTCTAACTCTGTTATAAATTATGCTCTGAATTCTTCTATTTATTGTTCTTTTTCTCTACCAGCAATGATCAGCTATGGTTATTTTCTTGCTTTGACTAAGTTATGAATATGAAAGTACATCTGGTTATTTGAACGTGTTTCATAGCAAAGAAGAATTAATAATATTAATTACTGAATTATTATGAATGTCCTATCACTACATTGTATTGGTTTTGCCTGACTGAGAAAATAAAGATGGCAGATCATATATTACTTTGCATCATTTAAAAAAGCCATCATAATGGGGAAAGTATTGCTCACTTGTGAACATACATCTTTAGATGAAATGATGATAATATGGATCTGTATCTACTGTCAGGATCTGTATCTACTGTTGAAGTACTAAAGCACAAAATCTTGTTTGACTTAACTTTTATAAAGTTGGTATTTTATTATTATTTTTTCCATGTGAGGTGCCTGATTTTCAAGAACTATTCACTGAAATCAAAAACGTCATTTTTTTTGAAGCTGAATAATTGAATGCAATAACAAAAATTGTGGAGAAGGTCAGCATGTTGATGTCTGTGACTACCAGTATGAAGGAAATCATGAAGGACCAAGGTATTTGAAAGTCACTGGACTGGAGAAGGCAGAACTGAAAGTTTGGGAAACAAAATGCGTATTTAGAAATGCAGAGCAGGATATGAATATAATATAGAATAACGTGATGGTATCTGGGGAGCTGTTCCATGCAAGGACATCTACATGAAAGAGTTTAAAAAGTCAAGATAATAGACAAGGTATTGTGATTGAAACCTGGCCCTGTTGTGTGCCAATGTGATACATGTACAGTAAAAACGGCATGGGGCTTCAATCACAAGATTACAGCTGCCATTTTGACTTTTTTATGCCCCTGCAGATGCTCAATTCTGTGAAAGATGTCAATTACACAAATGTCTTTTATCAAATAAAGGTATGAAAGATAATTATATTAGAATTCATCCTAGCTGTACAGTCTGAGTTAAAACTTTATTCTCAGTTGGAAAGAACCAACTGAAAGGAAGGTCTGAATATCATCAACATAGTTGAAACGTATTTCAAGATGGTTAGCATTTATAAAGAAATGTCTAAGACAGAAGAATCTTGCTATAGATTCAGTCTATTTCAACCTGGAATGCTGCTGGCTTGTTTTCATCTTGAGGATAGACCTTAACTAATTCAGTCCAAATTTTGATACAGATCTAGTTCCCCAACTTTGATCAATTGTAAATAATGCACCATATTCTCACGATTAAAACGTGGTCAAAATTAACCATTTCAGCATTGCCTAAATAAGAGCGATTGGCTAAATAATATGTATTTTAAATTATTTCATGTTTTCCAATTATAGATATTTTTCTGCATTTTTACAAAATGTGATAAAGTTATCCTAGAAGGAACAGCAAGTGGGATGTTTCTAATTTTTATAGGATGATTAAAATAAAAACGACAGGCACAAATTAATTCTTCTCCGTTTGATCGAATCTCAACGTAAATAAGTCTATCCATTTATCCATCTAAGAACATAATTAGATACGAAGATCCAGCTTACATAGCAACTTGTTTTCTTCAGTGGGCCAGCAGATGCCTTGGGAAACCTACCCAAATAGGCTGCGAAGTGAGCAACTATTTCATGTCCCAAAGGTGCCTTTTCAAAAGGCAAGTGGATTTTCTTTGTTTTTGCTTGAAGATGCTTCGTTTCTCATCCAAGTTCTGAACTGAAGAAGCTTCCTGGATGAGAACTGAAATGTCTTCAAGCCAAAACAACTATAACCTAGATCAGGGTCACCAACCTTTTGGACCTCAGGGACCACCCAACTCATAATTTTAAATCTTGCGGAACACTAATATGAATTTTGACTGACGGTGGCTTGCTGACATTGGTGGGAAAGTCGGTCCCATATTCCAGAGCTGCAGTAGTCACAAGACTGGCCCTTTGGTCATCCAAGAGCAGCTCCTCCAGTCCATGGCAGACTGGTGCACCTGGGTGGAGGAGCAGCTGCTCTGGGATGACCAAAGGGCCAGTCCTGTGACTAATGCAGCTCTGGAATATGGGACCGACTTTCCCACCAACGTCAGCAAGCCACCCCGGGTGGATTTTCCTCCCCAGCTATTGGTCTTACCTTTCAGTTCCAGCTCATGTGGCTCTATTCAAGGTAAGGTTTGCACTCAGCCGAAGGGTGGGGGCCAGTGGGTGGGCGGTGCAACCTTGTGTTCCCACACAGCCTGGATTAATTACTTTGGGGGGAGTGCTTTGGGGGGGACATTTCTCTGTGGACCACCAAAATTTTCTCATGGACCACCAGTGGTCCCGGCCCACCGGTTGGCAACCACTGACCTAGGTGACTGAGAATCTCCATAGAAAACCATTTCATGTTGTCCTTTGGATTCCATTGGGGATGAGACTAGAAATTTGTCAAGCACTGAATTATTTAATAGCTGTGCAGCATGCTTGCCTATCAGAAAGGGACTGAAATAGATTATGAAGTATCAGTTATGATACTTCCTACTCAACCCATCGAGATATTTTCCCCCAACACATGAAGCCATTTTACTACTGTTTATAGTTGTCCTTTTTCAGGGTAGGTGGACTCACTTCCAAATAACATATGGGATCCATTTGAGTCCCAGAGGTATTCTTGAAATAAGGATTGGTGTTGAAAGATGGAGCTTTGCTTTCGAGCATAGCAGCTTCTCATTAGTACTTAAAATAATTCAGTGTAAAAAGTCATTGGGTCAGGAACCTTATATACAGAAAGGAAGATGGTTGCAGACATACTGTATTATATCCCCATCTCTTCTATGTTGGGGATTCTAGTTTTCACTTCTTGAACGAAATGTTGATTTTAGTTATTGATTTGATACTTCTTAGATGTTTTCCTTAACTTTTTTCTATTTTGTTATTGTTCAGATAATTCCTGCTGTTGAAATAGGAATGAATGGCATTATTCATGGAACAATTCTTGCAGATTTACAATAAATATTGGATGCTGCTGTGTTCAGAGCATATAGAGTAAAGCTGCTTTAGAGGAATTATCCATGTTCAGTGCTCCTGATCCTCAGGCCAACTGCAAAACATCCAGATGTCTATGAGATGTGATGCCCTCACAGTGTCCAGGGGACTGTCTGTGTTCGACTTTTGTGCTTCCTAGCAGGTGGTTACCAAGTAACAATGTGGCTTCAGAATTTTATTTTTTCATCAACTGGGTAGCTGTATTAATCACAGCTGCTGCTTTTAAGGAGGAAAAGGGAAAAGTCTAGAAAGGAAGATAGTATTTGAACAGATCTAATAGGCAGAGATTATTCACAGGGCCATGATAAGACTGTTTACATCTGGAAGTGATGAAGAACCATATGGACCCCATATGGATCATTTCTTCCAGTCATCATAAGATAAGGCCCAAAGGTCTTCATCCTTTTCTTTATATTATTGCCATTTGATAAAGCATTTTCTGTTGACTTCCTCAGAGGCAGAGAGGAGTTTTGGAAATGACAAAAGTATACCTGCATAACAGTGGTGGGATTCAAAATTTTTTACTACTGGTTCTGTGGGCGTGGCTTGGTGTGCGTGGCAGGGGAAGGATACTGTAAAATCTCCAGTGATAGGTGGTATTTGCTGGTTCTCACTACTCAAAATTTCTGCTATCAGTTCTCCAGAATTGGTCAGAACCTGCCGAATACCATCTATGATGCATTAAAAGAAAATACATGTCCCTCTGAACTCTTTATTATAGCATTGTAAAAATCCAGTTTGACAAATTATGCAGTTTTGGTTTGGATTCCAAGCGTTTCAGTCCCCTTATTTGTTTTGCAGAAAACTGCAAACGTAACTATCATTTGTATTCAGTGCAGAATTTCTTTTCTTTTTGGACCCTATTGTTCCACTTGGGTTTGTAATAAATCTCTTTTTCTTGCTAGCTTTGCCATCCATGCGTAAAAGGAGCCTGATTCTGCGTATGTGCTGCTTGTTCCCTGACGTGCTAAATATATCTAGTTAGATGAAGCAGATCCTGGCAACATCTGCAGCTGTCTCTCTTACACGATTAGAAGGTCTGTTCAGAACTGCTTCCCATACTTTCCTATATTACAAGAGTGGAGAATCTGTGACCAGATGTTGCTGCACCTCAGCAGCTCTTGTGATTGGATTATTTTGACTGAGGTGTTTGGGAATAACAGTTGCAAGGATTTGCTATGCCTTTTTTGGGGGGTGGGGAAGATCTACCGTAGGAAGTTAACACCCACCCCTCTTCTAGAAGAATGAAATATTCTAGGAAATATTAAAAAGGCAGAATATTATATTTCCCTGGATGAGAAAAGGAGAAACATGTCTTTAAAGACCAGCACCAGGGTGGTGAGATCAGGGCAGGATAGGATTAGCCCTCTTCCTATCTTACCACATGGCACCTGAGAAGATTGCATCACCAGCAAAATTCAACCAAGCTACCCCTGCATGGCCACAACCAATCAGGACACATTTCTTGCCACAGGAACAGGAAGCAGGTTCAAAGCCCAGAGAGGGCATAAAACCAAGGGACTCTCAGCATCTCTTCCCTTTTCGCTCAGGAGCTCCAAGGCATGTGGTCCTGTCCACCATTAAACCTTCTTTCCAAGCAACTTCCATGAATCCAATGTCTTTTCCCCCACTTGGAACTGAATCCAGAAGGATATTTCTTCCAACACTACTAGCAGAAGAGTGACAGACATTAAGTAATAAAATGGCTATATTGTCCTTCAATGACAGCAATCTCCTGTTGACTATACTCTGTGGTTTTTAATTATTTTTAATGTTTTGTACCAGGGGTGATATTCAGAGAACCAGTAGTGGAAATTTTGAGTAGTGAGAACCAGCAAATACCACCTCTGACTGAGATTTTACAGTATCCTTCCCCTGCCACGCCCACCAAGCCACGCCCTCAGAACCAGTAGTAAAAAAATTTGAATCCCACCACTGTTTTGTACTATGTGTGTTCAGTTGTTGCCTTATGGGGGGGGGAGGGTTATAAATGTGAGATAGGCAGCTATATAAATGATGTACAGTAAATAAATATGTATTTTGCTAAAAACTCAATACATTAAGGTGTACATTTTTTATTCCATGTAGAATTATTTCCTTTTTTCATATAACTTTTATTATGAATTTTTAAAAGGAGGTGAGAACAAGGACCAATATAAAACAAAAGAAGGGAAAAAAGTAAGTCAAAACTGTAAAAGGAATGAAAAGAAATAGAAATAGCTTCAATTTTCTTCAATAAGTCCAAATACCATACTACTTCTTACTCTATGGTTACAACTCCTTCCTTTTATTATTAAATGTTTCCAATCACTAAAAGCATAAATCATAAATTCATTTTTTTCTGTTGCACACAAAACAATAGAACTATTTTCCTATGCACTAATAGGAGATGTGCTATGCTAATCAAGCTATGTTAACTGAAAAATCCCAATGTGGTTTTATCCACATGATTATGGTGATGTTATCAATTCAATCATGTCTGATTCTTGGCAATTCTATGAGCCAGGTCTCTATACATCTTCCGATCTTGCAGTACTTCTTTCAGTTTTAATATGTTCCGGCTAGTGTCAGCTTCGATGGTGCTTTATCCACATACAGTATATGAATATAAGAAGGGTGGATTATTGCAGATGAGCGTCCTTAAAGTTGGCTCCCAAGCTTCAGCTAGCAAAAAAAAATGTCACAGCAAGGTTACTATCAAGGAAATTGGTCAAGAACATATTACACAGGTTTTGAAGGAAACACATGAAAACTACTTGCAACATAGTTCAGGATCAAAGGAAGCACTTTCTGCCTTATGGTCATGGTTTGGAAAACTCCATTTGGGAGGTCCATTTTGTGCCAGAAAGTCATTATGTGATGGCCCTAGAGAGGATCATCTTGAAAAAAAATCACCCTGATTATGAAAATCCTGCTCCAATTCATTGAGTAGTCTTGTTAATGTGTATAGCCATCACATGATGCTTATTTTACCCAAACTTTTGATTAAATTTGTGTTGCTGCAACTCCTGCATTTAGTTGTTAATTTTCTTGCTGAGATGATAGTTTCTTTGTGATTTTAAGATGCATAATACCATTTTATGGCAAATTGTTTTAATATGTCCTTTAGCATGATTTTAATCAATGAAAAGTGAGTTGGATATTTCATAAATAAAGTAACATGTCCTGCTGGTTTAGACCAATAATTCATCTAAATCAGCATCCTATATCCAGCAGGGGTTGCTAGATATTGTTGGAAAGCCCAAAAGCAGAGTAGGAAGGCAATTGGTCTCTTTCGTTATATTGTCCCATAGCAGCTGGCAATCAGTCACATGCTGTGGTCTCTGAAGCTAGAAGGAGCAGGTGTTGCATGGAGCTAAATGAGCTGGTGGCAGTGACAGAACGAACTGCATCACTTAGGAAACGAGTGGAAACAATTTGTTGTGTGTGCTCTACTGCATTAAACATTCCTTGCAGACAGAGCACCAACACTTATACTTGGTATGACTTTAAAAACCAAAAATGAGCAGTGACCTATGCAAAAGTGATGTGTGGAATTCTATTGTACATGGAAATCCAATCCATGTTCAGTGGTGGCTCATTTCCAAATAACTACATGTAATTTGCATCCATGGAATTACTGATTCAATTCAAAAGAATGCCTTATTCCACACTACTAATTAGATTCTGTATGGCTGAGGGCAAGCAACTGGAGATGCCTCCAGTACCGAAGTACCTAGAGCACTGACCAAGCTTAGCAACTTTTCTGATGACTACATTGTCTCAGGAATTCCATCAACCCTCATAGCAGTGAAATGATTGACTACAAAAACTATGTAACTCCCTTGAAAGCAGAGCCTAGTGCTCACCGTTTCTGCTTTCACAAAATCTATAATGGCACATTTCATTGTTAAGTAATTACTTTACTTTATTGATAGTTTTAATTGGTTTTTAATTGTGTGCATTCTATCATTTTCATAGCTGCCTTGAGTGCTCATCAAACAGAAGTGTGGAATAATAGCTCTAACATATTTATTATAGCTTTTTTTGCACTACTATTACCGTTAATCTTCTTATCACTCCTTATCACCCATCCCCTCCCACTTGTGACTGTATGACTGTAACTTTGTTGCTTGTATCCTTACAATTTATATTGACTGTTTCCTAGTATGATTTGATTGCTCATTATACCCTATAACTATCATTAAATGTTGTACATTATGATTCTTGACGTATGTATCTTTTCTTTTATGTATACTGAGAGTATTTGCACCAAGACAAACTCCTTGTGTATCCAACTACACTTGGTCAATAAAGAATTCTATTCTATTCTATTCTGTTTAAAGGGTAATGTAAAGAGCCCATTTTTTACAAATTCACACAGATGCACCCAGAGAAGCAGGCATATTTTTCTGCCTTGATTGTAGTGAGCTTTACATGTCATATGTCCCAGATTTCCTTCACATCTGTTCTAATTGACATTCCATAATACTCTGAACTCCAGAAAATCAAGGGAATGATCTACTTGCATAAAAAGAAAAGAGACATTTAGGAACAATAATGCCCACTGGAAGCCATGTATCTCCAGCAAATTGGGAATTTAGCTGAATGCATTCAAGAAACAATCTAGATCAATCAGATGACTCAATCAGACCATTTTAGCCTGTTCTCTAACTCTGAGAAAGTTTATAGTGACTGTCAGTCTAAAACTAACCAGGGAGTGATCTTCCATGACAGAGGCTTCTTTCATTGTGAGACTATTACCCACCTGGACAGAAAACCAGATAAAACATGTGCTCCTTTATATCCATGGAGACAGATGCTAGTTGTGACAGGCCTATCCAGAGCCACTCTTGATGGAAAAATCCCAGCATGAGAACTGAGAAAACAAGGAATCTATATAATCTAATGACTGGGATGATTTTGGCTAGCTCAGGGAGGAAGACTACTATGCAACATGGTGGATATTACAGGAATAGCATCCCAAATACAACAGCATGCACTAAATATTGGCATGCTGCCATGTGAAGCATCTTCTAGACAATGAGAGAGCATCACTAGAGTTGGCAGCCATGCCATCTCCCACCCCATGTTGTCGCCTGTGGCGCTGGCAAGTGTGAACTCCCCCTCTTCTCTCAAACATGCTGGAATTTTCATCTAGAATTAATATTTTACCAGCACTGAAAAGCAGAATATTTATGCTGGAGAGCTCACTATTACTGTCACCTTAATTTTCCCAGTTAGGGAAGGAACCTACCACCTGTGAACATTTTCTGTTTCTACAACTCTCTGGTATTTATTCCCTTGCCAATTATCATTTCAGTGTTCACTCCCAGGTAATTTTCTATTCCACGCCTGTTCCATTTTCCAGATGGAAGTTAAAAATGCCTCTATGTTCCCATCATGGTACCTATCTACACATGTTCAAAAATACTTCTACCTTTAAGACAGCCATCTGTGGAGTCACCTGGTCGGCACTCAGCATGCCATTCCAAAGCAGAAAACTGCTGTAACCCTTGTCTTTCAGGACCTGTTAACATCACAATCCTGTGAGGAAATATACTGTAAGCAGGCACATGGACAAGAAAATGGAATGCTGGGATAAAAATCATGCATTGATTTTTTTTAGCATTTTTACTGCTTTAAAATGTTTTTAGTATTTTTATTGTAATATATTTTTGAAGTATACATACAGAGTCACTGACAAATTGGTGGCTATAAAAATGAATGAATGAATGAATGAATGAATAAGATTCAGTAGATAGCAAAGTGGCCTCTCCTATCTCCCTCTATCTCACTGTCTAGGGCAGGGTATCAAACTCACGTCGTCACAGTGTCGTCACATGACCAGGGGTAGGATTCAAAAATTCCAGCAACCGGTTCGCTGCCTGGTTGCTGAGTGGGTGTGGCCAAGGTGGGCGTGGCCTACCATAACTTCCAGGAGGGCCATTTTTTTGCCTTCCCAAGGGTCCGGAACCCTCTGGGAGGGTGAAAATGGCCTCCCTGGGCTCTGGAGGCCCTCCGGAAGCCAGAAACAGGCCCATTTCCGGGCTTCCAGAAGGCCCATTTTCCCCCTCCCAGAGCCTCCACACAGACCCTGCACTTACCTGCATCAAAAATGGCCTGCATGAAGACTCCTGGGAAGGGTGGGGTGGGGTGGACAGGACCAACTGGTCAGTTGAAATACCGGTTCAGTGAACCAAATGAAACCTAACATCCGGTTCACCTGAACCAGTCTGAACTGGTAGAATCCTGCCCCTGCACATGATGTATCATGACTTTTTTTCCCCTTTGCTAAACCAGGTGTAGGCATGGCCAGTGCGTGATACATCCGGCCTGCAGGTTGCGAATTTGACAAGCCCTGGCCTAGAGTAAGTGATTATCTTGTCAGCCTCTACTCACTGGAAATGGGATGGAATGATTATTCAACATTGTTTCCTGTCACTGAATAGAAAATGATGCTTTTCACCAGAGTATTCATATTGTTTCTTTTCATATCCAACACTTTTTAATGTTCAGGTGGGAACTTGTTAACATTGCAAGATTACCTCTACCACCCCAATTATTTAGATTCATTGTATTCAAACAGTGGACTAGATATAAAAAAATCCCTTGCTAAATTACTATGGTTGGGTTGCAATTGTGCATCAATGGGCTTACTATACCGGGAGCAGCGGAACACCCTTCCTGTGATTTCAAACAGTAAAAATGTTGTGATGGTTTATGATTAATCATTAGAAAAAGACAAGAATATCTACAGTATGTCAATAAAGTATTATTTTAAATAGTAGTATTTCGACTGCCATCCTGTTGTTACTTTCCCTCTCACTTGAATATCTATCTATCTATCTATCTATCTATCTATCTATCTATCTATCTATCTATCTATCTATCTATCTATCCATCCATCCATCCATCCATCCATCTATCCCCATCACCTAACATCTATCTCCATGTATAATACTGGAGGTTCCTGTCAAGGAGTATTTTTATTTCATGATCATTTATTATAGCTGGGTAATTTCACTTGCAACAGCTTGACCTGTTTCTAAACATGTTTTAGAATCATAACTCAAGGGCTCCTTGCAAATGTTAGTTCTTGATATGTTTATATGGGAACTCAGCAGTAGGAAACTTGGCAGAGCCAAGGAAAATAATGAGGTAATCAGGTTAAATTATTCAACATTCAAAATGCAATGGGTTTGATTTGTTGTGAGCTCTGATGTTACTGAATCTTTGGGCCATGTTGCTAGACTTCAGTAAATCATGGCTTAAACCGCTAATAGAATAACAGAGTTGGAATGGACTTTGTTGGTCTTCTACTAGCCTGGCAGATGATTGCAAAGTGGGGACTGGGATCTTGACTGGAATCATTTGGAGACGAGAGAAAAGAAGCTACTCTTTTCTCCATAGATAATCCCATCTCCTCCCAGGCCAATCAGCCAATAATTGGTTGTTTGATGAGTGGGAAATATATAAAATCACCTATAACACTGATGAATATTTTGCCCTTCTACAGCCAGCTTTGAATGCCAGAGACACATATATGATTCCAAGGTTTAAAAATGGCAATTCATCCTTGCTAATTTAAGCAAAGTTTGATTTTTCTATTCCATTAGGAAGCGCTTTTTGTATATATGCATTCATGCAGCTATATCCATGCATCTGAACAACAAAAAAAGTATATCCTTCCATAACCTACTATTTCTATTGATAGATATGAATCATTGGATTTATGGAAATACATTGTACTTTCTTATAAACTTTTTCATATCACTAGTGTGACATTATAGAATACTTTGTGTCAACAATTTATATTGCTAACTGTAATTTAAAGTCTGTGTCTCTTGCTGTCAGCCTCCCATCCTTATTTTTATGCCTTCAATACTCTGATTTCTCAGAAAACCAAGTATTATCTACATAATACTAAAACACGCCTGTTTCTCTTTGTGTAACATTTATCTGAGCAAAACAGTACATCATAGAGCAACAATGTTTGAACTAAGGTACCTCAAATAGGTTAACTTAGAGAATGTGTCCAAAATCTGGAGCTGTGACTTCTGTAGAATTGACTTTTGACAAATTTTATAAAACATTTTATGAATAATACAAATTGTCATAAAATACTTCCTATGGTCAACTCCTGATGTTTGACTGTTTCAATGTGGCCTACTTTTAAGGCAAATATGTCTCTGAAGATCTCCTGAATTTTGAAGAACTTTTCCAGTGAAGATAGTAGATTAGGAGCTGTGCCATTATGGAAGGCATTGAGGAATCTGCTTAGGAAATATCTCTGAAATGATGATTTAGAAGATCATGGATTGTATACAAAGTTTGATGGGCCAAAGTTCATCATTTAATTTCGGTGTCAAGCTGAATCTAATTCGCTGAACACTAAGAATTTTGAAAATGAGGATAAATCTATTTTTCGTAGTATATTTCTTGACACAGGATTCCATTATGGCAAGTTATTTTTCAATTTTTAAAATTATAATCACACTGGCAATTTGAAGATCAAATTCAAGAAGTAGCCAGGATTTTGCTAATTTTATATAAATTGGCTGAAATTTTCCTTCTAAGTTTCTATTTGTTTAAAAAGCTGAGGTTTGTTTAGAGAAGCATCAAACTCCAGCAAACTTCTGAAATCTTTTTTGCTCATGTCCTGCAATGGCCATATCACTTTTGAAAGTTCACCAAGATTATTGGTCCAGATTTTTGCATTGGCTGTGATATGTACAGACTTACTGGAAATGAAATATCCAAATTGTTCTCCTCAGGAAGAATTCAGGTTAATTTATAATAAAACCATAGACTATTTAAGAACTATCAGAGTCTCTATCATAACATTTAAGTTAAATAAGAAAATAAAAAACTTATAAACAGCTCTGTTGGATCTATCCAAAGTCCAAGGAATAGCCAAGCATATCCATTTTGGCAGTTCACAGATATTGGTAGAAGGTGGATAACCTTTTTCCAGTTGTTCCCTAGCAGTTGGTATTTAAGTTAAGTTTCCTATAATTCAGGAGGCAATAAAGATTCCATCAACTCTAATCAGCTATTCGCCTCCATGAAATTCCCCAGTCCTTATTTAGAACTGTCTAAATTGGTAGCCATTGTCACATAAAAGGGCAGCAAGTTGTATAGTTTTAACTGTACACTACGTCAATTGGTATGTCCATTTATCACAGCTGAATACAACACATTTATTTTCAATAGATACTTGCTGCAAAATCTGAACACCAGCCCTGTCTTGGACCATCTCACATCTTTGGGTCTTTGGGTCCTTGGTCATCTATTTTAGAAGACACCCATTGTTCTCCCATCAACTCCTGGCCTTTGCATTCATTTTCTTCCTCAAATGAAGCAGTATAAATTTTACATGGAAAGCCATTGTGATAAAACTGCACTCATAAAAGAACCTTATCTGTGTAGTGTAATAGTCTGTGATCTGCTGCTCTTTTCACATTATATTTTTCCTGGTAAGTATAGAGGCCTCTATCTTCATGCTTAGTCATCACTTTTGAATGGCTTTGATCTTACCAGGAGCTGGGATTATTCAATAACTCCGCATTCCCTCCCCCTCCCCGACCCAGAGACTGTGTCTAGAGTTAAGCCAGAGAGCTACTTTATAGATGGTCCACCTGACAAGATCAAACATAAGTCCCATCTCTACAGAACCATGTCTGGTGGTGGTCACAGGCGGTACAGACTAGCTCATTCTTTCTGATGTAAAAAAATTCCAGTAGAATCCCAGAGGCTCACGAACCACCAGCTGCTCCTTTGCTTTGTGGTTTTAAGAATGTGGATGAATTTGGAAACTTGTCACCAAGTAGAATCTGTGACACACCTGTCTCTCTTGTCTGAAAAGGGACTTAAAACATACAGTCATAAAATTAAGTTGTAACAAGGCATTGCAGAATGTTAGTCTTCTAACATAGATGCTCCATATGTCTGACAATGGGAATGTCCTTCTGTGTTACAATTTGTAAACAAGACAACAGCTGTGGAAAGACACTGGCAGCCCTCCATTAATTCTGAGAAGGCGGTCAGACAAAACATTAGAGGGTGGTGGTGGGTTGTGTTTTTTTTTTTTTTAACAAACTGGAGATTAACCAGCCATTTGTGTTCTCTGGATCAAAGAGAAAACCTGGATGAGAAACCACCATAAATCATCAAACAGAAGCAAGAAATATTAGCATATGCAACTGCCTTTTTGTGTCTGTGGCACCTGATTCAGCACATATCTTGACTACAGCAGTACTTGCCAGTCATAATGCTGAGATAATCGAGGGGTAAATTGCATGACATATAAAATTCATACTATTCAGCTCTCTCTCTCTACACACACACACACACACACACACACACACACACACACACACACCAGCCCTTACTTTAGCTCTACTCTAAGTCTTAATCCAGGCTGAAATTCTTGTATATTGTTCGAGAAATCCTCCCCCTTTTATTTCTTGCTTAGAAAAAACATCTACACATTTCTTTCTCAGGTATGATATGTTTTTCTTTTAATTCTTCTATGTTAATTAGGTTTTTTCTTCTTCCTTTCATCTCTGGGCCTACACAAGACACATATGTATGATCATCCACACAAACAAGTTGAGATAAAAGTTTAAGCTTCCCCATCACAATCTGAACAACACACTCAAGCTTATTTAGAAGGAGACAAAAATTGGATATGCCACCAGCATTCCAGAAGGCTGGTGAGGAGTTCTGGGAGTTTTGTGGGGGGCATCCGAATGGGTACCTGTCTTTGCCATAACCTTTGCTTGACATGTCTAAGAGCTAGGATAAATTTGTTCTGATCCTTTCCCCACCCAAACTACTCATGGATCATCTCTTTAGAGACAGTCAGCAACTTTCACTTCCTTAAGGCTTTCCTTTTCACACAGTGCCTTCTTTTCATCTTCAATGCACTGACACATGCTCTGGATTGGCACATAAGAAATAACATCTGCACCAACCCTTCTGAGCTAAGTGTCTGACAATGGATAGGTTTTCAAGATCTTGAGAATATGCATGTATGTGGTTTCTCCCCTGAATCTCAAAAGAGATTTCCAGATCCTTATTAAGTCATGTGCATGCCACGAATGTAAGTATGAACGTAGCTTGGCCTGTGAATACCAAGACTTGTTTCCCCTTCAGCTTATCATTTGCCAAGAATAGGAGTGAAAATATGCACCTTTGGGGTCAATAAACTCTAATGGCTTCATTAAGAAAACTCTCTGCTTTCTTTCTGTTTGGAGACTGAAGGGTTCTGCTTAAAATAAATAAGTACCTTGAGATCCTGGCCTAACATCAGAGAATCCATGTAGCATGGAATTTTGTTATCGTGTATAACTTTTTTTTCATCCTCCATTCAAAACAGAGCAGCTAAATTGCACTCATTTCTAATTCTGGCATCAGTAGCCCCCCAAAAGTGTGTTTTTGGTTAAAGAAATGTCATTTAATCGACCAAGTTTAAAAGCTCAAATATGCCTTTGTAGAGCTTTTCAACAAAAAAAGGGGGTGTCTTGCTTCTAAAGCATAAAATCTGTCTTGCTCAGATTGTCAGTCCCAGTAAAATCCATTATTTATTACATACTTGCTATAACAAGTTATAACTCAGTTTGAATTACAGAAAATTCAGCGTTGAAACCCTACGCCTATTAAGGTTTTCAAGGAAGGATATTAAAAAGGATTTCACACTTACATTAATCACTCTACACTCTCTAAAAAAAGTGATGTGGGACATAAAATGAATCACGAGGTGGAAGTGGTTGCAATTACTCTATTGGCCAAGGGTATATTTAGAGGAGAGGGAACTGAACTTCTCCAAAGTATGAGTGTACAGTTCTCCAAAGTGAACTGTAGATTGTCTGCCAGTTAGAAGTATATTCTGAACAGGAGTTAGAAATAGTTTCTGGACATGAAAACACTGACACCAAAGGCAATCATTAACACAGACACCCAGTGAAGACCCCTGGGGAGAACTGAAGGGAACTTCTTAATTGTAGGGAATAAGAGAAGAATTCTCGGGGATAAAAAGTGAAGCATTAACAGTTTACTAAACAATAAGCAGTTGTTCCTAATGATCCCTGCATTGATAAAGGATGGTGTGTATCCACTGAGTAGACTGGCCTAGAAATAACACAACACCAGCACCAAGCCTTCAAAAGAAAGAATGAATGAAGTGGAGAAACAATTTCTGGTGTCAACATTCACGATTATTATAAAAGGTGCTATGGCACAATTTTGAGGATTTTTTTTTCTCTTTTAAAAACTTAATATGTATTCCTTTCAGTCTGATAAAGAGACTCTAATCACATGATGATTCAGTGCCCCGGCATGCAGTAATCCCTTCTATAGCTTCTGTTTCTCTTTAGTTATATGGAAGGAAAACAGATTAGAAAGGATACAGAGATGCTATTGTTGGGTTTACTTTCTGGACAACTTTGAAAAGCAAACTCTAAAACATTAGCAAAGACAGACATTCAGGCATAGATTGCACCTTCCATGCATGTTAACTGTTTTTGTTTCTTATTTTCCTACAAAATTACTACAAAATTCATGACACATGATTAGGCTGCGACTGAAGCATCACCTTCACCAGTAATTATTTTCACTACCCTCTCAATAGATTTGTGGCAGAACACAAAGACCCCACTATGTGAGCACCAGAATGAAATTTGCTTAAATGAAAATATTGACAATAAGTCAGAAACTGGGAAACAGGGTATATACTAAGCACTTTATGATCTGCAGGAACAAGCTACATTCACATTAGAAAACAAGGCTAGAAATGTTACTATCCAAGTGAAATGTAAATGTAGCAAGGTTAGAAATGTAACTGAAAGTCCATTCAAAAGACAATTTAAATAAATCTAACAAAAAAACCACAGAAGGCATTCTCTCCAGCAGCAAACACCCAGATAAGCAGAGTTTAACACCAGACAAACAATCAAGCAGAACTATAGTACCCACATTCCTGCCAGCACTAGCTGGGCAAGCTAGTGTATATAGAGAAACAAACTCTACACTCACTAGCATTGAAGATATTACCTAGTTAGATAATGAAAATCTGCATTTCAAACCATCACGCTCAGCCAGCACCAAAGACTTCACAGAAATGTAGCCATCACAGAATATAAAGATTTTATATATAATGTTGACTATCAATATCGCCTTGATTTTGAGGCAAAGCTTTAATAACTTATTTTACTTAGATGTATTTTTTGTAAAAAATAAAATGAAAAGATTCAACTGAGCTTGCAGAATGGCTTAATAATAAATGTTTTTCCTGAAGTATTTGAAACCTTTGAAATATTATGTGAATAACCCTTATAGCACATACAAACATTACTTTTGTAAATGAGGATAAATTCCAAAGGCAGAGCTGCACTGGCTTGGTTTCCATTTGAAGGAAACATTCTGGAAACTATATTGCGTGAGACGCCTTAGGACAAAGGCCATTCTTGATGTGAGATACCATGTGGTTTTTCATTTACAAATTTACTAATATAACATCAGAAACCTGCTGTTTCACAACAAATAGCAAATACTGTATTCAACATGTCTGTAGTTTGCATCTTATTCTCTGCCGCCTTTGTTGGATATAGATTTTCCATACATACAGAGACCTCACTTTCAAGATACCTAATCTTTTTTTTTTCTAGTTGCCTTTATTTGCTGTAAGGCATCCCCCAGTTGTCCTGGAGCATTTTTAATGTTACCATTCCTTTCTTGACCATTGCTTTAAGACAAAATTATGGTGATAGTCTTATTCTGTACGGTATGTGTTGGATTAAGACTGGATATATTTATTTTTGTTTCCATTAAAACTTAATGAAGCAAGATAATTATCTGCTTACTATATTTCCAACTGCAGTCAATAAGTGAGGACTACCTGTATTACTTCTTGTCCCAAGTTATACCAAGTATTTTATGGACAAAAGTGGAATGGCTGGATGCAACCATGGATGCTGATAAAGCATGCTCTGTGACTGTGTGAAGCACTACAGCAGAGGTCTCAAAAGTTGGCAACTTTTAGACTTGTGGACTTCAACTCCCAGAATTCTCCAGCCAGCATATGCTGGGTGGAGAATTCTGGGAGTTGAAGTCCACAAGTCTAAAAGTTGCCAACTTTGGGGACCCCTGCACTACAGTATACCAGCGTTTGAGTGAATGGCATGACATGCACTTCCATATATCCTTGTGTCTCGCAGGACAGAATGATCAGAATAAGCAGTGCAAGATGATGTTTTTAAAAAAGTCAATGTGTGAATCCCAGATATTTCTCGGAATGCTTGAAGATGACAGCAGCCAAATCACATTTATGTATTATTTGCATTAAATTGGTATACAAATGAAGGGAAATATATGTGCCCCAGGATGATGTTGAGGGATCCAATCTGGGTCGGTCAAATGCTACACATAGCCCAAAGCACACATTCTGGTGCAAGAGAAGGTTCCCAAGTCTGAAAGTTCAGAAGAATAAACCTCTGATCTCAGTGACTGACTCAGATTGGATCCTGCTAAATTTATACAGACATCTAGCTCACTCACAGTGACGCCAGGTGTCTTACAAAAGTAAAACCGCCAAATACAAAATCCAATCAACCCATACCTCCCTGGTAACAACAACCCAACAAACCACCTGGTGGGCTCTGTATATCACCCAGGCCCACTGCAAAACCATGTCTTAAGGGCCTTTTGAAAGAATATATAGAGGCCAGTCGTGTCTCTATGAAGATGATGTTCCACAGGGAGGACCCACCATGGAGAAGGCTCTTCTTCCTGGTCCCACTAGATGGACCTCATTAATAGAGAAAATTCATAACAAAGCCTGCCCTCCTTTTCTGGTGGGTCAGGCATATATAATTGTGAAAATATGGTCTTTCAAATAACCTGGGCCTGAACCATGTGGGCTTTGAAGATGACAACAGAACTTTGCATTGATCCATAAGCAAATTGGCAAGCAATGGAGCTCCTGCAAGACAGGTGACATGTGCTAATCGAGACTTGTACAAAACGACGTGGGCCCCTGCATTTTGAACCAATTGATGCTTGAGGATACTTTTCTTTCTTTTTTTTAAACAAACTTTATTGATTATACAACTAAAATGTCAAACAAACACATACACAACACACAGAAAGAAAAAGAAAAAAATGATAAAAACAAAACTAGCAATTCTATTATCGACAGTCTATGATTCCTTGTTTGTTATCAATATTGGTGACATATTTACAAATACATCTTATTGCGAGTATATAATTACTACCTCTTTTAGATTTTACATTGTTTACTAATATATTTTCTATTTTTGTTCTATACAGTCATACCAGCATTCCCAGCTTCTATAATATTCTGATGTTTCTTTTTCCTTAAGTGCTAAGGTTAACTTAACCATCTCTGCACAGGCTGTTATCTTCTGAATAACCATTTCCTCTGTTGGAATATCTGCTTGTTTCCAACACTGTGCAAAGGTTGTTCTGGCTGCAGTAAGAATGTGCAGTATTATATATTTGACTTTTTTTAGAAATTTGTCTATTAAATATCCCCAGTAAGAAGAATTCTGGGGAATTCTTCTCGTGGATACTTTTCAAGGGCAGTCTCCTGTATAACTCAGGGTGAGAGGTGATTAGGGTGTGGGTGACTATGAGAAAAGCTTGTTGGTCTAGGAAAGGACACAAGTTACAGTTCATGTACAAACTACAGTTGTGCAAAGGCCGTCCTGACCACAACTGCCATCTGCTCTTCAAGCAGGAGTTGCGAGTCCAGAAGAACCCCCAGATTATGCATCAGGTCTGTCTGGAACTATCTGACTGGTGTTCTCTGTACAAGTGACCTACACTTGGGTCCAACTGGTTAGATTTCATTTGTATCACATACTGTAATTTGCCACATATTTTTAAAAAGGAAGATGAGTTGGTTGCTAGTCACTTCTTTGCAACTATGATGGGAACATCTGTTCCATTTTATGAACGTAGTCATCTTTTTTTTACTCAAAAAAGGCTTGTTCTACCCTAAGATTGCTACTTGAAAATGCTTAATAATCTTCTATAATTTCCAATCACAAATCATAATAAAGCATTCAGTTTGCTAACAATTCTTACTCTTTCTGCCCATCTCAGCCTTTTAGTTTAGTTTACTTTATTGTCACTGCACCTCGTGCAACGAAATCAAACACCATCATGCACATCATGATCATGACCATGAAAATAAACACAAACACACATCCTTCGCCCTTCACACATTGAACCGGAAACCCCCAACACCACACCAACACTGTACTATACAGCAGAATTCAAAAGAGCTACTGCCCTGGGATAGAAGCTGTTTTTCAGCCTATTTGTCCTTGTTTTTATTATCCTGTACCATCTGCCAGATGGTAATAGTTCCAAAAAAGGGTTCCCAGGATGAGATGGATCTTTGAGAATGTTTTGAACTTTTTTAGGGCAGCGGGAGCTATAAAGCTCTTCCAAAGAGGGGAGAGGGCAACCAATGATCTTCTGGGCAATGACATTAACCCTCTGGAGTGCTTTCCTATCTGCCACTGTGCGATTGGCAAACCATACAGAGGTGCAGCATGTTAAAATGCTCTCTATGGTGCAGCGGTAGAAGGTCACCAGTTGAAGGTATATACAGAAGAGTATATACAGAAGGTCATTCAGTTGTTGTTTTCTGAGAAGCCTCAGGTAGTATAATCTCTGCTGGGCCCTTTTGACCAGGGCTGCAATGTGGGCACCCCAGGTCAGGTCCTCTTTTAGGGTAACACCCAGAAACTTAAAACTGGCCACTTGCTCCACTCGGTCTCCATTGATAAGCAAGGACTGGATGTCTGATTGGTTCCTTCTATAATCCACTATAAGCTCCTTGGTCTTATTGGTGTTGAGGACCAAGTTGTTGTCTCCACACCATGAAAGCAACTGGTCCACCTCATCTCGGTAGGCAGACTCATCCTCCCCGGAAATAAGTCCCACCACTGTTGGCTTTTCAAGTTGGGGATGGAAATACAAAACTAGAGATTTCTTCTACATGACATAGTAAATAGTTCACTTAGGCAGTAGCACATTTTCTATAAAATACAGCAATTGCAGCACTAATGGTACACAGGTTTCATTGTGTTTCCATTAAAAGCCTCATTTTGTACATCTTCTGTAATGCACCATTAATGTCTTCAGCTAGGGAACAAAATTTATTCTGGAAGTGGCTTTTAGTGAAGAAATCCATAAATTTAGAATTAGTTTTTAAAAAAATATATAAATGCAAGTAATTGTTTACTTTTAACTGATTTTGAATGTTTTTGTTTTGTACAGAACAAACAAATGAAATTAAAAACAAGTTTACTAAATAACGATATTTACAATATATGTCAGACATTCAGACCTTACATTATCTTTAATAACCTTTTTTAAATGGTGTGTGAAAGTCAGTACAATACCTCCCTATTAAATGTGCATTCATTGTTTACTTATTCAAGTCAATGTCACTGCACAGAAAACAGATTTCTATACTAAAATTCTATGCACCAAAATTAGTTTATTATATTGTTGAATAAACTATTGACTGAATTTTACAAGATTCAATGTAATAAAGGATGGTTTACAACCTACAGTGTTTTGAGTACCCTCAAGATCCCAACAGCTACATTTGTAGAAAACCACAATGATATAAAAATGATGTATAGAATAACAGCATCCTTTCAATGTTACAATTATGTGCTTTCCTCACAGCTCAGAATCACAAAATCGCATCGTACCATGGTTATTTCATCATGCATGTGTTTTCAGTTGTCTCCCTTGTGGAAAGCTACAGGTACAGGATTTTTTATTGCAGTCAATGGCCAGTCTATAAAACCCTAGTTGGATACATACAATGAATATTGATTAGTTAGGTGAACAGATTTAACAGATAGCTGCACGTCTTATACAAGTGACAGGATTTGGCCACCTTAAAAGAAATGAGTCATTTGAATCTGACAATAAGAGATTTAAATGGAAGTGATCAGAGTGACCAGGATATTTAATTAGATATGGAATTAGCAGGTCACAGTAAGTGTCAGCACAAAATCCATAGTACAGTAAAACATGTGTTGATGGTTTCTATGAACGCTTCATGCAGTGGGCAGAGTCTAGATTTGAATAGAATCTGTTTGTATTTCCTCTCTAAAACCCCACTGATAGAAATACATTAAACCATGCCAGGTTTAGGACCGCCTTAATTTGGGAGCAGCAATTTCATTTAAGTATCCAGAGGTGGGGCTTCACATAATTTAACAACTGGTTTGCCTAGTGCAGAACCAAAAATGTGAGCTTGCGTCAAAGACACGGCAATTTTGTTTGCGTGGCTTCCAGCACACCTTTTCGGACTGCCGCGGTGAGTAGAGTAGAGGCGTGGAAATCAGCTGGGCTGCGTGGGCGGGGTGAGCGAGCCAGAGAGTGAGATATATAGGATAGGATAGCACCAGGGCAGGGGGGAGGGCTGGCCCAGCTGGTGGGCGGAACTGCCAGTATGGGAGAACCGGTCCGAACTGGCAACAGCCCACCTCTGTAAGTATCTGCAGGTCTATAGGGGATGGGAGGGCTACCTAAAGTACATCTTTGGGGAGGGACACCAAATATGTATTCAAGCGTTTTATGGACTGGTCATTGACCACAATGAAGATTCTGTTCTGTTGGGTTCTAAATACTACAGGCACAGGAAATGATTAAATCTGCAACAACACTGTGATGCAAAACATATGACTTACATATTTGTGTTAGGCATTGGGATGTAAATTTGAAAGGTGGGACTGGTGTTCTGATGTTGCAAACACAGCCATCATTTCTTTCATCACTGTAGTTTGTACTGAATGTCTAGGCTTGTAATCTATCCTCTGGTTCACAATTTATCCCTAAATATTGGGTACATAGAAGATAAAAAAAGATCATTACCTGATCTTTGTCTCAAAAATGGAAGAGGGAAGGGGAGGGGGAGGGGGAGGGAGGGGAAAGGAAGGGAAGGGAAGGGAAGGGAAAGATTTAAGAAATAGTCAGTCCTCTCCATGTCTGCAATCTATGTGTATGCTGAACTGCATATTTATTACTAATTCTGGGTGATGCACTTGCACCACGTGAACACTAGAATGCAGAAATTGCTGTGTTTCTTTCATTACTATAGAATAGAATTGTGTCATTTCAGTTCTCATATGATTTGTGCTATAAATGAGCTCCAAATGTGCTAGCCAACTGACATCTGTGCAATTATTTGTCCACCAGAAGAATTGGCTAAAGAAAAAGACCAAAAACACAAGAAAGTCCTTCAGTATTTTTAGCACATCTGCTGATTTTACTAGGGTAGTAATATCATATAGCACATAGCATTATTTATCACAAAAATATCATTACCTACCTACTTGCTGGAAGGTCACCAATTTAATGCTTTACAAGCATGACTGCTATTTTGCTGAAACAGAAAGCATGACATACTATAATTCCTTAGGATCACTTAACATGCAAAATTACATGACAGAGCTTGGGTAATTCTGGCTCCTCAACATTGTCCCATCAAACTAAAAAGGAATATTATCTGAAGCATGGACAGATCTTTATTTCTCAAATTTACCTTGTAAAAGTCTGTGAAAAAGACTTCTGAGAAGTGTCTCGGAAGCTACTAATTAATTATGCTTGAATAAATGTGTTTAAAATCCTTTTCCAGTAGCACAATCCTATTTCAAAGCTGGTTTGCTTTGTGGATTTAGGATCATTGTTTTGCTTTGGTAAGGAAAAAAAAGTTGCCATAACACATTCTATTTCTGCATGTGTAGCATTCTCAGCACAGTGTCAATTTGCAATATTAGTATATGCCTGCAGGATACTATTGGCAGAAGGGGAAAGAAAAAAGACTTGAGGTTCATATTAGTACAGGACAGAGTTGTGTTTAATCATAAAAAATTAAATGGGAAGCTAATATAATTCACAACCCCAGTTTCAATTGCAGTTTTTATTTTCAAGAATTCCCTGGGCATTCATTTGGACCTCTTCCATTTACTTAGAAAATAAAATTGCCATTTTTGTAAGATTAGAAGTTGCATTGTGTCCACAAGCACAGCAATAGGAACACTCCTAAAGGAAGGAACTTGAAGGAAGCAATAGTATCAATTTGTATTTTGATTAATATTGTGATAATACCCCGCTACCACCAACTGTGAGAAGACTCATGAAATGCTGTGAAAATTCAAAGTATGCTCAATGATCCAAGTTTGAGGGCCCCTTTAGCCCTTGATGGTTCAGCATTTCTGCTCGAGAAACTGGTAGAAAGACTACATTTATGTTCTATGGGATACAGACTTATTTTTTGATGTATACCATTTAAATTGAACTTTGCCATGTTCCCACCAAGTGTAGACACCCAACCTTTTCTTGTTTTATGGTTTGAGGGGCATTTAACGGTTCTTTACTTCAGCTTCTATAAATTCTTGCTAGAGATTTTTAAATGTAACAGGCTCATTTTGACCTCATTAATTTCCTTGAAATAATGCTACTTGTCTGATTGTCTAAGGTTTTCCAAATCACTGATCATTTCGTGTGGTTTGCAAGAAATTATCAGAGGAACAGGAAAGTGATGGTCAGTTCTCTGAGGATGAAAATATGGTCCCTCCCCATCAAAGAGGTCCCTCTAGTGCAGGGGTGTGAAACTGGTGGCCTGGCCGGATGCGTCATGCGTTGGCCATGCTCACACCCAGTTTAGCGAAGGGGAAAAAAGTCCTGATATGTCATGTGATGCCATGAGTTTGACACCCCTGCTCTAGTGGGACCAAGTAGAAAGGCCTTTTCTGTGGTGGTTGCCTCTTTGTGGGACATCATCCTTACAAAGGTAAGGCTGGCCCCTATACTTTTTCAAAAGGCTCTGAAGACATGGTTTTGTGAGCAAGTCTGGATCCCAGGGTGATGATATTGGACTCATTGTCTGAATGCTGTCGCCAGCAACCCAAAATCACCTTGAGTTAATTGGGTGAGCATATACAGTAAATCTCCTAAATAAATATGTGTTCCTTTCAAAATAAATGCAACCTCTGTTTTGCATTTCCAGAAAATGTAGGGATCTAGAAGTCTCCTTCAGATGTCTGCTCCACTGTATCCGCATGTCAGTGACAACCAGCAACGGGACTTTCCAAGTTTGACACTTGCAGATCAAGTATCTGATAACTCCTTTGATGAAGCTGTTCTGTTTGCTGTCTAGTCATTTACGGATCCGACTGAAATACTTCATCAGAGCTCCTCACATACCAAGCCTCCTTCATTTCCTTCTTCTAATCCCTTCTTAAATATATTTCCTTTCAAAGCTTTCCAGAGCTGATCTCCTAGCAAACTGCATCTGTCCCTTTTTTGTGATGGACGAGCAGACAGGAATTGCCTGCTAAAAACTAAGGAAAACTAAAGTAAAGGATCTGCCTTCACCTGTATTTTTACAGGGCTGCATAAACTGTGCTTTTCTTATTTCCAGGCAGTTAGAAAGACCAACCGCCTTAAATGGTAAGAGCACCATACACATAACTTTGTGCAGTTTCTTTCTACTCTCTGCAATAGAACTGGTAGCTCTATTGGTCGTCTTGCAGATACAGTATGTTCAAAACAAAAAGGAATCATGTAAATATTCTATATGCCTCTATATCAGTTTGAAAATCTGTTTTATTAATATCATTTAAGCTATGAAACAAAATTCAATTCAGTTAATGCAAGTTCAAATACCGCAATACTCAAGTTAATATGAATTGTAAACTGATGCCGGGTTCTGTTTAATACGATCAAATATTAAGTTAATGTGAGGCTAGTGTATGTCCAATTAAAGCTTATGTGTACACAGGTATGACTACGGTTTTAGACACTGCTAATCTTTGTGCGTGCAAAATGGAGAAAAAGAAGATTCCACCAGAAGAAAACAGTACAAGTGTAAAAAAATGAAAAGGCTCTTTATTATATTAGAAAAAACATTTGATGTCATTGAACAACATGAATGGGCTTATAGCAATGCTACAATAGGATGAGATGTTGGAATGTCTGAATAAACTGTCTATACAATAATTGTTATTTTGCTTTTTTATAACCGCACTAATTTTGTTAACCATAAAAATATATATTGAAATATATTATTTCATTAATATAAATACTAAACATTATGTTTAAATTTTTTCATTGCTTATTTCTTTTGGGCTGGAACCAATTACCACATTTTCCATAGAACTATCACTTCAAATAATGCAAATTCAAATAATGTAACCATTTATAGTAGGATTCATTCACTCTCTCAATTGAGACCTGTCTACCGTATCTTTTGAGGAGTTTCTGTTATCTGCAATAATTACATATAGGATCTATGGGATCAGGCTAATTCCAATGGGAAAGATCAGAGATATATCAGTTAGCTAAGTAGAATGTCTGGGCTTCCCAAAAATAGTTGTGTCCCTCCATCATGGCTTATATCTTGTTTATTGTGGAAATCTATCTGTGTTGGCAGCTTGTATGCTTCATGACATTTTCAATATAGTAGTAATAGCTTTAATGTATTAATTATTATTATTTTCCAAGGAAATACAGCAATCATATTTTTTCAGCATTATTTGTATAATGAAACATATGACTTAAAAAAACCTATTCAATTACAGTTAATCCTCAACTAACCCATTTAGTAACTATTCAAAGTTACAATGGCACTGAAAAAAGGGACTTATGACCATTTTTCAGTTGCAACCTTTGCAGCATCCTCATGCACATGTGCTCAAAATTAAGATGCTTGCCAAGTGGTTCATAGTTATGACCGTAGCAGCATCCTGGGGTCATGTGATACCCTTTTGCAACCTTCTGACAAGCAACATCAATGGGGAAGCCAGATTCACTTAACAACCAGGTTACTAACTTATCAACTGCAATGATTCACTTAACAACTTTGGCACAAAAATGTTATAAAATGGGGCAAAACTCACTTAACAACAGAAATTTGGGGCTCAACTGGGGTCATAAATTGAAGATTACCCATACTCACACCATATTCCTTTGCATTTCTTTCTCTTTAATGTTCTGCTATGGAACAGTGTTCTCCAGGTATATGCTAGGCTTCTTGATGTACAGCAGCATCTCCTAGTGGACATAATTTTTAGGCTACCTTGCAGATTGAAAAGTAAGACAGATTTCTCATATATTTCCAGCATCTTTATTTAAAACTGTATTTTCAACTAGTACATGGTTTTCTGGGAACACAACATAAAAACTTACAAACAAAAAGAGATTTTATCTCACAGCAAACTGTCAGGCTTTTGTTCCATTAACTCAGTGTCAACCTTGAAGCTGACCTGACTGAAGCCATTTTGAGGCTTCAGTGTTGCCACACTGGAGCTGAGGGATAGGGAAGGGGGAATAGAGGTAGCTGGTATTTTGTAGCCAAAATACTTTCCTCTGGGAATCAAGGGCATTCCTACAGGTGGCTGGGGAGAGGAGGAGCAACATTGCCTGGCAACCAGACAGGACCATGATTGGACCTTGTGATCGATTGTTTGGGGAAGGGGGGAAAACTTTCACTTTTATTTAGATGAAAACCACAGGAACCTTCAGAGTCGGTTTTCACCAGAACTGTGCCAATATGATACATCCAATAAAACTATTTGTTGAGGAATCTACCTGCTGTCATGATTCCGGCACTTAACCCCATTTAAATCATAATATTTCTATGGTCTTTTAGAGTTGCCACCTGCCTTGGAGTTTTGTTTGCTATGGGTGTTGTTACTTGAAATCCTGACACTCAAGATTAGCAGACCTGATCAATGGTGGTGCTTTAGAATTCCAGACAGGGATATCATCCTTACTTGGCTATACTAAGAGTAGAACTGGGGCTTCTATGTGCAAAGACAATAGCATTCCTCAAGTTCTCGAAAAATTTGCAACACCGAGAAAATATTTAGCCACAACTTTGACAAAATTCAGAGAAAAAATCCTATACAGAATATTGGATCCTCTACGTCAGGGGTACCAAACAGGCAGCCTGTGGGCCAGATGCGTCACATGCAGGCCACGCCCACCCCAGCTCCTCAAAGGCAAAAAAAATATGTCACAATACATCATGTGACATGATTGAGTTTGACACCCGTACTCTATGTGGTGGGTAACAAGTTATTTTTGTGGTAATTGGGAGCGCTGTAAAATCATCATGATGATTCCTGAATATTAGCAAAATAGTTCTTGACTTATGGCAATTAGGACCAGAATTTCCATTACTAAGCAAGGCAGTTAGGTGAATTGCATGCAATTTTATGACCCGTATTACCACAGATAAGTGAATCCAGCTTCCTCCAATGGACGTTGTGTGCTGGCTGGGAAGGACACCAATGGCAGCCAGAATCTGCCATCTTGTAAATAAATGCTGGTTACCAAGCACCTGAATTTTGATAACCTGACATGGGGATAGTGTAATGGTTGTGTGAGGACCATAAGTCACTTTTTTCAGTGCCGCTGTCACTTTGGTCGCTAAATAACTACCTATATCAGGGGTGTCAAATTGGCGGTCCACGGGCTGGATTCATCACATGAGGTTACACCCACCCAGCTCCGCAAAGGCAAAAAATATCGCGATGCCTCACACTGTGATGTGGCGAGTTTGACATCTGTGCCCTATTGCATTTCAAGTATTTTGAGCTTGGAAATAACGCATCTAAAAACTATAGCCTGCAAAATAGGTTTTACATTTTAAAAAAGTTATCTTAATTTTTTAAAAAATAAGCCCAAGATTTATCCAGATATACACGAGCATTTTGTGGTGTGATTTCCCTCATTTCTCCAACAAATCTGAAGTGTAATCATGTTAAAATGTTACTGATATAGGATAGAGAAAGTTGTTAAAAGAAATATGATAATTACTTAAATTCAGTACCACTGGAAAACCTTTTACCCTAAATGAATTTCCCTCATTGTTTTCTAAAAAAGCCCCTCTGATTGAGATTGAGATGGATTATTATACATCTACTACTATGTGTTTTCAGAAAATTTCCCATGTTTTAAATTAGGGTCCAAGCTGAATTACATTTTAAAATTTCTAAATAATGTGATGATGCATTTATGTTTGTACCACATGTGAACAGGCCCTGAATAATTTTTTAAAAAATTAAAGATAAAATAAATTACAAAAGGGAGAAAACAGCTATGCCACACAATAGAAGTATTGTATAGCAAGTGATAACTTTATTGGCATTGGTTAGAAATACTTTTATAATTTACCAATAATCAGAAGTACAATCATCACAGAATTCACATTGTATGAGGCAGACTGCGTTAAAAACACACCAGACTGGCAAATACATTTATGCATTTTTAAGCCAAACAATGTTTTTAACTGAGTAGAAATTGAACAGACTGTTCCAGAAAATGTAACCACATTATTAAAGAGAAAGTGAGCTAAATTTATAGAGCTGCTTGAAATCTGGTTTGCTAATTGTCAGCACATCTGGATTTACTAACAGATGGTTTCATACAAAACAAAAACTACATTTAGAAGGTAGTTTATTAGCTTTCAGTTTAAAGGCAAAACAACAATCACTCTTACAAACATATGCAGCTGTCTCATTTTCACAAAATAAAATTATATGTATAATTTTTTGTTAGGAATAAACCTGAACTTGTTTCTTCCCATTTACTTCTTGACAGCTTTCAGGTACCAGGTTAGGACTATTGCATTATCTTCTTTAGCCCAGACTAGACTACCCTCCCCCCCCCCCCCCCCCCCCCCCCCCCCCCCCCCCCCCCCCCCCCCCCCCCCCCCCCTCTTTCATATATATATATATATATATATGAAGGTAATGAAGTAATCCTGACATGGTACCTGAAAGCTTTCAGGAAGTAAAGAAACAAGTTCAGGTGTATTCCTAACAAGACTCCAATTCAAAATGGAGCTATACTACAGAAAGTGTGCTGCACAAAGTTTTCCCCTGAATTTATAGTTTCTGCTACATTAGAAGTCACACCATGTTATTCTTTGCCCAACTTTGGCTAGTGTGCCATTGCAGCTGCCTCTAAAATGTGAGACTTTATTTATCATCATTTATTTATGTTTTTCTCCCCTTATAACTGCTGTAGTTGGCTCTACGTGGCACTTATCCTTGAAGACCATTCAGAAATTAGACCCGATTCAAAATGTATCTTGTTTGCATAGTAACAGGTCAAGTCTAATAATAGCCATGAAATACCAATATTGCAGGAGCTGCCTCAGAAACCCTCCTGTCTGCATTTCATTAAACTGTGCTCTACCTGAATGCCATAGTGTGACAGGATTATTTTAAAAAAATACTGGTGGTTTCTTTATTGCAAAGTTGGCAATGGACACAGTAACACATGATACTGGACAGTATGGGTTTTACTTGTTATTTGTATTAAGTATTTACAAATGGGCTAAGCAACACATTTCTGATGTCAAGTTTCCTCTCAGGTCTCTCCTCCCAATGACTTCTACCTCTTTCTCTTCTGCTTTCTCCTTTCTTCCCTCCAGTTTCTGGCTTGATGTGTATTTGTAAAAAATAAAGGACTGGACTTTACATAGTGTGTTCAGTGTGGCTTGAATGTTCTCCTCCAGCCGAAATAACTACTACTTCTCTAATGGAGGATGAACCTCTCTCAGAATCTTCTGCTGAATTTCCCCCCAGGAACTAAGGCTTCTCTATTGACAGCTGATTCCCTCTGCTTCCTCCAAGATCTTTGATGTAGCGAACACCTGCAGCCAGCCAAATCCATCCTTCCCATTCTTGGATCTTGTGTGGAGCTTTCATGCCACTGGGTCTTTACTTCCCTTCTTCCAAGAAAGCCAGCCTGGACTGTTTCATCTCACTCTAAACAGGAACCAACAAATGTTCAGCACGCTTCAATTCTCTGTCCAGCTTCTCTCTTTCCAGCTATTCTGTTTACTCCAATTACTGTCCACTTCTCTTGACTCCTCTTCTCTTTGTCCACTTTTTTTGTTATACCAACAATATATCCTACAGTAACTTAAAAGGTGGATGCCCCCTCCACTTGAGTCCCCAACACTGTATTATATGGGACACCTGTCATAAAATCTCCCCACACCAGCCATGGTTAGCAGCCAGGTCAACTCATTGGGCCTTTTAATAGAGCAGCTGCCCTTCAAGACCAGAATAGAGGTTTTTTTCTCTCCTTTTACTCATTCAGCAGCAGCTATGCCAAGCCACTCAAATCTATAGGCCACGTTAACAAAGAAAGCAGCTGCTATAATTGTATTTTCATGGATTTAGGGTCTTGTAAATATTTCAGGGTAACATTGCATTGCAAAATGAGAGCTTAAAATGTTTCAATTAAAACATTCCATTTAAAAGTCTAAAGCTCCCTTTAAAAGGATTTTAAAATAATATTGTAATACTCTTTTAAAGAATATTCTATTTTTGTTTGAATTGCTGAATTCTATTTTGCCTACTGTACTTTAAGTTATTTAATACTACAATAGTGTATTTAAGCCAGACTAGTTCAACAAAAACATAAGATCTAGTATTTGATTTTACAAGGAGTTAAGTTGTATTGCACAACACTGAAAAAACAAAGATATAGTGACAATATTTGATTGGGAACTTGAAAAATATGCAGCAATGAGAGTATATACAGAAGTTTCTCTAAATTTAAGCAAGAATAAGCCCATATATACTACATAGAACACAGAAAGGGAAATTAAATGTTTATATATTATATGGTTTTTAGTGCTTATGTTAATGTTGTAAATTAAAATAAAAAGGGGATGGAAATTACTTGTTTCCTTATCTTTTCCTTATTTTTAGTATTTACTAATTTAGAGAGGATTTGTCACTAAATTCAAAGATTTATGCATATGTATGTATGTATGTATGTATGTATGTATATGTATATATATGAGATATCATAAAACACTTCAATGTAGTTTGTCTGGAATAGTTAACTTTTGCTATATTGAGCTGTATATTTGTTATATTGAATAACTCAAGAAATTTAACTTATTAATATTCTTCTATAATTATCTACTTCAAATAATTTTTGAAAGATATTTCTGGACGTGTAATCACAACATAAACAAAAGTAGTAGTTCTAATGACTGTATTCACTGGACAAAATAAAAGACAATCAATGTCCCTGGTAATTTGTAACCACACATTCAAGTGTGCAAAAAGCAGTACATTGCTTTTGTTGGAGAATGACTTCTAGAAATCTGTTATGCATATACATAGTTATTAAAAGACAATCTCAGTACCTCACAGATGTCAAAATGCGTAAGTGCTTTTCCCTTTTTGGTCTTTAAACATGTTTAGCACATATGTAAAGCATATATAAGCCATTTAAGATTACATGGTCATTGTGATTTAAAAAAATACAAACCTATTTGTCCCTTCTTTGTTCATATAGAATATCTTTTCTTCAGTTAAGTTTTTTTTTCCTGATTTGACTCCAAACTGAAAATTTAAAAGTAACTGTTGGTATTGTAATTGGATATGAGCGTAGCTAGGTAACCAAAAGACACTGTCTTTATAAAACATGCTAAGCAAACAAAGTACATTATGACTTAGCATGCTGTGTGAACTCAACTAATTGTTGTTTATTCAAAATACCAGGATCACTTCGGTAGCAGCATCTAGCAACCCTGGCTCAAAATCAGACCTTATTAGTCTAGTATAGATCATTAGCGAATATCCTCGCCGTAAGTTATACATGTAAAACACACAAACGCGCGGGCACACAACCTTAGAAGGCAGCAGTGGTGAACTGCTTCTGTAATATTGCCAAACTGCATGCCCATGTAATCCCACCCCCAGGAGCCACAACACAAAGAAACCAATACGTTCACATTCTATCGTAAACTACAGCTTAGCTACATTGTATTTAACCCAATCATTCCCGTGGCTTTTATCTGTCATTGAGTCAAGCCATCCACCCATAACTTATTCAATAAGCCAATATTAAACCAACTATTATGAAAATACTAACACTACTCCCAATTCCTCGCTTACCACTATAAATATTTTTTTCTACCAGCCATGGGGCCGTTTATCTTTTGGTCGAGAAGAAGTCCCAGCAAAACCACATATTCGCAGCGCAAGCTGGGACACATTTTAGACCAATAGGCGCTGCCCATTGGCTTTTTGAGGCGGAGCTTCCGGGGTCACGGTTAAGAGGTAGCGGTTTCCTTCTGGTCGGCCCAAAGGGCATATAAGGAAGTCCCGTCCGGGCCTCAACCATAATCGTCACCGACTTCAGGAAAGGGTGTTAGGAGGAAGAGTTGGAAATAAACACTCTGGCCCGGCGAGGAAGGGCGGCTGAGGAACACAAGACGGGTCGGAAACATAATTAAGGGAAACGAATAGGCTGCGCGACAAAATTTTTGATCGTGGCCGAGTGACTTGTTTCCCTCGGGTAGGTAACACGGACATTGAAGTGGACGGGAAGCCCCGGGAGAATAGATTATCCCTGTGATCTAGAACATTAGGAAAGATGCAACACGGACCTTAAAGTAAATTGAAGCACCATCATGTTATTTATATATAACATATATATGTGTCTGTCTGAATCTAAAACACAGTATATCAGATAATATTCAATCTTACGCTAAATACGGGTTGCCTGTAATTGTTATAATTTAAATATTTCTCTCGTTAGCATTTTTACATTTTGATTTTTGTGTTATATATCACTGGGTAAATATCTAGTTCCCATTGAAAAGTGAAATATGTTAAGTCAATATGTACTCTCTTCTATCTGTATAAGAAGAATTCTGTAATTATAAAGTTATATAGATGATGAGATTTTCCACGCATTTCTGACAAAAAATAAGTTTATAGGAACTGTTTCAGTGGGTGCAAATTGTCATTGTGCAGGTTGCTTCAAACTTACCCATTCTCTATACTGAGTGAGTGATTATATGCCACCGAATTAGTGTCAGCTCTTAGTGGTTACATTGTTAGACTTTCTCCAGTAAAAACAAACATCTTGAAACTAATTTGTGTCCTCCCACTTTTTTTTTTGCATTTGATATGCCCTACTGATATTTGACTTCATATTAAAAGTGTATGCACTTTTAATTACTGTAATCTCTCTTTCAGGACTGTCACATAATCTGATGCAGTTCTCCCCTGGATATGGATCACAACCTCAAAACTATAAAGCTCCCTCAGGAAACTTCTCACAAGTGCCCAGTAAAGCGATTCCTTCACAGCTGGAAAACTATTATGGTGCAGATTATTATTCTGCCCAATGCTCTGTACCAGCACAAAATGCTAATGTCTCTTCTGTGACACCGAAGATGTTAAACTCACAGGGATCACAATACTTGTACAATAGAGCACCTCATAATGCAGAACTGCCAGGACCTATCCAAGGAACAGTACCTCCTGCATCCCAATTGCATACCAGCATTTCACAGTCATATTCTTCATTTAGTGGTCCCTACAACAATTCCGTCTTGCATTCTGCCAGCTCTTCTGTTCCATCTCAGGGATTTGTTGCTTCTTCTAGTCATTATCCCATGCCTCCTGTGTCTAGTGCTGCATACACTAATATTGTATATCCTCCCATGTCCACTGACAATCCATATGGGCAGATGCCTAGCTCACAGCCTGTGATGGCACATGGCCATTTGAATGCAGCAGGTGCTTATTCTAATCAAACTAGAGCCCCACCTATAGGACAACCCAGAGTTCCTTTGGGCTACACTTCTGCATCATGGAGTGCTCCAGAGCTTCAGCAGGCTCAGGGGAATCGCAGCAGCTTTACAGGATCTCTTCCTGAAGCAAACAACATGATGAGTACAGGTATTGCACAGAGAAATTATATCTGACAGAATACAAGTATGCTTAAAAAGAATTGACTGATGAATTGACGAAGTGTGCAAGCTAAGGAAGCTAAATGTTTTTACTATGCTTCATATTTTCAATTTTTTTCCCTACTCACTGTAGCTTGCTTTTTCTTTTTGAACTATAAGCCAAGTAGCTTGATGCTGTTAAAATAAATTCTGGCTTATGTGAAAGATTGTTTCCTCTATTTAAATCACCCATATCTTTAAAAGAATAAAAATGATTATTTACAGGATTTTACTAAGCAACATGTTGCCTATAATAGGCAAAGCTGATTTGTGCATTATTTTCAGACTACTTTCACTTTATTGCTTCTTTTTTTCAAACTGGAAGCTAATTCTTCATTTTCTTGCTGATATTAATGATCTTCAATAGGCTAATTTGTTTTTCAAGTTTGATTCCAAACATCCATTCAATGTTTGGGTGTCTGTAAGCAAATACATGTATAGATAGTCCTTGACTTACGTTGACAGTTGAGCCCAAAATTTCTACTGCTAAATGAGATATTGTTAAATCAGTTTTGCCCCCATTTTATGACCTTGCTTGTTACAGTTCTTAAGTGAATCATTGCAGTTATGTTACTAACACAAGTGTATCTGGCTTCCCCATTGACTTTGCTTGTCAGAAGGTTGCAAAATGACCCTGAAAACGTGCAACCATCATACATATGAGTCAGTTGCCAAGTTAATCAATTTTGATCACTTGACTGAAGATGTTGCAATTGTCATAAGTGTGAAAAATGGTCATAAGTCAGTTACTTCCATTGTAAGTTTGAGCTCTAACTAAGCAAACTGTTGTCAGTGAAGGACTACCAGCATAGAAAGCAAATATGTGTAATGAAGCAAATTAGTAATAAAAAGATTCATAGAAGTCCTACACAAATTTTTAAACTCTTTGAAAAATTCTTCATTTCTTCATTACATTTATCTATTGCAGGTGTGTCACACTCGCGTGTGTCACACTCGCGTTGTCACATGATGTATCACGAGTTTTTCCCTTCCTAAAACTGGGTGTGGGCATGGCCAGTGTGTGACGCATCTGGCCCACGAGTTTGACCTGATCTCTTGTGATATAACAGGCATCAAGAATTAGATGCTGAGTGTAATCAGAGTGGGTTCAGTCATTAAGACCGCAATCTTTTCTCTCATGAGAATAAAAATTACATTGTAAATATGGGATTTGTCATCTTTGCTTACTTATATCATTTAAGACTTAAACAAAATTATCAAACTATATTAACAGACATACTGTAAATGACTCTAATTTTATTAAAAAGGTTTGAATCCATTATCTGCGTGCTTCTGTTTCTGCCATTTTCAGAAATTTCATGCTGTACCTATTTTTAAATGTTCAATTGCTGTCACTTCAAAAATGATTTGTAAATTAGTATAAGTAATTCCTTCTAATGTATACTCCCTATGTTTGATTTTTCAGGGTCACCACATTACATCAATCAGACTATCCAGTCAGTAAAACCTAACCAAGGAGTGGCTTCAGCTGCAACTTCTTCAGTTAAAACATCTATTGTAGAAAAGACAGGAAAGTCCATCACTTCATCTTGTCTTACACAGTCATCAGATTCTTTTCTTCATGAAGGTATAGAAATTGGCTTAAAAGGAAAAAAAAGAGTTCTGAATTATATTTTAATAAAACAGCTATTGGTTGGTATGGGTAATCTGAAAATATTGTATGAATAATCTGAAAATAGTGTATAGGCCTGTAATTTTAATATTTGCAAGATTTTAGTTCTAATTTAACTATCTTCCATATTTTATAATGCTAAAATAATGTATGTAACTTATACTATTGTAAGCTGTCCAGAGTCACTTGGGAGATTGAGACAGGCAGCATACAAATTTAATAAATAATTACATACTTAATTAAAATAGAAGAGTCTGCAATTAACGCAAGACATGTTTTGTCTTCTCAGAGTTGCAGGTATAGAATCAGAATCAGGTTGTCCCAATGGTGATCTGTTTACATATTGTCGTGATGCATGATGTATTTTCAGGAGGATGTACAGATTTATTTATCAAATGCATTTGCTGCCCATCTCAGGGTTCAAAGTGACTTTGAGCAGCTTATAGCAAGATAAAGCATACAAACATTTGACATTTGTAAGTATAAAAACTGATTAAAAACAAAAAATAAATTTATTTACATGTATGTGCAAAATGTTCTGGGCAAAACAGTACAGAAGTTTCAGATGGCCCATGCTCAAACCCAAAATGTCTGTTTTTGGATATCAATCCAGATGGGTTTGTTTTATTTCAAGTGGAAGCCAAATGGTGTTTGTTGAGTGTTCTGAATGTTTTACTCTCCTTTAATTGCTATAGTTGGAAAATGTCTTTTGTTCTTGTTTCCATTGTTGTTGTTTTTTAATTCTCCTGTTTGGACCATAGTAACAGATGAGATAAGTCATATCCCTATTATTTAGCTTTGGCCAGATGTAGTATATAATGTTTGAATTTGGAAGTAAAACAATAGGATTTCAAGGAGTGCATAGCACAGAGAGAATTAATATGTTATTGGACTAAATCTTACCCTTAGAGAGAAAGAAATTGCTGTGAGGGCCATTAGATTCAGTGCTGGAGTAGAGCTTACATCCAGTTTGCAACTGAAACTCTTATGAACCAGTGCTACAAAATTTCTGTTGAAATGGGAAGAGATGAAGAGATTGCTGACTAATTAAGGTTTGCAAGTCTCAAAATCTGATCCCTCAGAACGTTCCCACCCAGTAAACTTCCATCTCTCTTCAAGTAAGTGACCATACAGAACATAATGAGACATAATGAGTTTCTGAACTTCAGCTAATAGCCATGCTGAGGCAGAATTATCTATTTGAAAAATTCTATGCTGAACTCCACAAATTTGGGGCTCAAAGAAGTTGACAGTCCAGTTTCATACTGAATCATGCATTGGTTGAAACCTTGGCTTTTGAACAAGATTTTTACTTGCCAGCCTGTATTAGCTGAAGATGAAGGAGATGATCCTTGCACTCTCTCCTGTCTTGAGACAGATAACAGATAATCAGAGTTGGAAGGGACCTTGTAGGTCATCTAGTCCAACCCGCCGCCCAAGCGGGAGACCCTACACCATTTCTGACAAATGGCAGTCCAATCTCTTCTTGAAGGTCTCAAGTGATGGTGCTCCTACAACTTCCAAGGGCAAGCTGTTCCAGTGGTTGGTTGTTCTCACTGTCAGAAAGTTTCTCCTTATTTCCAAGTTAAATTGCATTCCCCAATCTTGTGGGGAAAATCTCTTCCAATCCACTCTCTCTTTTCCCTAATCTCTGCTAGAAACACCCCCCTTACACACACACACACACACACACACACACACACACACACACATCCATGGCAGGGGCTGATCATGACAATGTGAAAAGTCCTGGATGTGTTCAAAAGTGCCTCCCCCTTCTCCCTTTTTTTTCCTGCTCGGTTTTCTTGTGTGTGAGAAAGAAAGCGGAGTGGGGAAGGTGACGGGGGGCTTTGGAAGAGCAACGACTGTTGCAGGGAAAGCAGGGATCAAAAGAATTAGCGAGGCAAGGGAGAGCGATCCAATGGGCAGGTGAGTCCCATGGGATGAGTTTGGCAAGCTTCTCCCCCTCTACCCTTTTCCCCCATGCCTCCTCACCTCGTGTTGTCTGCACTTCAAGCAGTATGAGAAGTGGTGGGGAAATTTAAGCTGCACATGCGCTTAAATAGGCCCACATTTTGGGGGCAGGCATTAATTTAACTACATGCTCACAAAGCAGTGCTGGGCCTTCGTTTTGGGGTGGGCCATATTGTTGGAGAAACCCAGTAGGTTAGTATGTACACCCTACAAAACAAAAGCCCATGTTGATGCATAGGTATGCACTATAACAGTTGTAGTGCACGAACTGAATTAGGAAATGCATAAATGTCATTTTAGTTGGTCTGTTGGTCCAGGTTATCTTTAAACTCTGTGAGTACTCTCGGTTCCTCTTGATCTTGAGAATCAGGAAGGCTTTGTATATGTGTAGTGAGTATCATCTCCAAAGGAACTCAAAGTTCCTCAATTGGTAGGAGAAAAAAAGCATGTCCTGAGTTCACACGCAGACTTAGCCACAATAAACGCATCAGTGTATTATCTTTTTTTCATTCCCAAGGTTCTATGCTAATAACTTACTTTGGTTTGGTTATTTGATTTAGAACTTTTGTCTTTGTTGTTATTCATCCATCACTGTGTTTTGTGCATTTGTTTGAGAAGGCTTCAGAGACAGCTCCCAATGGTTGGGTTGAGGCTACTACATCAGGCCTCCAGAACAGCCAGTAAATAGTAAGCAAAGAATTGGTTTCCTGCATCTTTTGCTGCTTTCTTGCAGTTGTCCAAATGTTTGCGACCCAAGTGGCTTATTCTGAATGCCGTAGTTTTTCATGGGTAAAACATTTGTAGTATTCTGAGATTAGATTCCATTGAAAGATAACAGGCAAATCATTTTAGCTTCTGATTTTGCTAAAGTGCAACTAGTGCCATAGATGGGCAGAACTTCCAAATTTCAGTGCTTTGTTTTGGGTTTAAGGTATATTGAATAAAAGGTATGGCAGGAAGTTATATGGTAAGAGTTATAGGAGTCATTCTGATTGTTATCTCATGTTTATACTTTAGTAATATATTTAGTAATATGCCCAACAATTTTAACACTGATTCCCAATGGAAAGCCAAATGGGTCGCTGAACGCCCAGACATAGGTAGACATATAAATGACACCACAAAAAGGTGGTAGGCTTTGAACTACCACCTCGGCAATGGACAATCCTGAATAGGTTTCTCACCTCACATGGTGTCTGCCGGGACTCTATAAATGGGGCATAATATCCTCCCCTCAGTGTGACTGTGGGGTCCCATGTCAAACTGTAGATCACATTGTGGCTGGCTGTAAGCTGAGGGCATAGGTCCAGTATCTGATTTTTTTCATCTAAATGATTTTGTGCTTCAGTGGTTAGATGGCCTAGATCTGTGATGGCGAACCTATGGCACGCATGCCACAGATGGCATGCACAGCCATTTGTGCCGGCATGTGAGCTGCAGGCAAACTTACCTCACTGTGCATGTGCGCACCTCACAGCTGATTTTCGGCCTCCCAAAAGCTTGAGGAAGACTTCTGCAGGCTTCTACAAGCTTTGTAGGCTGAAATCTAGCCCCGTTTCATCACTTCCTGTTTTTCTGAAAAAGCTGGAAATGACGAAATGGGGCTAGATTTCAGCCTACAAAGCTTAATACAATGGTTTAAAAATACTCAGATTTAAAACTGCATTTTAATGATATCAAAATGTTCTATCTAATAGTTGATTACTGCTTATTTCCAATTAGGAAAAATTAATTTTAAAAGCTTTCCAAAGGAGATTTTGGTGTATTCTTGTGTTTTGTTTGTTTTTTTCTTAAATTCTCACACTTACTCTTCAGGCTCCTCCTTTCTAACTTAGAGTTTCATATACAGATGTGCATGAATTAATATTGTTGTTTGTTTAATAGACACTATATTCCCAAACTGTCAATTGCTATGAGTTGGTGCTTGCAAATAAAAGCCCAGGGATCATCTGTAAGGCCAGAGGTATATAAGTTTTTCCATATCAGGTCATATTGTACACCAAACTTTTGTTATTAGCCTGATACAGTTTCTTATACTCTTAACTGGAATTCATTGTCTTGATGTAAAGTTTATTCAGTTCTGTTCAGTGATCCATGGCTATCCACCTACGTTTTTAAAGAGTTTTTCAAAGAAGACTTTCTCAGTTATCTTGATCAAGAAATCACCTGAAGCTTTCTCAAATGCTCACCTCTTTTCTTTGCAAATAAATATAAATGTAAAATAAAGCCACCCTTTAAAGTATCATTGGAGGGAGGGGGGAATTGTCAGAAGTTGTTGAATAGATTTTAATATAAAGGATCTCTTGCAAAAAGTCCTTGACTGTCTGGTTTTGAAACTAGATGAGCTTTAGTAGTGAGTTACTTCCAAGGTAATGGATAATTGGACTTGAAAAAATTCTCCTGGTATCTATGCCAAGACTGATGGATTGACATTGCTGGTTAATCTTTATTATTTGTTATTCCTTTCATTGATATACTATTACCTCCCAATAGCTTTCAGTCAAAACAAAGCACAATATAGCTTAAAAGTCACCGTATTATTCAACATAAACCAGATATAATAAAAATTGTAGAACTGGTGAGTGGGTTAGGTCAGTGTTTCTCAACCTTGGCAACTTTTAAGTTCTATGGACTTCAACTCCCAGAATTCCCCAGCCACTGTTCAATGCTGGGAGTTGAAGTCTACATATCTTAAAAATTGTCAAGGATGAGAAAATTGTCAAGGATGACCTAACCCGCTCACCAGTTCTACAATTTTTATTATTTCTGGTTAATGTTGAATAGTTTTATACTTCTGCATCAAGAGCAGTGATTTGTCAATGTAACTCGATAATGAAGAAACAATTTTGACTTCTTAAAATCTCTAATGATGGGTAAATTGTGTTCTGTTCTGCTACTTTCTCTGCCTGTTACTAACACCACGGCATTCCAGAACCGGCGGTTAACTTCTGTAAAGAGATCTTCTCCAGGGATAACTAGGTTGCTCTTCATGTTAGTGTCCTTTGTTGTGTTTTGGTTGGTGTTACTTTAATACTTTTATGCGTGCTTTCAATTTCTTGCCTTTCCTGTGTGTTTGACTCTGGTATTTGTGCTTTCCACTTTTACAGGCATGCAGTATGGTGGATATGTTAATAATCAAGCTAGCTCTTCAGCAACTCCCTTGTCATCAAGTTCAGATGATGAGGAAGAGGAGGATGAGGATGAGGAAGCAGGTCTGCTTTAGCTTTGCACCAGTATTTCTAACTTTTCACTTTTGATGGCATTATTTGTACACAAGATGCCAGGGCTTCATTATTGAATTATTTTACATGTTTAGAGGTTAGTTACATGTAACTGAACAGAGCTTACTTCAGTATAAGTGGCTATAAGAATGAGGATCTCCTTAATTAGAAATAGGTATACAGTCTTTGATATAGTATGTGTAGTTTGGAGATGTTTTTAAATGTCCTTCCTTTAGAATCACCGTAAATGCTAAATACAGATTGTTTTCCCATTATGGAAACAGCCTTTCCATCTTATTGCCAAGGCAAATAGTGCAATATGATTAATTGTTAATACCATTGCCAATGCATTCCATTCTGCTTTTCTCAAGAGAGACACAGTGCCTATCATGTATAGATTATTTCAGTTTTAATAAATTTAGGCAAGCATCTGAGAAAAATGAACTTGAAGATGCTTGAAGTCAAAATGATCAAAATGATTTATCTTTAAAAAGTATATTTACAGCATAATTTAAAATATGAAAACAAGCTTTTTTAAAAAATGTAAAAAAAATAAAACAAACTTTTTTTTTAAAGGAAGCGTGTTATTAAACCACAAACACCTATGTGTAAATGCTTTGTATAGAATGCCCCAATATGTGTGGCAATATTGCCAACTTGGCATGTAAAAGTGTGCTTTCAAGAATATCCTAAATATTTTGAAATTTCAGTGTAGTTTTCAAGTTAAAATTGTTCTACACAGGTTTATTATTTTTCATAATAGAATGTAAAAGTTTCGGCACTGTCAGTTTCCTTGTTTTATATCATATAAAATGCCACGAATCACCAATGCCAGATGCTAATAAGTAGGGACACTTTTACAAAGTTATATAGTGCAAGTAACCTCCACAATCCATTTAAAAGAATTACAAATTGATATTAATTACTGAGCAGCTTGTTTAATATACCCAATCTCATGTACATAGTAGATGTTAAGAGAGTAAAGTTATTTACAAATCAAAAAGATTACTATGAAAATTCTGATCCAGCTGCTTTGGTCACCATATTTCTTAAAATTGGTACAGTAATAGAATAATGTTCCATCTTCTATTATTCTGAATATTGAAAGACTGAATAAAAGCATAAATGACTTAGAAAATGTATTCATAATTGAGTTGAGATAGTTATAAGATTGTCCTACCTCAAATATTTTATCCATTTGCTTGCAAAGTTGGAGAATTCAGTGCAATGTGAGAATTTTTCTAGAGTACTACAAATGTATTGGAGATTTTTTTTTAACTTTGGGAATCTGCTGAAATACAGAAGTCTGATATAAATACTGGAATGTTGATACTGAAACCTAATTTTTAATTTGGTTTTCAGTTTTATCTTTTTGCTGAAACCCATCTGGCAAATGGCAGGTAGTATTGACTCACCTTCTACACAGCAGATGTGTAATATCCCAGTATAATAAACAATTGTTATACTTCGGACTTTGACACTGGAATCTTTGTAAATTTCTAGGAAGTAGTAAAGGTCATTTGAGTTCTATAGGACTTACTTCCTGGTAAGTCTTTATAAGAAAGCAACCTTTGAGTTGAATGCTTCTGTGATAATTAGTCAAGTAACGCCTGTAAATGGTGATTTTAGCATAATCTTTTGAGGTATACAGCCCACCAACCTTTTCAGGCATGTGTTTGTGTCAAATTTTCCTCTGCATGTTTATACTTTGTTTTGTGGACCTAATGGCTGGAAAAATAGGAACAGTTCAAATTAATGTTTTTGAACATAATCGTCCCTGATACTACTTTTTGCACTTTTAACAACACTCAACGAAGAGCACAGTATGCTTTGCAATAGTTACAAGATCCCATCCTCTGCCCAAATTTTTCCTTCAACAGAAAAATCTTTCATTGGATGAAAGAAAATATTGGAGCCCCTCTGTGTGTGCATTGTTTTCTGCACATTTATTGCAAGAGAACTCCTGCATGGATTAACACCATTGTGTCTTTGGTTTATAGTTACTTAATAACAAAGAATGTTTGTGTTTGTATTTCATGACATGACCATGAAATGTCTATTCGTGAAGGAGGTAATATATAAATATGTATAAGTATGTTAGAAAATCTGCACTAAGAGAATCCTTTGCAAAAAGTCTTTGATTATCGTTTTTCTCATAGTTATGCATTTGCAAATGATTCCAAAGGATAATAGGTTTTATTGCCCTTGTTCATCTTTGCAAGTGATTCTCTAATTCAGAAGTTTCTGAATGGGGAAACATAATATGTAGATACTATCTTAAAACTTACAAAACAAGAATAAACATGGCTAACTTTTCAGATTACTGCTTTTTAAATTGGCTCTTACCATATTACCTTTTTAGTGTACTTGAATAGAAGCTAATGTACTTGTTCAGTTGACTTCAGCTGTTCTTTACAAGTAGGTTTTCTAATAATTTATGAAATTACCAATAGACTGCAATTCCCTTTACAATTTCATAGCATACAATGTTATGCATTTATTAGCATGCATGTATTATCAGCTGAATGTCTATATTTTCTTTCTAGCTATTGACAGCTCTTCCACTACTAGCAGCGCTTCTCCTGTTCTCAACAATTATGACACTCTTGAAGGTGATGGCTATCCAGGTAAATTGTGTTCTGTTTAATAATATTATCAGTACCGCTTTTTAAAAATCAACTTACAGTAATAAGGCCAGCCACATAGCTGTCTCTGACCAACCCTTACGAGATTCAAAAAATGAATTAGGAATAAAGCATGTTACTATTTGGGTGGAACATCATTAGGAAATTCCAGGGCTGGAAGCTAAACTAGGAAGTTAAAAAACTTCCAGAACAAGAGTGTGGCAAACAGGCTTTGTATTACTGCCAAGTTATATAAATAGAAGTCTCCACAAAGGAGCAAATTCTTGAAGGAACTAAGCATGTCATAAAGACTTAGTCGCGTAAGATAAGGATACTAGCTCTAGGCATAGAATATTTATGTAACTTTGTCATGGCAGATGAGCAGGCATTAGAAATAGAATCATATTTCCTAGTTTTCTCACCCTCTGGTTATCAGCTATGCCTACCAAATAGGGAGAGAGAAAGAGGCAGATTTCTATTTGGGGAAAAAAGTAAATAAAAAGCATTTAGATCCACCTTTCTTTAGGAACTTTGCCAGCATTTTATTCTGTCAGAGTGATCTGTACAGTTGCAAATTTCATTCCACTTTTTAAAAACTTGCAAATATGGTCATTTATAGAGCCCCTGAAATTTATAAATATGAACAAGAAATGTAGCTTTTTCCTTTCAGACTAAGATGTATCTCTTTAATGGCCGATGTCAAAGACGTTCATTTATTATACTGCCAAAATGGAACCTGAAATTGAATGTTATATTCCATTTATACCCTTGCTTTTATCCCATATAGCTTAAAATAACTTTGCTTTAAGACTACGATTAAATGAAGAGTAAAGATAAATAGGTAGTTTTGTAAACTCAGCATCAGTCAATTCTTTGGCTGTTTGGTTTGAAATAATTTTAATGTGTTAATATTATTGTTTCAAATGTGTCTATTTGGAAAAAAAGTTATATAGAATTTCTTTCATTGATTTGGAAACAAATTCAATTTTTTAAATTTTATTCATTAAATAGCTTGTGTAAGTCTACAGCTTTGCTAATAATAAATGTCTTATTTAGCTCAGTGTATTTTGATGCTGCTTTATAAGAAAGAAAGAAAATTTAACCTTTTTTTCCTGTTTAGAAACATGTTCTGCACCTCCTATTTCCCCTGTTCCTCAGATGTCTAAAGTGTCCAAGTCATTTGGTTGTGGGTATCCTCCTCTTCAGCCAGGATACCAGAATATGACACCACCTTTGCCATCTCCTGCCATGCAACCAAGTAACTCTGGATATAATTCTGGATTTTCGCAGTATCCACAGGTTAGAAATCCCCAAACTTGTATCCCTGATGAAACTTGTGACAAATAAATTGAATAAGAAAGAATGTTTCATTATGCATGATAGACTTAGAATGTGGGTGCTTTGAGTTAGAAAATTACTTTCTGTACTTCAGTTAAAGAAAAAAGGTTTCTTCATATTAAATGTATATTTTAGGTTTTAAAGTCTTTTTACCTGTTTATTTGGACATCATAATCTGCCCAACAACTACTGAAGTAGCTATCCTTAACAAATTTAATGAAGTAAATGAGTACAAAAATGGTTTTGTTTCCGTGGCAAAAGAGAGGATTCAAAATGTTTATAGCAAAGAAAAACTTAATTGAAACTAGAAAATTCAGAAGTTACCTGCTTCTGCATTCCCTTTATCATTTTATATAAAAAAATTAATGGTTTGGTTTTCTTAGAAGCCCACCTCTGATTTGTAAGAAAAATTATTGTGTCTCTAGCTGGATAGTCAGCTAGTTTAAAGAGTGTTTATAAAGATACTCTATTGCAATTCATATAGAGCAGAGGTAGTCAACCTTTTTATACCTACCGCCCACTTTTGTATCTCTGTTAGTAGTAAAGTTTTCTCTAACCGCCCACCAGTTCTATAGTAATGGTGATTTATAAACCCCTACCGCCCACCATGCAAGCTGGAATGTCCACTAGTGAGCGGTAAGGACCAGGTTGACTACCACTGATACAGAACATCAATATTGCATATAAAATAGTTTTGTCACATTTCTCCTACATACTGCACCTTAGGCTTTGGAGGCCCATTGAAAATAATCTGGAATCAAATGCTTTGGGGAACAAAAAAAAATGCATAATTCCATCAACCACAGCCTTAAATTCATATTGCTCTGTATTCTGTAATATTTAATTATGCACAAGATAGGCAAGTTGGCAATTTGTTAATATAAAACATTTTTTTCAAGTTACGTTTTAGGTCAGGGGTGTCAAACTCATGTCGGCACGGCAATGTCACATGACGTATCGTGACTTTCCCCACCTTGGCTAAACCCAGTGTGGCCAGCATGTGATGCATCTGACCTGTGGGCCAGGACAGCCCTGTTTTAGATGATTCACAGCCCTGTTTTAGATGATCTAAGAAAGGGTAGGGGGTGTCAATTGTTTATCCTTTGTATAAACAGAAATTTACACATATTGCGAAGGTGACCTATGTATGTTTAATTTACCCATGTATGAGTTTGAAAAGAGGTTCTATCTTAAAGTGATCTTCTGAATCCAACCCAGATCAGGATGGAAAATTAAGTACTGTGGCATAGGAAATAGGAGTTGAAGTTCCTGGAAAATATTATTGGAGGATGTGAGGAAGAGGGAAGTTAAACAAATTCTGATCAAGACATTAATGTTTAGCCATGTTAAATATTTATTTTAATACTTTTTTAAATGTCTTTTTTCCAGGTATATCCTACCATGAATCAACTATCAGCTAGTTTGGGAGGACTTGGTATACAGCAGCCAGAAAGTCTGAGACCAGTGAATCTTATTCAAGAAAGAAATATTCTACCTATTGCTCCAGTTTTACCTCCTTTGCCTAATCTGAACTCTGATCTGAAAAAATTGAACTGCAGCCCAGAGTAGGTATAACATGACAATTTTTTGCATGTTTGCAGTTTAATTTCTCTGAAAAACTGGTCTTAGGATGTGCCTGGTTCCATTTTTCAACAAGAGAAATTTAGTCACTGAATGGATACCTTGGACATTTATTTGCAGGGAGGCAAAGAATGACATTTGTGTGACTACATAATCAAATACCACAGGTTGCATTGGATGTCAGGACACATCAGAAGGGTGGTATTTGCATAACAATATCACTGCACAGGTGATGTCATTTTCACTTCGCCATGGTTTTCTGTGATTGCCACTGATACAAGTCATTTTGAAAACTATTTTGAAAACATTTGACTAAAGGGAATTAAGAATACTTCTTTTTAGTCTTTCCACATTTTATTCTGGATTCCTGTAGAACAGGGGTCGCCATCCCCTGGGCCTCAGCCCACTACTGGGCTGTGGCCTGTTCAGAACTGGGCTACATGAGAGGCTGACTGACACACATGCACACAGCTAGACTTGTGTGAACAGTGATACGATGCATATGCATAAGCAGCGGTCTGGTTCCGCTCCCCCCCAACAGGCTGCCAAGCCAAGTGTTGGGGACCACTGTTGTACAATGACAAATAGGGAAGTCAGATTCGAAGCTACTACATATGAAGGGAAACAGGACAATTAATTTTCATTATTATCTGTTTCTCAGATAAGTATTGATACCAATACTTATCAGGTCAAATCTGTTAATGGGTTTATTTTTAAAACATAGGATTTCATCTGAGTAAAGAAGAGTTTAGTACACATATTTTGGTTGTGCACATATTTTGGTTGGATGAAAGTACAAAGCTTCCCACTGCCACTTGTAACTGTTTGAACCATTTGGGGGCGGGGTGTCCTTTCTAATATTTTTTCTCTGACCATTAAGCTACTGGAGGGTCCTTCCTCTCTTATCTGATTGTTTCCTAGGCAGCATCTCTTCCTCTTTCCCCAAGGTCCCTCCCACATTCCTATACAGTCATCCTCCTGAATGAAGGTAGTAATTCTAACTTGGTTGTTCTGGACATTCAGCTCCTTCTCAAGCAGTAATTGGATGCTATTGCCAGAAGACCATCTGCCCAGCTTTGGATAGACATATTTGACTTCCTTTAAAGTCTGAAGTCATTGTTTGGGCAAGAGAAGATATATAATTTTCTATTCCATATTTCTTGTATATGTCGTAATTTATTTTTGTATTTTAAAACATTTGCTCTACTAATAAATTGTCAGTTTAATCTCCAATACATTAAATGTCTCTGGAGTTTCCAGGCCAGAAGAGCATACATACATGATTTTGGCTTGTCTAGGATTTTTGGCAAACTATAATGTGGCTCTTGAACATTTAGAATTTTTTTCTATAAAGCAATCAGTACTATTGTTCAAAATAATTGACGTGTGTTTGTGATTTTTCTGTAGCTCGTTTCGATGTACTTTGACAAATATTCCTCAGACTCAGGCACTGTTAAACAAAGCAAAACTTCCCTTGGGATTGCTTCTACATCCTTTCAGAGATCTAACGGTAAAACAACTTTTTATTGCCACAAGATTTTATTTAGCTAAATTTGAATAAGGCGATCGTGTATTTTGTATATTATAGAAGTACATAAATTTTGTGTAGTACAGTAATAGTTTTTAAGTGATGGAAGCTGTAAATTGTGTTGGCTGTTAACAGGTCAGATATCTAAACAGAAATGTACCACTGAAAACGGGGGAAATATTTTAAAGATAATATTGACGTTTACTGATTTAAATATATTTACAGTATTTGAACTGAGTGATTTTCAATAAACCTTGAAAAAACAATGCACAGTGTTAGTTTGTGTAACATTGCCTTCTATGGCTGGGCTCTCCAGCTTACTACTTGTTACCTTACTGTAGAAGAATAGTTGTTTCCAGTACTTAATCTCTGAATGGTGAATAGCCAATTTAACGTTTGTTGCTGGCAGTTTTGGATAAAACACTTACGAAAACAATTTATCTCAAATTAATTCTAGAATTCTGTTGCTTTTTTTTAGCAATTGCCTGTGATAACATCAAGCACCATTGTGAGGTGTAGAACATGCAGAACCTACATCAATCCTTTCGTGTCTTTTATTGACCAAAGGAGATGGAAATGTAATCTGTGCTACAGAGTTAATGATGGTAAGTATTAATCCTTCTCCAATATACCCAATGCCTCCAAAGTTCCAACTTTCTCAGTTCAGTATCAAAGAATCTTTTTCCAGGTATCGTAACAATTGTTCTTTCTGTTTTTAGATTTGCGCACTGTTGTATTTCTAATTTAAATAATTTTATGTGCTGGTTTTTCTATTTGGTTTTATTATGCTGATTTCTTCATTTTTAAACTTTATTATTTAAATGACTTAAATTTATTTTATAATTTAGTTCCTGAAGAATTTATGTACAATCCTCTAACAAGATCTTATGGAGAACCTCATAAGCGTCCAGAGGTCCAAAATTCTACCGTGGAGTTCATTGCTTCTTCAGACTACATGGTAAGTTTATAGTTTTAAAAGGTAATATTTTATAGGTCCATGTGTGTGCAAAAATGGGAGCTACAGAGATGGCAAACCTGTTTAAGGCTGTTACAGATCTAATAAGCACATTAGTAAAAATCAATCTTATCTTGCAGCTTCGTCCTCCTCAACCTGCAGTATATTTATTTGTGTTTGATGTGTCCCATAATGCAATAGAAGCTGGATACTTAGAAGTTGTGTGTCAGTCTTTGCTGGAAAACTTAGACAAGTAAGAACTTGTATTTACTGGACATAATGATACTTGCGAAAATTGGATGGAACTTGTGTTTTTTTTTTCCTCTTGAAATGAAATGTCTAATGACACTGAAGTGTCTAAAGCAGGGGTGTCCAACCTTGGCAACTTTAAGACTTGTGGACTTCAACTCCCAGAATTCCTCAGCCAGCAAAGCTGGCTGAGGAATTCTGGGAGTTGAAGTCCACAAGTCTTAAAGTTGCCAAGGTTGGACACCCCTGGTCTAAAGAGTTGTGGTGGCGTAGTTGTTAGAATGCAGTATTGCAGGCGAACTCACTGTTCACTGCCAGGAGTTTGATCCTGACCGGCTCAAGGTTGATTCAGCCTTCCATCCTTCCAAGTTGGTAAAATAAAGACCCAGAATGTTGGGGGCAATATGCTGACTCTGTAAACTGTTTAGAGAGGGTAAAGAGGGATGTAAAGCACTGTGAAGCCTAAGTGCTATTGCTAATGATAATGTGACATTCAAGTAGTTTTGGGAGTAAACTCGTTGGTGAGAATGTGCTATAGGAAACAGCCACTTACCTTTAGCAGCGTGCTCAACAACATGTTTAATGAAAAACTAGGCACTCTTAAACTCCTTTTCTTTTTCTGTATTTCACCCCACCACAATTAGCTGCAAATTAAGATACCTAGTTTTCTAATTACCAAACAAGTAGAAGCAGAGGGAGAATATTTGAACCAACTATGTTCACATTTCATTCATATCTTCTGGATGCATGACAGAAAATTGTTAATAATGTGCTAGATAGTGTTCATTGGGAGAGTATTAATGATCATTTAGTAACTTTAAAACCTCTAGAATTCACCTCTGTATTTCAGGAACATATTTGCTTTTTGTTTTATTTTAATACTAAAGGTTGCCTGGAGATACAAGAACAAAAATTGGCTTCATAACTTTTGATAGCACTGTTCAGTTCTACAATTTGCAGGAAGGATTATCACAGCCTCAGATGCTCATTGTTTCAGAAATTGATGGTAAGATTACCTGAACAGTTGGAAGAATAAAAGTGAGGAAAAGTAACACAGAATGCAGTATGAGTTAGTTCACTTTAAGATGTTACAGAATATTACAACTATGGGGGAAAATGCTACTTCAGTTGTACCAGTTTGATCATAATGGAATTGAGTGGTGTTTTCCCAATTAATGTTGCATGTTAATTTAAAAACCAGTCAGGACAGACTAGGATAGTTTAGGAATAACATATTTGTTCTCTTTTGCACATAGAGAAATGTAATTCAGTTATAGAATTTGCATCTGAACATTTTTGCTATTTTACTATATTTTTTAAAATTATATTACATTAACATAAGAGAGTGGTGTGGTGGACTAGAGGTGGAGTTCTCGCTCACAATCGGGAGGCTGTGAGTTCGATCCTAGGTTGCAGCAGATATTTCTCTCTCTCGGCACAATGAGCAAATATCAGCTGTAAACTCTGGCGAAAGGAAGGGCATCCGGCCAGTAAACATTCAGCTCCATTCCGTTGCCCTGACTCCACCCTGAAAGGGATTACGGGGTCATTAAAAGACAAAAAAAAAAAATACATTAGCATAAGAAATCAAAAGTGAAACATTTCTTCTCCATAGATGTTTTCCTGCCTATGCCTGATTGTCTACTTGTCAATCTGCATGAAAGTAAAGAGGTAAGAGAAATATAATAGCATTTACAACAATAAATATTAAACTGAAGAGATTCATGGGTGGCTTCTTTGCTTTTGATTAATTTAGCATGTTAGTGTTGGTATTAAGATGGTATCTTAAAAGGACCTGCATCTTTCTAACCATATTTTCATCTTAAACTTAGAATATACATTTTTCCTTTGTTTTCTACAATTCTGTATAGTTAAGAGAATCAGATGAGATTTTGATCAATAAAATAAGATGTATTCTCTACTCAGAACTTCATTTAAAATAATTTCAAGAGAAAAGAGAAGACTAGCTGGTGTAGCACAGATGAAATTTATACAGATAGGTCAGTGTACCCTAGAGGGAGTGTCACAGGGCTGTGTGTGCGTGTGCATGTGAGTGTGTGTGTGTGTTGTGCTCTTGGGAATCTTGGATTTCATTTAGAAAAATCTGATTTATAGATCATCTCTGAAAATGGACTTTTTGGAAATCTAGACTTGTATTGAATAATACAATATTCAAAATAGTGCTTTAAAAATATTGCTGAGATTTCAGTGTTCATGCTCATTTTATTTTCCAGCTGATTAAAGATTTACTGAATGCGCTACCAAATATGTTTACCTACACAAGAGAAACACACAGTGCATTAGGCCCAGCTCTTCAAGCTGCCTTTAAACTGATGTCTCCAACTGGTGGGCGTGTAACTGTGTTTCAGACACAGTTACCTTCTGTGGGCACAGGATACCTACACTCTCGGGAAGATCCTAATCAAAGATCAAGCACCAAGGTATTTGTTTCAGATAAGGAATTAATTAGACAGGCTGGAAATGTTTGGTAGAAACATTAGCTGGCACTCTCATTGAGAATCACCATATTCATTTTAACGAACCAAATGTTGAGTGTTCAAACTGTATGTGATGCTTGATGAAACCCTGGAATCTATGAATGTGGTTCCTGCCTTCTTGTTTTACTGCCCGGTCTAAACTGATAACATATATTTAATCACATAATTTGAACAGATCAAAAAAGTCATGGAGGAAGATGTTACATAGTGTTCATAGGTATTTGAAGGTGAAGTAAGTTTTCAAAAAGTATACGAATGGTTTCCATATAGAACTTGGAAAATTCTATTGGTTTCTTTGCAAAGTGCTCTACATGAAGAGCATTGGGAAGATTCAGCTGGTGCAAAACTGCAGCTGTAGAGACAATTTAAGTGTGCCTCTAGAAGGACACATCTTACACTTCATGTATTGATTACCAGCTTCTTTCCAGGGCTAGTTCAAAGTGCTACTTTTGACCTTTAAAGCTTTTTTTTATGCCATGGGCCAGGTTATCTGAGGGACTGCCTCTTCCCAATTGCATCTACCCATCCCATCAGGTCTGGCAGGAAAGGCATGTTGTGGGTCCCATCTGCAAAAAGAGTTCCATTTGACTATTTTCTGCCATGACACGTGCTCTCTGGAACAGGAGTCTCCAACCTTGGCAACTTTAAGACTTGTGGACTTCAACTCCCAGAGTTCCTCAGCCAGCTTTGCTAGCTTTGCTGGCTGAGGAACTCTGGGAGTTGAAGTCCACAAGTCTTAAAGTTGCCAAGGTTGGAGACCCCTGCTCTGGAACATCATCCCACTCAATGTAAAGTTATCCCTGATCTTTATAGCTTTCTGGAAAGTCCTCAAAAAAAATTTTTTTAAACAAGCTTGGGGATGCCTGGTAATAGGGAGTCCACCCGTTAGCTGCATTATATGCAGTCTCTCCCTTCTTATGGCCTTGTTTTATCCATGTTTATTATTTTTAATTGGCTTTGTAGAATATTTTAATTGTAGATGTTATTATATACCACTCAGAATCATTTTGAATGAGATGGCGGTAATATGGACTTGAGAAATACAGATAAGAGGAAAACAATAATTTATGTTTATATATCTTCACTTCTTAAATTGTTGCTGTAGGTTGAATATCTAAACTTAATTTTTCAGCTTATTTTTAAAATATCATATAGTATAAGTAACGTATTTAATACCTGGGTTGGGGACTGTGGTGGCTCATGTGGTAAGACACTGGGTCTGCGCACCGCTGAGGTTGGTGGCTGGATTCTCGTGAGCGAAAATCCACGGAGGGACAAGAAAGGAGCCTCCCTAATTGCCTACCAGCATTCAGGTGTCCCACTGGTAAAGATAACACTACCCCCCAAAATTCCTTTAACAGAAGCAGGCAGCCACCTCGGTGATCCCTGGCTAACACATTCCATACACTAAAAAATAAATTAAAAAAAATACCTGGGGTAAATACAGGGGAAGAATAAGCCCTTACTAAGAATTTCCACTGTTGCTTTGCCTAGACCTAAGCACAAAGAAATTCACTCAATGAAGGACTTGTCTCGATAATAAGTTCTAGTTATTATAAAATGAAAGTAAACATTTTTTTTAAAATCAGGAAATATAATAGGTTATATTTTACTTATATATAATGTTATGGTTCTGTAGATTTATATATAGCTTTAGCTGTTGCATGCCTTAAAATTTAATAAATATATACATAACAGGGTGGCTTTGTGGCTAAGATGCTGAGCTTGTCGATCAGAAAGGTCAGCAGTTTGGCGGTTCGAATCCCTAGCACCGTGTAATGGAGTGAGCTACCACTACTTGTTCCAGCTTCTGTCAACCTAGCAGTTTGAAAGCATGTAAAAATGCAAGTAGAAAAATAGGGACCATTTTGGTGGGAAGGTAACAGCATTCCGTGTGCCTTCAGCATTTAGTCATGCCGGCCACATGACCATGGAGACATCTTCAGTCAGCGCTGGCTCTTTGGCTTTGTAACAGAGATGAGCACCACCCCCTAGAGTCGGAAACGATCAGCACGTATGTGCGAGGAGAACCTTTATCTTTATACATAACAATAAGATGTTAACAGTGTATTTAATTTGCATACAGCTTAGACAAACATAATTTTGTTCTATTGCATCAATAATCTTACATTTTGTTGTTGCATTAGGTTGTTCAACATCTTGGACCTGCAACAGATTTTTATAAAAAGTTGGCACTTGATTGTTCAGGACAGCAGACAGCTGTGGATTTGTTCCTCTTAAGTTCACAGTATTCTGATTTGGCTTCTCTTGGTAAGGATTATGAACTTGCATTTACTTTACACTTTAACGCTTTGAGGAACCCTCGGTGTTAATTTGTCAAAAAAATTATAAAGTTCCAAAACAGGTTTGCTCAGATATATGCATTGAAAGAAGTGGTTTATACTTCACATAAAAAGGGATGCTGTCTCATCTTTTAAATCATTTTTTTTTCGTATATGATTTCTGTGTTGGTAGATTGTCTCACACATCTGATATGTCTCATATAATAATTCTGCAAACTTGTTGTGAAATGCCCTACTGTGTAAACTATTTTGAATTCCTAGGAAAAAAAGGCAGTGTATGAGTATCATAAATAATTGGAACAAAGAAAAACACCTAATGTATAGTAAATGAAGCTGTTACTGTACTTTACAATTGTTCCTTTATGTTGATACAACAATCAGGCTAAGCAGGTATTGATTAAAGGGTTACTTTGGATCTGGACTGAGCATGCTTGTTGTACCTGGCAGTGTTTTAAAAGATTAACTTTCCTTGTGACTGGGGTTCTTTCAGGACCTGCAGTAGATAAAACCAGCCCATTCCAGTTCTGGAATAGCTTCCTCACTTAGATCCAAAGATGCCCATGGCTGGTATCTAATGTGTATGGTAATACTTCTGATTTTTTTTAAAGTACAAAGGAAAAATGCATTATGAAACATCTAAGAAATGGTACAAGAATTAAAATGGGCACCATTGATATCATCGTTATGAAGTTTGTTCCTTGCAATAGTTCTTAACTGTGGTTTTATATGTTATATCAAAAGTCTTCATCTGGTTTTCTTCAGATAAAGGCTTGCATTGTTAAAAGCAATATAAGATGCTAGAATGCTTCCTATAAATATTAGAAAAGTATTATTTTCTGTTTTTCAGATGATGAATATTTGTTTTAAAAATAAATATATGTGCTGCCTGTATTGACTGGATATTAACCATTTTTTCATCCTCCCCTAAAGCTTGCATGTCCAAATATTCTGCTGGATGCGTCTATTATTACCCATCTTTCCATCATATCCACAACCCTGTTCAAACAGAAAAACTGCAAAAAGATCTTAAAAGATACTTTACACGAAAGATTGGATTTGAAGCTGTAATGAGAATAAGATGTACAAAAGGTATCATCTAGATTTTAAATTAAATTTACTGTGTTTTCCCAAAAATAAGACCCAACCGGAAAATAAGTCCTATCATGATTTTTCAGGATGCTCGTAATATAATCCCTACCTCAAAAATAAGCCCCAGTTAAGATCATCGGCCAGATAGATGCATTTAGCACCATATTTCCCTGAAAATAAGACCTAATGCGTATTTTGGAGCACTCGGTCTTATTTTCAAAGAAACACCGGTAGTTTGAATATGCCAGTATCATTCAGAGTGTGTATTAAAAATGGTTCAGAGTCACTCAGACAAATTAATTCCTTAACCTGGAACCAAGTGCTTTTGTGATAGTTTAGAGTTATTCCATCACTTCTGTAAAAGAAGACTTATGAAGATTGGTGCATCCTTATCTTGATTATGATGATTCTTCTACCAATTGGACTATATTTGAGAGTATTTTTTTTTCCAGACTTAAAATAATACATGTACTGTTTTATCTCCTTTTTTAAATTGCACGCTTCTTCATTTTTAATCATTTTTGGAATCAAGGCAAAAGTTTATAAAGTTTGCAAGGAGATTTTTGGAGGGTGGGGGTCATTTACTGTTTCCCACCATTTTTCCCATTACTGCTCCCAGTCTCTACAATTTCTTGTAAATTCTTTTCTCTCATGCCTGAGGTGGATGGGGGTGAGGGGGGAAGGGCAGAGGAAACAAATGTGTTAAATGACCCAAATGTTTCCTAGCACCAGTACACATTCTGTCTTCAAATGTGGCTTTGTAGTCTGTAGTATACTCTCTCTAAAGAGAAAGCACCATTAAACTCAGTTAATGTGCCAAAGCTAATAGGTATATTTATCATCAGTCTTTGTTACTGGAATGTTAACTGAAACTTTGCTTTTTTCTTCTTCTAGGGCTTTCTATTCATACTTTTCATGGTAACTTTTTTGTGCGATCTACTGATTTGTTGTCACTTGCAAACGTAAATCCTGATGCTGGATTTGCAGTGCAAATGTCCATTGAAGAAAATCTTACAGATACATCACTAGTTTGTTTTCAAACAGCACTTTTGTATACTTCCAGCAAAGGTAATTTTAGAGAAGGATAATAATTGCTAATATCTTTTTTATAGAAAAAGACAAAAATAAAGGCTGATCACTTAGAAACAAGTGTTCCCTTTGATTCAAAGTAGCTGGCATATTGCCCTTATGTCATTTGTAAATATATATTAAAAACAATTGGATCAGAAATAAACACTGCATATTTATCACTGTGTGGTTGGATCCTAATACAGGTGAACGGAGAATTAGGGTACATACACTTTGTTTGCCTGTAGTGACTTCCTTGATGGATGTTTATGCTGGAGCAGATGTACAAGCAATTATATGCCTCCTAGCTAATATGGGTAAGTTGAAAATAAATGTTCAAATATCACAATTTTTTGCAGTTAAAAACACATGAGTAAGCAATGGGAAGGCACTCTTCTTCTGCCCTGCCCTGGGATTACAGGGGCTACATTCACAGTCAGTGATATTATGATCACTATATATATCAGACAGAAATAAACCCAACTTGAGGAGTGGCTGGGGAACAAGCTGATATTGAAAACTGTTATAAGTGCTCTAAACATCCGGCATGGTTAGAGAACTGTTATTCCTTAGCCCTGGGTACAACTTCTCCCACCATCCAGGTGTTTCAGAGGGATTCCTGGGGATGGAAATTGGTTGATTACTATAGATGTAATAAATAGATGCCACTGCTTTAAATTATAAAAAGACAATTAAAATTTAGTTTGCAGTTAGAGAATAACTGTTGGTAACTTAATGAATTGCTCATCATCTTGAATGTGTGTGGTAAGTAACACTTACTGTAAATGCATGCAGAGAACAGATCCAGTGAACATAACATGCTATGCTAAACAATTACTTTATCAACTGCAACATACTGATAGAGAGCTTATAGCTTCAAATTTTATTTTACAGCTAAGTAAGATAAAAATAAATTACAATTTATCATTTGTAGGCCTTTTTCTTTTCTCTAAAAGGCTTTTAGATAATTATGAGATATGAGGTGTGTTTCCTTTAATGCAATATAATTTAGTTTTGTTTACTGTATTCCAGATCAACACTGATGTTTAATATATTCAAATCTATCTAGCAAATTGAAAATGTGCTAGCAGAATATTAATCATTGTACTGGTGTGCTTTCTTTGCCTCTTTAAATGTGGTTCCTTCACAATTGCTACTCCATTTTCCACAGCTGTGGATCGATCTGTTTCATCAAGTTTGTCAGATGCTAGAGATGCTTTAACCAATGCGGTCGTAGATTCGCTGTCTGCATATATGTCAACAGCATCAAACCTCCAACAATCTTCTTTGATTGCTCCATATTCTCTCAGGCTGTTCCCTCTGTATATTTTGGCTCTTTTTAAACAGGTATAACCTCTGATAAATAGCAATTCAAAAATAAATGTTAAAATCTGTTTTGATTACAGAAATGTGATGACATACCATAATGTGATTGAATACCATATCTTTGAAATTTTGGTGGGCTTTATTGTAGTGTAGAATGAATAATGTACATCAATTTGCTTAGCTTTCATAATCTCTAAACATATATAAAAATGCTATTGCTACTCATCAAAACTACGTGTAATCAATGTTTACACTGTTTTATAATAGCAGCCAAGAGATATTTAAAATTTTGTATTATATATCTGCCACTTAATTGGGAAAATATTCTGCCAGGCAGTTATTCATTTAGATGTTCCTAGCCAACCTACAATAAAAACACAACATTTTTCTTCTCATTTTTTTTACAGAAAGCTTTTAGAACGGGCACAAGTACACGTCTGGATGATCGCATATATGCTATGTGCCAAATAAAAAGTCAGCCTCTGGTTCATTTGATGAAGATAATCTACCCCAGTTTATATAGGATAGACAAGCTTACTGATGAGGTATATGTGTGTGTGTGTGTGTGTGTAATGTATAATTGTTATCTCTACTAAATAGAGGTAGTCTGCCCACTGCTATCTTTATTCTAGTAGTATTTTGGGCAGCTGTATTCACATCTTACGTTCCACTGTAACACTAATAAATTAGCTAATTTTTCACCTAATCTTGAAGACTTGCATTGATTGACTCAGCGTATTTTGTAGCACAACTCAAAGCACTGGTTTCCAACTTAAAAGTTGTTTCTAGTGCACAACCTAGATTTTTTAAAATTAGGATTATGGTTGAAACAAAAAAATGTACTTTACTTTCTGCTTAGAATAAAATAAAATAATTTTGAGTTGTCTGTATTATAGTACAACAAGCTTGAAATTATTTGAGTGGTCTGTATTTGAGGAGGAAAAAATGTAGAATATTTCCAATATTTTAGTCATAGGAAAAAATAGAAACTCAAAACAAGTTCCTTGTTCCTCATTTTGTTTTTTGTTTATTTGAGGACTCCAAAAGTAGGCAAGCATTTGTTGCTCATAGCCTTTCATCCTGTGGGTAATTGTCCTCCATGTTAATTGTTAAAATCTATAGGAAACAGTGGAAACACAGATCTCTTACCTATTTAACTGTAAAAATCAATTAACAAAAAAGATCCTGGAGTTCTTTATTCAGTAAAGTACCTTTTTAATTATTTAAATAATTCCCAAGGCAATCAATCAACACATGACCAGAAAAAAAAGAACTAATCTCATTAGTATTTTTTCTCATTTAGAATTCAACAATATATTTATGCCCGAAAATAAATCAGGCAGGCAAGCGGGCTTAAATTTTGCTGTTTCTTTTTTGTTCACTGCTTCAGAAATGAAAATGCCTTGCAGCTATAAGTGCAACACTATAACATAATGGCAAAACAAAAAAAAAAAAAAAACCCACCACTGCAGTTGTTGGATGCAAAGGGTCAGGGCTATGTGTTAAATTGCAGCACAGAAGGTTTATTCAGGCCTTTGCACAAGAATCTAGTCAACTAATGGTCAGCACTAAATTGGTTCTAGATAAGAGCTGAGAGAATTTAAGGAGGGGAGGGATTGGACTAGGATTGTTTGTGGCAATATAAGAACTCTAAGATGATGACACATTTAAATCCACTCCCTCCCCTAGTTCTGCTGGCTGCTCTCCCACAGTTGTTGTCTTATGCTTCACAACTACAATAGCAAACAAAGCTAAAATTCATTCTGAAATTCATACAAAAGCTCAGCATGGGTTAAAAAGTAAGATTTTGTGGTTTTGGAGGGGGACGGGACTTTGGATGAACACACATTGTCCCAATACTGAATTATTAGAATGGGACTAAATTACACTGTGAGTTTAATTGTATTGTCCTATTTTAGGGTGCAATACATGTCAATGACAGAGTTGTACCCCAGCCCCCTCTTCAACGACTGTCTGCTGAGAAGTTGACAAGGGAAGGAGCTTTTCTTATGGATTGTGGCTTGGTGAGTTGCCCATTTAAACATTATTTTTCATCTGTTTGATACAGCAGTTTCTTTTGCTCGTCTGCTCATTGTATTGTGTCTTTAAATCAGTTTTAAGGATTATTTTATCCCAATAAAATCTTGATGACTTCATATATTATCAAAAGAAAAATGTATATTTTAATTTCTTTATTTCTAACACGTTCTAGATCCTCTACATTTGGCTTGGAAGAAGTTGTGATAATAACTTCATTAAAGATGTGCTTGGATATCCAAATTATTTGTCAGTACCTCAAAAACTGGTAAGGACTTATTTTAAATCCAGCTAATACTCCCAAAGATGAGGCTATAGGCTTGGATATAAAGTAGTTCTCAGTCCTTATTAGAGCTTGCCTGATTTTGATCCTCATCTTTATTATTTATTTTCTTACTTATGATGTAGACAGTTCTCTCAGAACTTTGTTTATAGAAAGACAGCATTTAAATAAGATGAAAATAATACATATAAATTACATTTTTATCACAAGATTCTGAAAGTGTAATAAAAATGTCACTGATGCTGTTTTGAATATCTAATACAACAGCATATTATAAGTGTTTAATTTTACCACATTGCATTTTTCTAGACACAGCTTCCAGAATTAGATAATATTTCTTCAGAGCGAACCAGGTCCTTTATAACTTGGCTGAAGGATAGTAAATCTTTAAACCCAGTACTTCAAGTAATTAAGTAAGTATTCATATACAGCATCCAAAAGGCAACATAGCTTATAAGAAATAGGTTTCTGGCAAACTGTCCTTTGAATAGGTTTTTTTAAAAGAATGTGTTCAGGAATGCGATCCTTGTTTAAATCTGTAACTACTTGGCAAATTTATAAATCAGCTTATTGTTTACAAGAAAATAATTGGCCAAATATTTCCTGAGTTGATACATTTGAAAGAAAGCTGTTATGAGGACTTGAGGTAAAAAATGGTAGGTAGGTAAAAAATGAGATGGGTTAGTGGGCACAACAGAAATGACACTGGGATGTTTCAGAATATTTACCCAGCATATTTTTATCAATTAATCAATTCCTGCAGACAATTTTTATTTTTTCCTCCATGTTTCAGGGATGAAAGCCCAGCGAAGACAGACTTTCTTCAGCAGTTAATTGAAGACAAGACAGAGGCTGCATTTTCTTACTATGAATTTTTGCTTCACATTCAACAACAAATTTGTAAGTGAGAGGAAACAAACAGAAGGGGGAAAATCCCTTTATGGACTTTTTATCCAAATGTACCTGTCAGCGAAGCACACTGGAAGTGATTAAAACCAAATATAGATCTTCAGTATCCATATACAAAGACTTTCAGTTGTGAAAGGACAAAATACACATTGCCAGATGAATTTTACAATTCTGCTTTGTTATAAAAAATGATGGACATGACACAAGAGTAGTAGTATGTTTTCAGTTGGTTTTATATGCATTTCCAGTAGTGCAACACTATGGTGTTTCTCCTTATTTCAAGCTGGTGATCATATGTGGCAGTATTTATTAATGAAATCTAAAATCAGAGAGTCTTTTTCAGCATCTCAACATTTAACAGCCTTTCCAGACTATCTCCAGCAGAGATGCCAAAAGGCAGTACTCCATGTTGTTTTTATCAATTTGTAAAAGAGATAATTCACTTTTGAAAGCTTAACCATTTTCTCTGTGAAGAATATATACAATTTTAATACAACTTACAAAATTGTAGAAATATGTATAATGTACAGAAGTGTTAACATTTGTAAAAAAAAAATTTTTTTAAGGGAGTATGAATTGCTTGGTGGCTGTGGTGCTGGTAGGTCAGTTACAAACCACTATCTCGGTTAAACAATAAGAGTTGGCTAGTGCATATTAAAATAGATCTGAATCCACATAGGAAAATGCAACTTTGTAACCCATTTAATTGGTCCTTTTATGTGGATTTATTTATGATCAGCTAATTAAAAGTATTTGCTTGATCATGTGTTTTTATCTCTATGTGATTACTGCATTTTAAACACTAATACCAAATTTGTCTTGCTGTATTAAAGAAAAGTGGCTAGTGGGAATATCAAATTCAGGTTGGAATTTTGATTAGAGATATATTTGCTTGTGACACTAACTAGTGGCAGCTAGTGTCTTTTAGCCTTAGATTACTTTACGTATTTTTTGCAACATGTTAGGGTGCTGGATTCTTTGTTTTCTCATCCCATTCAACCCAACTGAACTTAAAAATGGATGTTTCTCCAGCAGGTGATCCAAGTATTTGCTCGCATTTTTCTTTTCTTTTTTTTTAAGTTAAAACTTTTGTGCACATAAAGTCTAAATAGGGCTATTGATTACACATTTGCATTCATTTCTTAAAAATAAGTAGAGCTATAGAATGAAATTTTATTTTTAAAATGAGCTCTTTTTAAAAAAGAAAACAACAAGCACTAATATATTCTGAGAAATATCTATGTCCCAGTATGTTTCTACTTGTAACAATGTGCTTATGCAGCAAAGTTGTTAAAATTACTTTTCATTTTTGGTTTTATGAATAAGTAGCCTGGATACTACATTTTCAGTTACTTTTACTAAAGCATGCCAAAGGATTTCTCAGAAAAAAAATCAACTGCTTCGTCTGTGGCATATTTTAGGTATCTATCAAAGTATGTTGCATCAGAATAAGAAGCATACACCTAATACTTTAAACATAAATAATTCATGTTTTGAAGAGATATAATGCCTCAAATATTGGTAAATATATTGACTGAAAATGTATGTTATATGGAACCATAAACGTGTTAGATGCACTAGGTGTGATTTTAACAATTATTTTTTGAAAAAAATTCTTGTGGAGCTTAGTACTGAATATTCAGAAACATCCAAAGCCATGATGTATGGTAGATGAATCTGTAAAACAATACTTAAAAGTTTTATTCTTCTATATTTTATATATAAAAATTGTCATGAAAAGTATACTTGAGCAGTATTTTGCTTTGGATAAGGTGTTTGCTGCCTCTTAGATGGAAAATATTTAGCACTTGTAATCCTTCCTCATAGTTCAATATAACCAAAAATATAAAGATGGGTGAGTTCAGGTAAGTGCTACAAACAGTTACTAGCTGAAATTCAGCATCATAAATTGTAAGAGTTTCTACAAATAAAGATCATTCAATGCGTTGTGATTAAACATTAAAAAAGAGAAAATTGATAGAATATTTTAGTTTTATTTATTGTGCAGTCCTATATCTTATACCATATTCTACTCAGGAAAAAAAAATTACTCCATTGAATTCAGTGGTAGTAGTTCGTCATTTAATTCTGTAGACCTGTTGCCTCAATTCTGTTTATGCAATTTCTTTTACCACTTTGACTGGTTCTTAGGGAGTTATGCAGAGAAGATGAAAAGTTTGTGATAGTTTTGGTAAGTATCTCAAGTCAATGTTTCAACTTTCTCCATAACTGCAAAACTAGGTGTCCCCAACCCCTGGGCCATGGCCCACTACTGGGTTGCAGCCTGTTCAAAACTGGGCAGTGGGAGAGATTGGCACATGTGTGCATGTGAAGCTCCATTGCGCAAGTAGAGAGTGCTTGTGCATGAAGCTGCATTTGTGCAAATGGAGCTTTGGGCACAAACGCCCTCCACTCACATGAATGGAACTTCACATGCAAGCACAAGCCCCGCCCCCGGGCTTGCATAGCTAGAATTTTGCGCATGAGTGCAAGCACCCTCCGCTCGTGCGCAAAGCTCCATTTGCGCAAGTAGAGGGCGCACACGGTTGCTGCTTGCACACATATATATGCACTCGTGTGCTGCCACTCATACCTCACCCTCTGCCCCGGGCTGGGCTGCCAAGCTGGAAAGGTTGGGAACAGCTGTGCTAAACAAATATTTGATTAAAATATTCCACAGCTTGAGCAGATGAAAGTGGAGAATGGTGATTGACTATCAACCCATTGGTTTCCATTTTGAAGCATGCCCTGGACTAAAATCTGATTGCCCAGTAGACTATGCACACCCAACCTGTATGGTTGATTTATGGTTAATGGGTTAGTTATGGGCTAATTTCATGTATCTATGTGCAATAGCCACTGCCTTAAATATAATTTTGAAACCCTTTATAAACCCTTTTCTAAAAGGTTCTGTACTTGATGAATTCTTGCTGGATTTGAATTTAGCATTGATAATAAGCATGTTAACTGTTCAGATCATTTCATCTGTATAATCTTCATGCTAGCACTGTATTTTTTGCTAAAATTGTAAATGTGAATCAGTGCATAAAAGAGCCAGGAAAGTAGTTTATCCTGCTAGCTACCATAAGAGTTATCAGTTCTATTGCCTCTGAATCATTGTGATTGAGACGGTGAATTTATGCTTTGTAGTGGCATGCAGTGAATACATTCAGATAGGGCAGGAAAGCAGGGGCTTTTTAGCTTGTTTAACTTATTAGATTTTGTGTATTTAGAGAAATTATATAAGCAGTATTTGAAAGAATTCTTAGCTGAAGTTCATTAAGCTCGAGCTAGTTTAGGCTCATTGAAAGAAGGTAGAAAAATTTACTTAAATCCAAATGTATTGGTTTTACTGATGTATGGCTGGCAAAATGGAGGGCTGTCATCATATTACACATGTCTATTTAGACGTAAAGGAATTTATAGTAATAATTGTATGTTAATGGTAAAATCTAACTTTTTTGTGTTTGAAAAGTATGTATCCTTGGCAAGCCATGTGTGAAATTTTTGCAAGTCTCAAAATGGAGATACAAGTATAGATATTCAGGATGAACTGAGCTATTGACTTTATTCTCTGTATTGAGACAAGTAGAAGGGTTAAGCTTGTATATTAAAGAGAATCTTAAATGCCGTTTATTTATTGTCTTTTTCCAAGAGTTTGAAGTATGCATGTTTTAAGTCGAAAATGTCCGATCCAAAGTCAGCAATGTGTTGTATAATTAAATGGGTATGTATTTTCTGGTTTTCCTGGTCCAGTTCTAACTAGTGCATAGTTTCCTGGTCCAGTTCTAACTAGTGCATAGTGCAGGGGGAATGTGCAGCTGAGGAATTCTGTGCAGCTGAGGAATTCTGGGAGTTGAAGTCCACAAGTCTTAAAGTTGCCAAGGTTGGACACCCCTGTTCTAGTGGATCAAGAACAAAGATATATAATAATAAGTGGAACCCTATGTGCCACTCTGTTCATCAGATGTGTTGTTTAGTTAATAATTCCAGCCAAAAGTATTAACACCAACCTACCTCTATAATGTTTTTGGAGTTAGTAGGCATATTTGGAATTTTGTGGGTATGTTTGGTTATCAGAAGCAGTCTATAGACTATATGTATCTACATTTTGATCTGAGATGTTTCATGTAGATAAACATAATATATGACAAGTGAATCAAGTGGATGCAGCTTTGAATATGAATTGATCAAAATGGCTGAAAATACAGTAAAACTGTCCCTTGTGGTCCACACTGGTTCAATAGAATATTTAAAATGTTGTATTTGCGGGTGGGGCGATGTCCTTCATACATTATGTAGTTAGCTGTTTTGGAAGTTCTGTTAATCTACCTTGTTTTAGGCTATTGCCCAAACTGTACAGTTGGTGCTCGACTTATGACCACAATTAAGCTCTACATTTCTGTTGTTAAGTTAGTCATTTGTGGAGTTTTGCCCCATTTTACGACCTTGTCATAGATAAATGAATCACTGCAGTTAATAAGTTAGTAACCTGGTTGTGAAGTGAATCTGGCTTTCCTGTTGATTTTGCTTATCAGAAGGTTGCAAAAGGTGATCACGTGATCTTGGGACACAGCAGCGGTCATAAGTATGAAACAGTTGCCAAGCATCTGAATTTTGATCACATGATTCTGTGGATGCTGCAAAGGTCGTAACTAAAAAACAGTCATAAGTCACATTTTTCAGTGCCATTCTAACTGAACAGTCACTAAATGAACTGTTGTAAGTTGAGGACTACCTGTATATGATCCTTGCTCCTACTCAAAATAATGTCAGGGAAAATAGTTCGAGCCCCTCACCTCAAATTCTCCAAAATGTACAAATTTAATTTGTATTATCAAATCATTGGCAAATCATTTCTATTTTGTTGCAAGTAGGGCTCGGCATATATTGGAATATAAGTGCCCTGGAACAATATGTGGACAATCACTTTAAACTGATTGGTTGATGGTGAATCCTAGACTACAGAATTAATTCTCAAATGGGAAACTGCATGCAAACATATTTCCCACATGGATTTGTTTAAAGTCAGAGTCTGAATTGTGAGAAACTATTTACACTAGCACTATATTCTGAGTGTAACTCAAAGAGATGGATGCTTTTTTAAAAAAAATGTCTAGGACTTGTGGATATCAATGAGGTTTAAGAATGTGTAGTGCCTGCTGAATCTGAAATTGTAATAAGCATGTCTTTTGATCATTTTCAGATGTAGAATTGTACAAATAAAGTATTGCACACATAATAGCGCCATTTACAAGCACTTTATGTATGTATTTAGAACTATTCCTAGATTGCGTATATTAGTTGGGAAAGAATGTATATTGAAACTGAGTTAAAGTGACTTGCTTAAGGTTAGTTTGTATATTCAAAGCAGATTATTTGGCAGAGTGGAATTGTACAAAGTGTATCAAATCAGTTCCTAGAGGCCAAACACAAAATGTTTTTGTTTTGTTTGTTTAGAGAAAATGTTATCAAACTTAGAAATGTTATGGTAATGTGCCAAACAAGTAAGGAATAGTTTAGGAGAAAATTGCAACCAGCTCAATATTTAATGTATTTTATCTAATAAATTTCTATGGAGCCAGACTTTGGTTTAACCTATATATAGTTCTGCCTAAAGCTACTATTTGCTGTTCCAAGCTAGTGCTTTGCATGATTTCTAGAGCTTTTAGGAGGATATAAAGAATTTGGGAGCTCAGCTCAATAGATACGGGAGGATGCCTTCAATATAAATAAGATTAAATATTTTCAGTTTTCAAATAGTTACATATATTATCTGATTTAAACTATAATCTTTGTATAATGGCCAATATTAATCAGTGATATGGTTAGGCATCAAAGGTCTCTGTTTAGGAGAATGAGTCTAACCCTCTTCACACATAGGTTGAAATGTTCCCATTTGATACCTGCTACTATGGAAACAGATTGCTAGTTTATTAAATCTTGATGCTTGAATTGCCAGCGTCCTGGAGAGCAAGGCGCCCATTACTTTTCTGCATTTGGGAAGCTGGCATGCTTTAAAGTATCTCTCTATCCTCCAGCATCATTTTTTACTTCCAATAAGTTTTGAAAGCTTCCTTTATAAATCAAAATAATGTGCAACTGTAGACCAGTTACTCAGGAAAGATAAAATGAAGTAGATACGGAGCTGGAAGAAATGCTTGGATACAGTCTGATCAGTGTTTGCATCTCTAGTTTGCACTCTTAACCATTGCGCCACTGAGGCTCATATAACTCATTGGCACACAAGATGCATTTGTTTAAGGACCTCTCTGCCACCTATTCTTCCAGGATAAACTCAAGTCCAACAAGATCCCCAAATTGCATGCCAGATCTGCCTGGGGGAGATCATTTCTCTTGACTCAAGCGGGGCCAAAGTCACTGGAAGCTTCCATAGCTGAATATGAATTTAAACTTGTGATTCCTTCAAACCAGCTTCAATATCCTAACCGTTATTTCACTCTGATTGTTCCTTTTAAACAGCAACATTGTCTGTACTGCAATTTGAGAGGCATGGCTGCTTTGGTGCCAATTCTTTAATCCCACACAGCCATTTTAATGGCATTTAATACCCTGGGATTGGAGGAGTAGCATGCTGCTAGATGGCATTCTCTGCCACTTTGTCTCTCTCCCAACCTCTTCTGCCACCCATGTTGAAAAACGCTGGTGGAGTAAAAAGAGGAAGCAGCTCTTCTATCAGTTTTGCCATCCTGAGGAGTGATTACCACATCATAGTTCAGAGAACTATGGCACAGCTTCTCTCCTGCAACCCCAAATGGCAGGATTTCTTTAGAAGATTTCTATAGCTAATTCGCTCTCAGTGACTGGGTGGCTTACAACCAATAAAAAACCCAATATAAAAGATTATAAAACAGTAACCCCACCCCTTGGCAACAACACACAATAATCCACTTGATGGGCTCTATTCCACTCTCGATTCTCCAGGCCTGTTGGCAGAACCAGGTCTTCAGGGCTCTGCCAAAGAGCATCACTAATCTCTGTTGGGATGATGTTCCAAAGGGAGGGTTGTTGTCATGGAGAAGGCCCTTCTTTTGGGTCCCGCTAGATGTACCTCCTTAAGGTACATCTGTATGGGACCAGCAAGATTCCCTACGTCCCTGCTCTAGTGGGTCAGATGGATATAACTGGGAGAAGACAGTCTTTCAGATAGCAGTAGCACTTTTATATCACGTCACAGTGCTTTACAGCCCTCTCTAAGCTGTGTGCAGAGTGAGCACATTGCCTCCAACAATCTGGGTCTTCATTTTACCCACCTCAGAAGGATGGAAGGCTGAGTCAACCTGGTTCCAAGTCATGAAGGACTTTAAAGGTGACAACCAGCACTTTGAATTGCAGCCAAAAGAAAACAGGCAGCCAATGCAGCTCCCACAGGGGAGGTGATACATGTGCATGCCTGGGTCTATACAAAACTATGCAGGCCACTGCATTTTGAACCAATTGGAGCTTTCAGATGGTTTTTAAGGGCATCCCCATGTACAGCGCATTGCAATAGTCAATAGACTGGAAGTGACTTAAGGCCTAAGCAGGTATTGTTGATCCATGAAAGTTGTGCAAAGTCTCTCCTGGCCATGATTGCTGCCTACTCAAGCAGCAGTTATGAATCCAGGAGAACCCCAAGATTACACACTGGGTTTGTTTGAGGTGCTACCCCACCCAAGGCCAAAGGATAAATGAAGTGCTATTTTTCTTGACACTGGAATGACAGTTCCAACCCCCACAACCACACAAATGGTTGTGTAGCAATGTAGCTCCCACAGGGAAGCTTGAATCCTAACCCTGCCATATCTGAGGGACTGTCTCTTGCTGGTCACATCTACCTGACACATCAGAACGGGGAGGCAGGGAATGTTGTTGATCCCATCCCTGAGGGAGATACACCTGGTGGGACCCAGAAGAAGGGCAAGAATGTACCCCCCCCCCCAGCTTATACAGTGCTGGTTTGTAACACCTCCAGCTCACTTCCCATAACCATTCCCCCCTCCTCCCCCCGTTACTTATGACAGCCAAAAGATGCAAAGCAAAGGGAGAAAAATCTTGAAGGCTGACATTCGGCCCTCCTAGAAAACCCTCCTGATTTTTCTCCCTTTGCTTTGCATCTTTCGGCTGTCATAAGTAACGGGAGGAGGGGGAATGGTTATGGGAAGTGAGCTGGAGGTGTTACAAACCAGCACTGTATAACTGGGGAGGGTACATTCTTGCTTAGGTTTCTATCCTATGCTAGCGCAGCTGCAACCCTTTATCAAACTATGTCAAAGTCAACTGACAGAAGCCACATGATGACCACCTGGAGATGCCCACATGATGATATACACAACTTTTAATTGGATGAGCCAATTGAACTATTGGGGGTGGGAACGTTGCCATTACTTTGTATATGTGATTTACGCACCCATTTTCTCAGATTCAGAATTCTTTTGTTGCTACCACTTGATTTCCAGTAAAAGATATCTTTTATCTGATTAAGAGTCTAAGTATTTCTTTCTTGGATTTTGAATGGAGCACCAGCTGACAGGTAAAGAGCGGACAACTATAGCATAGAGTCCATGTTCATGTCTTCACATGCTCAAGAAGTGGCCTTCCTGGATCCTGGGACAAGAAAGATATGCAGATGAACGCTAGGTGGAAAAACAGGCAACTTAAGATTGGAAGAAGACCTGTAATGTAAGGCTGGTTTAGGGCTCGATAACTAGCACTTTTAAACTCCTGACATTCGTATTTATTTCCTGTTGCAAGATTAGAACTCTAATGGGCGTGCCGGGTTTGTTTTTAATTTCCTGCCAGTTAATATGCCAACCTACACAGGCTGCTGCATGCTACCTCATAATATTATATACCGCCCTGAATTTGTAGCTGTTGGCAGCCTCCGGACCTGACTATTAAGAATCAGTTATTCCTAAAATGTGCCCCGGGGCAGCCGAATCACTGGAAGTCGAAGCCTTTGAGGAGCTGAAAAGCGTGAAAAGGGTTCTTGGCTCTGATCGTGATAAAATCTTTTAACTTTTCGGGGTGACCGGGTTACTTGTTTAAGGACTGCAGCGGGCACACCCGCCTTGTCACAACGTCTCTCGCTTCACGCCTTGCGATTTTCAATAAACCGCCCAGTTCACAAGCCTCCCCCCGCAAGCCAAAGACAAAAAGCTGCCTTCGGAACGGAAGAACTCCGAACCTCCGCTTCGAAACGGGACTTTCTCTCTCTCTCTCTCTCCCCTCCCCCGCCTCCACTTTTCCCTCAGCCCCACCCCTCGCGCGCCTTTCGCCGACCCGAAGAAGGGCGGGAGAAGGAATAGAACGCGAGGAAGCCACGCCCTCTCCTTTAAAAGCCCGCCCCTTGTGTTTGGCGGCAGCGGCGTTGTGGAGATCCGAGCTCGCGACGGAGTCTCGCGCCCGAGCGAGCATCGCCTCAGAAGAGCGGGTGCGCACGCTCGCCCCGATGCCTCTTTCCTCCTAGCCTAGCCAGACGAAGGGCGCGCTTGGAGGGAAAGACGCCGGGAGGGAGAGATGCTCTCTGCGGCTCACCGGTTGCTCCGAAGCTGCCGAGGGACATGGCGAGCCCCGTCTCGGATTCCGATGCTTCCGGGCCCTCCTTCGGCCGAGGGAGGGCGAAGTCCGGGCGGCTGCTTTCTCCTCCTCCGAAGGGTCCGGTTGCAGGTGAGGCTAGAAACTCGCCCTCTCGAGAACGGCGGCGGACTTCATTGCTCTCCTTCCCTTTCAGGCCTTAGGAAAGAGGTTGTTTTTATTTATTTTTTTGATTGCACGCTTCCCGTCAGGCAAAGACGAGAGTTGGGCAAAGGGAGGGAGGCTGGCTGGCAAGCGGCGTTAACTTCTCTGGCGTCGCTTCAGGAAAGCCTGGAACTTAAGCCTCCCTGTGGAGACGCTGGGCTAGGAATAGAGAAGGCGAAAGTTGGAGTTCGGCTTGGAAATGAGTCTCCTTTCGCTTTCTTCCGCCCCGGTCTAGCCTCCCTCCTTTATTTTTCTCTCAAGCTTTAGCGAATGCAATCGTCGTTTCTCCCCCCGAGGAGAAACCCGGGTCCTCCTGCCGCTGAGGAAAGCGTTTTTCTTCTCTCTTCTTGCAGACATTTCGCTGACTTGGACGTTCAGGAAAAATAGCATCCTTGTTAAAAGTTTTCCGTTTAAAAAAAAAAAAAAAGTTTATCTGCTGGCATTCAAACACAGTGCGCGTCTCGAGTACATTTTCCACAGAATCGGATCAGAAAACATCCTGTTTAGAGAGCCTTCAATCATGGCCTCGCTGGTGGTTTGTAGTCCATTTTAGAATAATGCAAACCGTCTTGTGTTAAGTTAAGGGGAAATAAGGACAGCCTCAATGGTGTCCGCTAAGTTGCCATAGATCATGAAAACAATGAAGAAATGAGCTTTATTCTGCCAGTGCTCTGAATTTGCAATATAGGCAGGCAATTTTTAAGCTAAGCTGTTGTGAATTCAGCTTGTGTTGTTGGTAAATTCAGAAAATTAGGTTTGTTATCTGGAGGTTGGTGTGTTTTACAGAGTTAAGCCTTAAAAGATTTTATTCACTGCTGATTAAAAATGGATAAGTATGTATGTCAGCCCATATTGTTTTCTTCAGTGCTTAGAAACTGTGTGTAGTTTCAAACTAGGCATTCATACTTCAGTGGTCTCTGCTTTCTGCTAACGCTGAGAAAATTCATAGTTTTAAGCCAACTTTTTTCTATTAATGTATTTACAGTTTGGCGAAAGTTCAATAGTATACTCCTTTTGCAACAGAGTAAAGAATGAAGAAATGTAGAATTTGATTAACATTTTAATCTGTAGCTCTGCCTATTTTTGAAGGATCTCCTTGTTAATTAGGCTCCAGAACACGTAGAAAGTCTGTGGCAGTTACTAGAAGGGACTAATCACTTCAGCTGAAGAACATTGTGATCAAATGAAAAAAAATGAAATTTAGAAAAAGATGCTGCAATAATAAGGGTACTAATGAATCACTATCCAAATTAATACAATTTTCCATCATAATGTTACGTGCTTTTGAAACCCAATGATTCCAAACTGATCAACAGAAGTTCCCCTATCAACAATTTTATAGATACATTTTGCTAAGCCATCATACAATCTAATAGGAATTTGTGAGTTTCTGGACATTTTAGGAACAAATGTAATTTGGCAGCGGTTATTGCATTGTTTGGGAAAAATAGGAGTGAAAGTAATCAGCATCAAAACCTTTTTGTTTCAAAATATCTACCCACCATAACTACCACTTTTGAAATAAAAACAATTGTGCATTAAAGTGAAATTTCTAAATAGAATCTTATATCTGAAGTTCCTAGTGAGTTCCCTTGCTATTACAGAAGACTTGGCTAATATAAAAAGGTTAATCTTGTTAACATTAAGATTGTATATATCCAGCATTTTTTGGATGTGTCATTATGTAACACAAACTAGAACCCCGTCATAACAGTTTATTATCCGTGTAGGTTTCTATTTGATTTTCTCTTAGTATTGAGTAGTTCAGTAGTCATGTAGGAGTAGAATTGGAGGGGCAATCATATTCGCTTACAGTTTTATTACTGGGATGAGCATCTTGTAGTCCCAAGGCTCCAGACCTCCTTTTTATTTAACCCTTTAAATCCCTTTGACTACAATTGCTGAAAATAACAGAATTTCCTTCCAGTGTGAGGTGGGAAATGTGCGAGAATTTGTTTTGAATATCAGAACTAAATGGTAGTCAAAGCACTTTTGCACATAAATCAGATCTTCCAGTTATCATTGTCTTTTATGTCAACGGTCCCCAATCTTTCTTTCTTTGTGGACTGACAGGGGAGGGGATGATTTTGCATGAGCGCAGTTCCATTTGTGCAAGCAGTGGACACACACCCACCTGCCGCTCACTCGAATAGAGCTTCGCACTCACCCATTATGCACTCAAGTGGAGCTGCACACATACTTGCCTGCTGCTTCCACAGCCCGGTTCCAATCAGGCCATGGCCCTGTACTAGGCCGTGAGTTGGAGACCCCTGTTTGAGATAATATTCGGGAAGGAAAGTTACCATATTTTTCTGATTATAAAACGTTCTGGACTATAAGAGGCATCTAGCTTTTGGAGAGAAAAACAAGAAAAAATCTGCCTCTTTTTATTATTATTAATATAAATAGAGCAACATGTTCAAAATCCATATAGACAGTGTGTTGTCTGGCTTTTGAACATGTTGCTCTTTCTATTTATATTAATAAAAAAAATCTGCCTGTCTCCCAGCATCCATCCGGTATTCTGGCCCATATGCCACCACCGTGGTCTGTTTGCACCGCTGCCACCAGTTCTAGAACAGCTGATCGACGCCACACCAACCCCTTCACCCCCCCACCACCACAATATTAGCTGTATAAGACGCACAGACATTTCAACCCACTTTTTTGGGTGGGGAAGTGAGTCTTATACTCCGAAAAACAGGGTATTTGTTATGTCAATTAAATGGCATATCTTCATGACAGTCTACAGCAGATAATTCGGAGAATTAATTTTTGCTCATTCCTGAGTTAATGCTTATAAGTCAGTGATCAACAGTATAGCAGTTCTATTAAACAGATCTCCAAAATTACTGTTATATTCTTATGTGAGCTCATGTAATATTTGATTGAAAAGGGCAATTCTTCTCTTATAGGGCAATTTCTAAAAATTGAAAGGGGAACTGTACCATTACTGATTCATGAAAAGCTTGCTGACTCCTTCTACTGGAGACAGACACCTTATATAAGTGAATCACAGTACTGTATTCACTCTGTTTTAACCATGGTTTGTTAAATAACACACAGGGGTTGGGTTGACACACATGATTTAAAACTTGTCAAGTGCCAGAGAAATCAGGAGATCCAGGCAGTTCAAATGGGTATATAAATTTATTTCAAGCTTAATCTCTATAAGAATCTGAATTACTAACAGCCAAAGGAAATTGGTGGTAGAGAAGAGTAGAAGGCATTCAAGAAGGGTTGGACTCTTTTGTGGGCACGAAGGGACTCCTGACTGATGATGCATTTCATGACTCTTCCCAGCCTGGTCATCTCTTACAAAACCACCGAGACTGGGATCTCATGTATTCTTTAAAGATTTGTTTCAATTGGCTTTAAAAGTGCTGTTATAAATATTAAAACAATATTGATCCAATATATTTTTATTGTCTAGCTTTATACTATTTGATCCTGTGGGGTGACTATTGTCTTGTAAAATAGTTTTTTTAATGGTAGGTTGGACTGCATCCAGGTGCTTAACACTGGTTCTTGTGCTGATATAATATCTGCAACATGTGAAACAACTGTGCTTATTTTTTATTGAAATATAAACCTGTCATTGTAAATTCTTAAATCACTAGCAAATATCCATAACAGAGACCCTATAAAAACAAAAATACCATGTTGGTCTATGGAAAAAGTTCTGAAATATTTCTCATAATAATGTCAGCAATATACTCTTCTAGTCTGATGCATAGTTAGCAATCTTTTTCAAATTTTGCTAGGTTTCAATATGCAGATATTGAATTGGAAATAGGCCACCAGACTTAAGTTAATTTTTTTATATTTTTACGTTTTCCCCACAAATGCTTATATAAACATGAATTTGCATGTTGCTTTTGAAACTAAGTATGTGTACAAGTGTAATTACAATTCTGCATTTAAAAAGAATGCTACAGCTTCAAGCATTCTGGAACCAATAAGCATAACTCTGTAAAACTTAGATAATCAGATTTATGAAGAGTCAACTGAATTCCTTTCTTGGAATTATGGAAATGTATGTATGCTACTATTTTGTGAAATTCCTTTAATTTTTCTTTTCTACTCAGTAGTTCACACATCATCCCTTCTGTTTATTAATACTCTTGCTTCAGTTTGAAATGCAGTTAAGCAGGTTTAGTTAATTTGGAAATATTATTTGCCATGTTTCAATAAGAATTCAATGAAAAGGTTTCTAACAATACCAAACAAGGTGTGTCGAATTTTTCTTTCTGAATCAAACTCAATTCCCAATTATCAGATAGCTGCAAACCACATTCAACAGTTTTCACAACTGCTGCTCATATTGGCTTCTGGGTAAGGACTAATGGCAGGTTATGTGCCCTGTGAGCAGCTCTGTGTGGGGACACCCCTACAGTGGAATCATTGGTGTGATGGAATATACAACTGCAGACATATTTAGTTTGACTATGTCATGTAAATCAATATAATAACCCCACCCAACCACCAATACTCTTCTACCAGATTTCTATCCTAAATCTATTCATAAAATGGGATTATTTTGCTGCTGGTTCTAGTAGAATAGATTGCATGGATCATGGATTGCATGCACAGTAGGTTACAGTCTGAGATAATTTTCATTTTTTTCCTTATAGTTTTACCATCCATAAGGCAATTACAGGTAGAAATATCAAAAGTTATTGTTGGTCAATCATCTTTAAAATGTCTTATTTAATGAATTAATATCAGTTTTATTGCAAGCAAACTTTTAAAATAATTTGTAAGAAGCTTCTATTATAGATCATGTCTGTTCCTGATTCTTGTAATATTAGAATAGTGGTCATAACAAAATCTGTTTAGGGCATCTGGTACATTATGCTGATGTATTAAAAATAATCTTAATGCTTTTTGGGATGTTACTGCATCAGTTCAGAAACTGGTTTAAAACAGAGTGAAGTTATACTTACATATTCCAACCAACCTTCTGTGAACCAATTAATAAAGCGGGATTAAATCATGATGTTATTAATCCAGTCTTTTTGTTTGCAGATTGTGTCTTGACATGCTGGTTTATCCAGTTGATGGATAAACAATGTCTTGTGCACAGACTAAGTCATTTTGTATTCTAGTCTATGGAGATTCTTAGTCTTCCAGGTCATGGCTGTCACAAAGCTGCTTTTTCAAAAGGCAACTGGATGTTCTTGAATTTTGATCACATGACCATGGGGATGCTGCAATGGTCATAGGTGCAAAAAATGGTCATGAGTCACTTTTTTCAATGCTGACTTTGAATGGTCACTAAATGAATGGACTATTTGTATTTTGAGGGTTTTACTTAGCAGTTCCAGAGGCTTGAAAATAGGAAACCTAGGAAAAATTACTCCTATCAGTGGACCAATCGACATTTTATTTTCCCAGCTTCCTGCTGCTGGATAATAATGCGTTTGAAAAATAAAGCTTCAGGTGGCATCTTCTCACGCCCTGGTGTATAGTAGTGTAGGTTTTTCTATTTCTCAAAAGTGTCTAATGTATACATAATTGTACAGTATCATGATCACATCTCAGGATACTGCTGGCTGCTTTGCACAGTCCTTTATGTGACTAGTATTTGCTAAGCCCATTATTGTATGTCTATCCAGTTAATATCTTATTAATGTGCTGTTATCCCACTGAGTTCATTTTCTAATAGATTTTATTTTGGGGTAAATGGGAAAGGCATTATATCTAATCAAGGTATGAAATCATACCTTGATTAGATACAATCAAGATATATGCCGCAATCTCCTTTAAAAACAAAATTTAATTGCTTGGAAGTGGTCAGATTGCCTTAACACATTTTTACAGGTGACAGATCTTGTTACTCATAATTACCCAGTCACAAAGTAGTTTGACTTAATGTGCAATGTTTCTTGGTTTGATAGATCTGTCAATGAACAATTCATTTTCCCTAATGTGTTTCTGGTAGAAATGACATTTGAGCCATCTTCATCTGCAGTGGAGTAAAAGAATGGGTTAAGTGTGGGATAAAAATAGATATTTGTCATCTGGTTTCACAATTATAGTGACTTCAGGTTTGCCCTGTTCTTTCCACAAAAAGTAATGCAGGCTTTCACTTCTATCTGTGATGCATTTATTACATTTTTCACCTGATTCATATACATGTTGAGCATGTTAAATGCCAGATGTTGATATATTAAAAAAATCTCAAAGCAAATTAAACACATTTGTGTGTTAAAATATAAAATTATCCTTTTCTTCTAGGATATTTCAGCATTGAGGAAAGCAATCAGATCATCTTATTTCAGTTAGAAGAGATTTGCTTCCTTCAGCACTTCTAACAACAAAATTTATCCATCTTCTGCTTTTTCTTCTTCTTCAGCATAATGGAATTGAAAGTGGCATGCTGCCATCACCGTGTTTGGCTGGAAGAGAGGATGCTGCTACTTTCAAATGAAAAATATTTGCTTATTTGTAACTTTAATTACATAACATTATAACCATCTCAGCTTTTCTTGGAATTAATTGCAGAAGCCCACCATTGAAAATAATTTACAAAAACAAAATGATCTAAAATAAAAATCATGTTTGTTGCCAGCCAAATAAATATTTTATTATTATATTTTAATCATACCTTTATTACTTTATAAGTAACTCAAGACAGCGAACATGCTAATACTCCTTCCTCCTCCTGTTTTCCTCACAACAGCCCTGTAAAATAGGTTGGGCTGAGACGGAATGTCTGGCCCAAAGTCTGTTTGCTTTCATGCCTTAGGCAGGATTAGAACTCATCATCATCTTATTTCTAAGCCACTACCTTCATCACTAGACCAAACTGACTGTCTATTATTCAATAGGAATCATAAATATTTCTGTTGAAAGTTCTAGCTAGTACACTTTTAACAATTTGGGAAGGGGAATTTTCACTCTGAAAATATTTTATTGTTTTCCAAATATTTATGTTATGTTAATATTTATTTTATAGGTAGTCCTCAACTTCCAACCACAGTTGGGGCTGAAATCAGGTTCTAAGTTACATGACCAGGCCTTTTTTGCGGAGAATTTTTGTAGCGATTATTAGCTGAATCACTGTGATGGTTAAGCAAATTCACAGTCATTAAGCAGATAGTGAAGTCATTAAGTGAACTGATTATTCCAAATGGGCATTTTTTTTGCTGGAAACTGGCATAACTCACAAATTGCAGTTATGACCATGGGATATTGCAACTTGTCATAAAGGTGAGCTGGTTTTCAAGTACGTGAAATACAGCCATGTGACTGGGGAAAGAGAAACATTTTACAATGCCAAGAAATGCTTTACAGGTACAAAGCATCCATTCCAAATCCGTTATAACGTGGAATGTTTGTCAAACAACCAGTAAGTTGAGGACTACTGTAATGTGTTCAGATAGTGTCTTTCTGGTTGTGTAAAGTTATCATTTGGAGACTGAGTATGGTATTAATATATATGAACTATAAAATGTCAGAATTATTTTGTTTAGTAGTATTTAAAATTCACCATATACAGAAGGGAGCCATTGTGGAACACTAGTTGGCAGATTCTGCAATCTCCTGATTTTCCTTTAATGCTGTATGGCAGGGGTCACCCACCCCTGGTCCGTGGACTGGCACCAGTCCGTGGCAGGCCAGCAACCGGTCCACGCAAACAAGTGAAGCCCCATCCGCAGGATGCAAGCAGCACATGAAATCATGCCTCCTCCGATCCATGGAAAAATCTTTCTCCACAGAACTGGTCCCTCGTGCCCAAAAGGTTGGGGCCACTGCTGTATGGCATACTTGGTGAAAACAGTGTGGAAAGCTGTCTTATGATTTTAAAGGATCAGGAAACAGAATTCATTAATATTTATTGATTCCAAGAAGGAATAAAGCTTCTTAATTTTTCTCAGCATAATGATATAATGATTGCAAGTGCTACTACTGGACTGTTGTATTTTTCATAAGAAGCTTATATGCTATAAACGCTACCTTCCAATAACTGGCTTGGAGTAGCTGCATTACAGAGCATTTGAGGCTACCTCAAGCTTCAGTTCTATACAAAAGTGGAACAATGCAGGTGCAGTATTAAATTGGAGATGTATTTGCTGCAGTGCCCTAATTCTGTGGCATAATGAAAATTCTAGGTTTTTCATTTGACTGGGTTTGCCCAGATAACTGTCCCAGATTTGGATTTGATTGAGAAAAAAGGGTATGGAATATGCTGGCCTATGAACAGAGCGTCTGTTTCTGGCTCATTAAAGCAGTTGTGCTTTTTCCCAAGACTCAGTAACTTTCATGAAAGCCTCACTGCAGTAACCATCCAACTCTGATGCTGCTACAGCTGCTTTAATGGATGGTAGACGGGTTCTGAGTTCCAAAACACTTCTTCCACACTGTATCATGACAGAATTCAAATAAAGAAGGAAATATTCTCTTTAGATGCACATTAATTTTACATTGGTCTATCAATGGTTCATTTAATTTGGAAGTCCATTAAAGACCAACATAATATCAAAATGCAAAAGGATATTCTTAGGCACATTGTATGAGTTTGATCTTGGTTCAGTTTAATTGGGTTCCTGTTTATTTTTATACTCAATTCAATATGCTGGACATATTTTTTGAGACAGCAAATGGTTTGGAAGGAATCTTTCCCTTACATCATCTGTTTTAAATTAATCAATACCAGAAACATTTCTGGAGTTGTTGTTTTTTCTGTGATGGCATTATGGCTCTGGAATATTGAAACCTATTGTTATTGTTCTATTTGAATTTACTTAACTTTTTATTTTGGTGGGCTTTTAATGTGTAATATTTCCTCATTTTTCTTGCTTAAGAGTTTTATGTATATAAGTTTAGAACAGCTGGGATTTATATTGATTTATGTTTATTTTTCACTCTTCTCCTCAGAGCATACAGCGAAATGCATCACATAAATGATTATTTCATAACATAATGATCAGTAATATTTGAAATAGTTCTACTAACAGCCTCTTTATTTTTCTGATGGATTCTTATAAAGGCAGACTGGAGGCTTCATCAAAATTATGGAAGTAATTGCCTTCTTTAATACTCCTAAGTTGAGACAGATCATATGGGAGAGTGTTACATGGAGAAAATAGTATTTATCTGAACGTTGAAATGTTCCTAGTATGGATTCCCAGGTTTCTGCTATTATTTTGTGATTGCTAACTCAGTCACAGCTAACTAAATAGCTTTTAAATGTGCTTGGTTGGGCTGAGAGACCAAGCCACGTCCAACAGTAAAAAGTAATCCTTTCTAAATTTGAATAGAGGTATCATGTAAAGAGAACAACTATTATCTATACAGAATCAAGGCTTGTTTTGCCTTTGGTAATATATATTTCTTACTTATGCCTATTGCATTCCAGGAACCTGGAGGAGAGATTTTAAAGAGAAAGGAGCAGCAAAGTAGGATCAGTGGAATGATCAGTAAATGATTTTATCAGAAAAATATAAATTTGGAACTTTAACAATACCTGACCTAGTCCTACATAAAATTAGCTTTTTGCACAAAATGTCTTAACAAAAAATTCACTTTTAATATATTGAAGCATTATTACTCAATTTTACTTTTCAAAAAAATCATATGCCATAGCCACTGCAGATTGATAATGGAGAAAAATTCCCTCTTCTCAGAACTAAACATAGACAAAGAAAGAACAAAAGTAAATTCATGGTAATAAAGCTTCTCAATAGATGTTATACATTTTTATCAGAAGGGAAGGTCATTTAAGACAAAACACTTATGATACACTAGCACAGAGGATTAGGAAGGTATGTCCAATGAAGCAATATTATAAATATGAAATTCATGGCTTGAAAATAGTTTTCAGTATAATTGAAAAGTTTGCAGCATAATTGTTCAATGTATGGATGCTCTCTGTGAAGAATGAGCAATGGTAAATCTAAGGAAGGTAATGTTTAGTTAGTAATAACATCTGTGCTATGTTGAATGATTGCCTTATGGTATCTCTTAACTGTATTACCAAGAATGGCAAAATGTAATATATCATTTCAGGTGTCACTACTTTTCAAAGCAGTGCAAAAAGCCTGCAAACATTGCACGACGTGTATGTCCTTTGAAAATACTGGTATTTCATGCAGTGACTTACAATCCAGTTAGTCATAATATTTGGTATTAGGTCATGTGGTATTTGGTCATGCATTGAGTAATCTTCTTTTTCCCCTGTGGGGCTTGTGGGATGAGCTTGTAAGAAGAACTGAAAACAAAGACAGGAATGTATTTTTGACCAGGGGCTAGAATTGCCTTGCTCTGGTACACGTTCAGAAAATCTTGCTTTTTTGTTAAGTCAAGCTAGGAATCAAGCAGTAAATGTTCAGAATTGCAGCGAGAGAACTAAAATAGTTAAGGCCAGATTATAATCAGGCCTTGCTTATTGTGGATTTCCTGAGGAAACACTCAGCTGAACATGAAAATAGGACAATTGAGTACAAGAATTAAATAATTCTGCAGTTAAATACAACAGTTGATCTGCCTCCTTCCTTAATTAGTAGTGAACAGACTTCTTTTAATAATTCCAAAACTCCTCTTGGCCCGCAAAACAAAACCATTATCTTTTATGTGAGTTTAAATTTGTTGTTTTGAAGAATTATTTTATTTTATTTGTTATAGAAGCTTTTGCTTTTTTATTGGTTGTGCCTATAAATATCCTATAAATAAAGGGTTTCATGGAATTATTTATAATTAGAAATTTCAAATGGGTTGGCTTTTTCATTTGAATGAAATCAAGATAATCAGGTGATGTGATTTCTTTATTGTATTAAATATACTGGTAGGTGGACACTGATGCCACATGACTGCAAGTAGGTATGGGAAGGGGCATTATGGAGACAGATGTGGGGTTTCTGTGGGCGGGCACACACGACAGAGTACAAATCTCTGGGAATCCAAATCCCGCTTAGGAGGCTTTTGGGGATGAAAAACAGCAGGAGCAACTTAGGAGTGCAACTTACAATGTTCTCCATTGACTTTGCTTGTGAGAAGCTGGCAAGGAAGGTTAGAAATGATGATTACATGATCATTGCAAATGTTTTAAGTGCAAGCTGGTACCAAGTGCCTGAATTATGATCATGTGACTGAAAAGGTTGCAACGATTGGAACTTTGTCTACAGTCACAAGCCTGCCTACTTACTGTATATTGCTTACTTTTACTTATTTGATATAGAACTGTTCTGCTTTACTTTTTTGGCTCTTTGAGGCTGACTGCATAATCCACACATTCTCACATGGCAGCCAACCTTCTTTCAAATTCCTACTGCAGAATCATAGTGAAGGTCTTGCTATTCTCCTCCCCTCCCCTGCCCTCCCCTCCCCATCCCTCCCATTCCATTCTTTTTGGCAATTTGTGCTCAATGTAGTCTGAAAGAGGATGGGAAAACTTTTATTTAAGAGGCCCTATTAAAAACACTAAAAATTACGTGTAGTACAATTAATATTATACTGAAAAGCTGATATACTGAAATGCCTAATGCAGACTGGAGCTGGAAAGGCCACCGTTTTGGATTACCTTGGGTCAATCATTACATCCCAGATTATGGAATCAACTCATTTCATATTTGAAGTAGATGTTTGATATTTGAAATGGTTGTTTTGAATTTGAGATTTTTGCATACCCTTCCTTGTGTCTGTTAGAAGGTGGTATCAAGCTGTGTTGTCTTCTACCACCATCGCAAATTGTGCACCCCAATCTCAATGACTCCAGGTTATATCTTGTCTTGTTGATGATGAACAGCTATTTCAGAGGAAGATGTTGTGAGCTATAAAGAAAGACAGCTTTCTGTGAGGGATGCTTTGTACATTTTTGATAAAGATTTATTTGTGTATTTAATTTGTAAAGACAACACTGTTTTTCAGGATTTCTTCAGAATCCAGGTGACTTAAGCATTCATTGCAGTATTTGCCCTGCTTGCATTCCTGACTATGTACAGCCTGGATATTAATAGCTTGGTTCACATGTTGTGCTAAAACATAAATTTCTATGAAGATGATGTACTGAATAAATTGCATGAAAGTATAAACCTTAGTTTGCAAATCACAGTAGCTGAGTTCATAAAATCAAGTAAAACCACATAATTTAATGTATTGTATGGGCCTGGTTGATCCATTTCTTCACTTTCTTGTATAGTTTTAACACTATGTCTTGGTTCCTGTCTTTTATTTGCTTGCCATTAGTGTTAAAAATGTCACCTCCAAAAAGTATTTGCCTGTCACAGACATAATTGATTGGTTGATATCCTTGTGATTATGGGAGGGATGTCTTGATTCACAGAACCAACAGTCAACCTTCAATAGATAACCACACCACGAATCAATTTGGTGGAAAAAGTGTGAGATAACTGAAATAAGTAAGCAGGTGTACAATTATTGATTGGTGTGTAAAATTCATCAACAGGCAAAATCTTTTTGATGTACAAAAAAGAAACAACACCCTTCCTTTCTAAGGAATAGGATTCAATATGACACAGAATTTGTGTGTTGATGACAAAAGGTATGACCTAGATGAAAACTGGATATACATGGATCTTAGCAATAAATGGAAATCAGTACAGTACATTTGAGAAAGTATTTTTCAAATGCTCAGATATTTTTATATGCCTCCTTAATTTCATTTAATTAATATTCTTTGCATTTAAAGCCAATTGAGATAATTGGTAGAAATGAGTAGCGAGCAGTTTTCAGACTATCAGTCTTCCTTTTTGTATTTTCAAAATAGTCAAATGCTATCTTTTCCAGTGTTAACTGTAATGGCATTAGTTTCCTTCCTCTCCAGATTAGAAGAGCTACTTTGAAGAAATAAGAATAAATGAGAATCATTTGTCATTTTTTTTTTCCGTTGAAGAAGTAGGAAACTGTATTAACAATAGCCAATGAGATTTCAAAGTAACAGAGATAAAAAATTAAATTATTTTCATGCCTGCCAATAGTTAATACAAATACAAACTATATATTCCTGAAAGCACTTTATATGACACACACATATCTTCAGTAGTAGAAACATCATTAAATATACTGCTGGATACTAATAATTTCAATTATGTTTTAATACATTTAATTAAAATGGTTATTTTTCCTGGTCTATTCATTTTTTGGAGCATGGCTCTAATATAGTAGATCAGTTAAAGACTGAGTGCAACATTTGGTCACCAAAATTGTGCACCCCAATTTAGTAATTTAGCAAATTCAAATTTTGTTCCTCATCTGTTGATAATCTAAAGTGGAATTACAGCTACTCTTTTTATGGCTGTTGAGAGAATACAAAGTTGTATTCAGAAGAGAGGATCACACAGAACTTTATTTGATAAATATGAGCACTGTCTACTACTGTAAAATTAAACCAATCAGAAAGATCCATTAATTTGTTTTCTGGTATAACTGTCCCAAAGATGCTTTTTCAAAAGGCAACTGGACTTTGTTTGTTTCTCTCTGAAGACATTTTGCTTCTCAAGAAGCTTCTTCAATTCTGACTAAGGCGGAGAATGGAAAGATTTCTTCCTTCCATTCTCCACCATTTAATCGGAACAAAACAAGCTTCTTGGATGAGAAGCGAAATGTTGTCAAGGAAAAACAAAGTCCAGTTGTCCTTTTGAAAAAGCACCTTTGGGACGACTGTGACCTTGGATGACTGAGAATCGCCATAGACATTCTGGTATAACTCCACAGCAAAGCTTGAACAGCTCAGCTCTGTGTAGATACATTATTGTCTTTTTTACTTGAAGTATAGCAAAGAATCCTACAGCATTTTAATAGTAAATAAATACCTATTTTAGCCATGCAATCCTGTTTTCATCTATTTTTCACCAAAACATATCCTTAATTTTCTGCAATCATGATCAAAGAGAAATCCAGGGACCACAACAAGGGGGCTTTAGGCACTGCTAGACAACCATTCCTTTTTATATGATGAATAAGGTTTGTAAAGTATTTAAGATGTCATAATATTATACAAAAGACTAAGAAAGCTATTTCTATGGAAGTAGCATTTTAAGTGGATGTGTATACATATTACAGCATGATGTACAGCCTTCAAATTATATTTATTTAATAAATAAATTAGGGAAATCATATTGAAATTGTGTATTTCACCACGAACCATTGAAAACCTCTTTACAGAATTAGATATTTAATTTATTCATTGTGTTTTGTAATGTGATATTCTTTCTTCATACACACACTAGTTTTAGTATTCTTTTATTTATTACCGGCTAATTTATGTTTGCTGTGGTGCATGCATTCAGCAATGTTCTCTCATTCATTTTGAATAAACAGAAAGTCATTTTTCATCTGCTAGTATGTGTCACACTGGGAATCTGTCTATGGCTTGTGGAAGCAGAAATCCTCAAGTGATTTTAGCTGTTTGTTATTATCTTTGACATCCACTTGGAAAACTAATCTACCTTTTGCCAAATTCTGCCGCTTATTCTATTCGTATTTATTCAAAGCATTCAGGCACTGGCAATTGTTGTATGCAGGAAAGTGAATAGTAATAAAATACAGCTATATTTTGATAGGATCTTTTTGTGTAGTGCAGCCCATTCACAGCATGGTCCTGTACAACTGAGTCCCTTAATGCGGATAAATCTAAGAGAGTGTGTAATGACATCAGGATTTAATTTTGATATTAGATTCCTTGCCAGTTTCATTTAACTAGAAGCTAAAGATTGATATTTTTTTCTTATTAAGAGGATGAAGACAGGCACGTGTTTACAGCAGTTAGTCTTAAAATAGAGTGATGATAAATGAAAATTGACACAACCATTTTTCAGTGCTGTTGATAGTTTGAGTTATTAAAAATCACTTTTTATGTATATACATTGACAGTGCTGACTTTTGAAAGCTACCCAGTGTATTGCATTGCTTTTTTAAATTGCTACCCTTTTTTTGATGCTATGTAATTACATGTAAAATCAAATCACTTAGTAACCTTTTCCTTAATAATGAAACATGGTTAACATTATAGCCAGGTTAAATGGGATGATGATTGAATTGGACTGTTCTTTTTAATTTGTTCATAAGAGAAAATAAATGAGGGTGTGAGCAGCAGTGGTATAATCATGTCTGCTTAAGAGTATGTAATTATGAAATTTAAAAGAGAAATGTTAATGAAGGATTCCAAAAGAATATCTATCAACTGGATACATGGGACTTTCTTAGCTTAAAAAAATAGTAAATGTAGTACAGCAGGCTGCTTAGAAAAATGCAGGCACCTGTGCTGCCTTGCATGTGACCCTGTTCCCCTGAGTCAGCACAACAGAGTTGCTAATGAGACTGCAACCTTGAAACAGATGTGAAAGGAGACAGGGAGAGATGTGTGTTTGGAAGCTCTGCAGCTAGCAGCTGAGTAAAAGAAGGTGGTGTTCCTTCAAAGAGAGTGGATGGTCCACAGGTAAAAAAAATATAGAAGCACAGTAAAGCACAGTTGGAAAAGGTGCAAGTACTTGCTGGCCGTTAACAAGGAAAAAGAAGAGATCCTAGAGAGCGGAATAGGACAACTCACCACCGCCAGATTGCCACCACCAATTTGATGCAGGATTGCCACAGGACAATTCACCACAGGTGGCCAGAGAGAGAGCTGGTGAGCAGGCAAGAGCATGAGTGGGCAGAACTCAGTGTGTGCGGCGAGTGGGTGGATAGAGTGGTGGGGTATGTGAGTGAGTAGGCAATGCCTTGTGCTGCTGTGCCAAACTCCAGGACTGAGGACAGTGGATGTGGCAATGGTCACAGGCAGCTGAAGGGGAGAGCCGAGAAAGGGAGTGAGCACAACACGTGGGGTACAGCTGGTGAGTGAGCAGGTGGGCAGAGTATGTAGGTGGGGTGCAGCAGGTGAGTGAGTGGGCAGAATCATGAGGTGCAGTAAGTGAGGGGAGGGCAGAGTATGCAAGGTGCAGCGAGCAATGGGTAGGCAGAGTGCACCAAGCCTCTTCTGCCTGGAGTCTGATGAATGGGAACACAATCCACTTGCTCACTCGTCACCCCAGTTCTGCCTAACTGCTTGCTTACTCATCCAGCTCTCCCTCCAATCACACTTGACCACTGCCCCCACCACCCCCTGCCTCTTCTGCCTGGAACCTGGTCCAGTGGAGGCACATTCTGCCTATCTGCTCACTCACTGCACCTCGCGCACTCTGCCTACCTGCTCACTCACCTGCCCAGCTCTCCTTCCACCACCAATGTGGTCGCACCCTACAGGATCTGCCCTCCTGCTCACTTGTCCTGTGGACTCTCTCTCCAGCTGCCTGCAACAATTTTTCCCCATAGCAAGTTGGCTGTGTTGAGTTGTCCCGCATCGAGTTGGCGCCAACCAGTTGGCAAAGGAGTGTTAGCAAGCTGACAGTGGCAAGTTGGCCATGGTGAATTGGTTGTAGTCCTAGAACAGGGGTGTCACACTCAATTTCATTGAGGGCTGCATCAGGGCTGTGGTTGACCTGGGGGGGTGGGTGAGGAGGCATGGCCAACTGGGTAGATGTGGCCAGCTTGACACCACTCCCCAAACTGCTGGCATGTTTCCTCTTCACACTGGGTAGACCGGGCCGAAGCCACGCTGGCCCGATGTTTCCTCTTCGCATTGGGTAGATTGGGCCGAAGCAACACAGGTAGACTAGGCCAAAGCATCACGGGCTGGCCCCTTACATTTTCCAGAATGGCCCTGCAGGCCAGATCCAGCCCATGGGCCTTGTATTTGACACCCCTGCCCGAGAACATGTTAGGTTGCACCTCCAAGGTTTTCCAGGTGCTCCGGAAGCATATCATGAAAACATTAAATCCATTTTCTGTGAAACTTCAAGGGGTAGAAAGTAATATGATTGTTTCAATTTGCAGAAATACAGCACAAATTACAGATTTCAACAATTCAGTCCAGACAAGAGAAGAAGCTTGTGTTTTGATCTGCTCAAAGCCCTTCAGTAGATCAGCAGAAGTGACCCTCCTCAAATTTGGAAAAATAATATGATGGCACCCATACTATCCAAAGCATATCAACGCAAAAAGTTTCATGCTATGGAAAATACTCTATAGAATAGATGCTTGACATTGCAGGATGAGAACTGTTTTAGTCTATGATGGCAAAAAACCAGGAGGCATCCCTTTGTGGCTAATAAATTTTATTAAAACAAAGAGTTTTGAGCTTGTGATGACCCGGAGTATAACACAAACATAACAAAATCCAAAACGTAAACAAATGTCCTTTAATGCTTCCAACTTGGCCCTACTGTTCAATAATTCTCAGTTGAAGATAAAACATACTCAAAAATAGCAATACAGTCCGAACTTAATGAGCAGATAGAGGTGAAATAAAAAACCAAACAAACTACACTGATGAAAGTTCCACAACGGAATAGGATAAGTAATTACCAAATTCAAGGAGATAACAAGGCACAGTCTGTTGGAAGGACGCCAACCAAGGTAACTTCAGCCCAAAATAAAACACACTTTGCTTCTGGCAATGCTGTGTTGTCATTGTCGCTCTTATATACTAGTCTCCCCAGCTGCAACCAATGAGGAGGATCATGTCCGCTTCCTCTCTCGCAAGCCAAGTTGTTGCCTTCTCTGTTCCCCCCTGCGTATCCTAGAGGGGATGCAGAGGGGATGGGCCTGATTCTTCCTCTGACTGCCCAGCCGGCCTCTGCCCTTCCCCAGTCTCCTCCACAACCTCCGGAACCACACCTCCACTCCCTGTAGGCTGTTCCTCCTCTCCCTCAGAGTCTGACTCTAACAAGGGCATGAAAGAGCTGCAGCTCCCTTCATCGTTCTAGCTATTCTATGCATTTTATAAGTAACTCCTGATATGTATTGCATGATCTCTGTATTGGGCAGATTTATATTTGTCAGCCAAGAACATGCATTTGAAGTGGTGCATGGATGTGGTTCTTTCTATATCTTTTGTGATATATTAATTGGATTCCTTATTAAAATAGGGCACCTAGTATTCATCCAGTATTAATCAGACCTGTTTCAAAGGCTGGAGCTCTGAACAGATGTTTTGGTCAAATGCTGATTTTAAAGGAGGCTTCAGATTTAGGTGCTAGTTTGTTTTTTCAACATTAAAATTTTGACTAGTTCAGATTACATATGTTATTTTTAATTTTTATCATAGATAGCAGCCTCAGCAGTTGGAAGTGATCTAAGTTCTTGTGCTCTCTTTAATTTTGTAAGCCTCCCAGAATCACTATATATGAGTTGAGCAGCCTTTTTTCCCCTTTTAACGACCCTGTAATTCCTTGCATCGGGGTGACTCAACAGAGCTCAAGTGTTACTGGCTGGATGTCCTTCCTGACGCCTACACGGAGTTTGAGGCAGACAATTACGCCCAGAAAGAGAACTATCTGCCATTACTTAGGATCAAATTTACGGACTGATTGTGAGGCTCCATCTCTAGGCCACTGCACCCCTTAGTTGGGCAGCCACAAAAATATGTTTAATAAATAATAAATCTCTGAGGGAGCCTGATATTTAGTGCAAAGATTTCATTTCCCACAATTAAAATATTCATGCTATAAAATTAAATCCTTTTTTTTCCTTGGGAGACCATTCCAATTTTTATGTTCAAAATCAAATTTGGGTATAAGTGTATCCCAATGAATGAGTAAAGTAGGGGGCAGTGAACCACTCAAAGGTAGCTTTGAGTTCTGTTATAATTAAATCATATTATCTGAACATTTGTAGGGACCTTTACCCTGCCGTTGTGCTTGCATTTTTATTCTGCTGATAAATTTATTGTTGATATAATCTTGTATTTGTGCTGTTCCTGCAAGATCAAGTGGTTGGTTTTTACAAGGTATTGAATTTGCAATACTGGCTGTAAAAATGTAATTAAGTAGTGATGCTCTGGCTGTTTTCATTTCCTAAATCATAAAATGCTTCTGCTAATAATCTCAACATGAAATATAGAATGCTGGTTATTGGTTGCAGAGTATGGGCCAAATAAAATATAGTGGGGGTAAATCAATAAGCAAACTTTAGGTGTTTGTTGTAGAATTAAGATTCAGTGTGAGAGAATTGCTCACCCAGCAAACTTACCATGCTTTTTTTGCAAAATGTTTAGTTAGAGGTTTTTCCCCGTACTGTGGCTCTTTGTGATTAGAAGTAAAATTCTTCTTGTGCAGCATAGACAACTAGAATGAAATTGGATATCCAATTCACTCCAAGCATATAACCCAGCCAATTTTGTTTCAATATCCATCCTCACTCTGTAGGGGATTGGCAGACCTTGGGTCTGGGATTATGATCTGCTATAATTACCAGAGAATTGAGAGGCTTAATTTGTAGATAAGAATAGTAGCTGTTAAAAACAAAGGAATTTCAAGAGGTACAAAGGAGTGGAAATCTCGCTGCTGCAAAAGGTGGGATACTCTGAAGATTGCTTTGAAGATTAGCTGTGGTTAGGAGAGACTGATTCCTTGGTAAATTTAACTCTTTTTGTAATCCATAAACAGATCTTCCCGTTTTTCTTTCCATCTCTGTCCAGTTGCTCCTTCCCTTCTCAACTTTTTCCCAGTCTTGCACCTGCCTTTGCATACAAAGAAAGAAGGATCTAGGACAACTCGCTGTGGCTAACTCACCATGGCCATCTCGGGGTCAATTTGTTGGGCCCTCTCATGGCAGCCAACCTAGGATGGCCATTTCACCAATGGGTAGTACATGCAGGTGGAGACCAATATGAGTACTTTATTTTACAAACTGTTAATTCAATTAAAATACATTTCTTTTTCATCCTGCATTTTTAGAGGTGGCGAGCTTTATGGTGTGTGTGTGTATGTGTGCAAACACCTGTGCAAATGTGAGCTGTAGAAAAGTTGGTGTAAAATTAACTAGTAAAAGTCCTCCAAGAAAAATAATACTTTAATTTTCATCTTAATCTTGCTGTATTTTATGGGAAACATTACAATTATCATATAGGATGAAGCAGTATCTTAGAGATGGGTATATCAAATCAATACTGATGCTATTCACCGATTATTCTAACTTTCTGCACAGCTGCCTATCTCCTGTATTCCAAACAGCATTTTCCATTAACTGTAGTTGAGATGGTTCTACCTACATTTATTTTATTTTATTTAAGGTCAATAGTAGACAGTCTAAGGTTAAAGTTTTGGGGGTTTGGGGAATTTTTTATAAAATATGGATTCTTCTTTGGATTCTATGCTGGCATTCAAAATAATCTTTCAAATGCTATGCTTTTTCTTTGAAGCTGGAGATTATTAATCAGATTTAAGATGACGAATTGTGGTGTTTATGTTTATGTACAATCCACAAACAATAAATAAGCTTAACCCTTATAGGCTCTATATCTATGGTCAGTTATATAAAACAAATAAGAATTACATAAAGCAGATGAATTTATTACTACATTCCTTAATTAGAAAAATGGGTTATTGCTTGAAAAGATGCTAAAACCTGAGCATGAAATGAAAAAAAAAACATTAGAATTTGACAGCAATATACTATACATCTAGGAAATTGAATATTGACTCAAAAGCAGAAACTATGAGTTTCCACTAAAAACATTGTAGGAAAAAAGTCTTGTTAGTCTATGGTGGAAAAAAAAAACCAGGAGTCTGGTAGTACCTTTTCTGATTAAATATTATTAAAAGCCATTAGTGAATGTCAGATGAAATGAGCTGTAATCCTTGAGAATTTACATTTCACAAAAATGGTTGGAAAAAGTGCTGCCAGGCTCCTGATTTGTTTCTATTAAAAATATCAATCAGGAAAAGGTGCTTAATTTACCTTGCTGTGGAGAATTTAGCTGTTAAAAAATGCTCGGTAGTAAGTTTCTATATTAAGTTACGTTGAATTTTGTCCTTTCGTTATGCAGTCTCCTGTTGTTGTCCTTCTCATCAGACATGTACAATAGATCCTTCAGGGGCTTTTTGTTTTATAGATAGATGAGGTCATCTATCAGAGGCACTCCATTAATTCTTTCACTGAGCAGAGAGTTGAGCTAGATGACCTTTGAGATTCCTTCCAACCTGTGATGCTGTGAATATGCATTCAATGAGAAGAAAAATTGCTTAGGAGCATTCAAGTCATTTGACTCCTTACACTCAAAATGAATTTCTTTCAAAGCATCTTTCTGTGAAAAATTTAATTATCTGAGAATGTGAAGCTTCTGTTCTAGGACAGTTGTTTTCCAGGAGCTTATTTCAGATTTTTACCAGATTAATGTGAATATTCCAAGCATGCAGCAATCTTTCCTACTTTAGTACTCAAGATGTGTTGGGCACTCTCATTGGCCTTTTGAGCATTGGCCTAGAAATCCAACTTGAAAAGTAATTTTTTCATAGGTAGATATTGATATATATTTTTTGCAATGCCTAAAATTTGCTGTGCACAATGTACAGGTTGTCCTAGACTTAAGATAATAATTGAGCCTGGAATTATGGTCATAAGTTGTGGCACTCATTAAATAGATCACCACATGACCACACCTGATTTTACCATTTATTTGGTGGTTGTGGTTTACGCTATACAGTGTGGTTGTTAAACAAACCTGTTTTCTCCAATGGAGCTTTTTTCCAGAAACTGGAAGGAAATGTCAGAACCAGCAAAAAATGCTGAAAATTGCAATCAAATGACCAAGGCCATAAATATCAGTCAATTGCCAAGTCCCAATCACTTAACTGTAGGAGGTACAGCCTTTGGAACTTCAGAACTGGGTTGTAAGTAGCTCTGAGGGAGGTCTGTTATAATTTTGAACAGTTGCTAAGTGAAGATTACCTGTATCTAATTTGACATGCTAGAATAATGGAGAAAAATCTGTCCCATCCTAAAGCACATCTTGTCATTGTTTTCATCATCACAGCTTATATTGGCTGTGTTTGTTTATGACCTTAAATCACCCTTTATTGCTAAATAAGATCTGAAAAATTTCCTAATGCCTGTATTAATTAAATGTCATAGTTTGCACATAACTTCCTAGAATGCTTTCTTTTATATTACTTTTCAGAAATCTTTGTAATTTAATGGGTTAATGTAGCACCAGAAGTTTGGCTTTCACCAGATTGACTGATTACCACAACACAATAACCACCTTTCTTTAGTGCACGGGTGTCAAACTCATCGCATCACATTGCCGTCATGTGACGTATTGTGATGTTTTTCCCTTCGGGGAGCTGGGGTTGGTGTGGCCTGCGTGTGACGCATCCAGCTCACAGGCCACCAGTTTGACACCCCTGCTCTAGAAACCCAGCTATAAAATGGGAATCCTCCATAGATGTCGGTCTTCTGAACCATACAGTGAATTCCATGGGAGAAAATCAAATAATTGGGAAGGTATTTGATTGAACACAGTGATATCTGAATCAATCTTCTTTGCCAGATGCTGTGGGTGAGACGAACTGGAAATTTGAGGCACCACAGAAGAGCTCTCTATAGCACTCTAGTGCCACCTGATGGTATGGTTTCTAACTAATTGCTATCTTCATATCAAATATCCCAATAGTACCAATTTCAAGGTGCGTATCCCCACATATTCCTGTTTTATTTTAGGCAGTTTGAATCCTGCAGAGTTTATGTTGGCTCTGAAATATTCACTGCTTTCTGGAATAACATTCTTGTGCCCTCCTCATCTTTCATGAGAGGCTTATACCTTTTTATACCATAGGTATGAATATCTCTTGATTAAAATAAAGAGTTTATGATGCTGTAATTGGAGGTTTGGAAGCTTGCATGGCAAAAATTAATACTGCCTTGAGACTAATAGTTTAATGTCTGGCAGCTTCTGCCTCCTTTAAATCCTAGGTCTGTTTAGAGTCCATTATACTCTAGCATGAAGTCCTAACACCAATATACTAGCTGGGATAAAATTCAGTCTGCTCTCCACAGATATCTCTTTCTTGCAAGCACTGTGGAATATAGCTTGAATATTCATGTTCCATATCCTTGTAAATTAGATCTATTTACATGTATATGCTTCCAGAATGATGTCAACACTTGCACCCATGTCCATGTCATATGGCAACACTTAGCCAAAAGAAAGTCAAGCTAAAAATCAGATTTGTTTAGTACTTGGATAGAAGACTACCAGATGGTACGAAAGACCAGGAAATTGAAAAAATATTGTGGAAGAAAGCACTAGCAAAATATTTCCATATTGCTGCCAAGAAAACTAACTACATGACGCATCATATAGTCAGCAGGGGCTGAGCTCAGTTTGAGTCTTTAAATTATTGAATGTTACTCTTCACTGAAGAGCTCATAGATAATGTATCAATGGCACAAATAAATTTAGGCTGAATTTCATAATTTTCCAAAATATACCTCAACTCTTGACTAGCTTTAAAAAAAAATCCCTGATTATACAGGAGTGTTTGTATGTACGCAAGTGTATGCCCCACACATACAATATACATATATCTACATCTGTTTCCTTCTTTTTTTATCTTTGCAGAAGTAACTGTTCATTATAAATATGGTCTGCCTGTGATAACACTTACATTGCCATCAAGAAAAGAACGATGCCAGTTTACTATCAAGCCAATGCTAACAACTGTGGGCAACTTCTTACAGGACATAAAGAGAGAAGATAATGCAATTGAAATGGTAGAAGTCTTCACAACAGGTACTAATGCCGATATCACTTTGAAATCGAGGTTGGTCCAACTTTTCCTAGGTATTGCAAAATCTAGGAGATCTTATTAATGTTTGAAGCCTGCCAAGGTTACATCCTGGCAGGGCACCCACTATAATTTATCTGCTTCAACCTTCACCATTGCTGCTCCTTTTGCTTCAATTTCTTTCCATTTTTCATCCTTTCACTGGCTCACCACTAAGGGGGAAAAGGGAGTGCATGAAATAAATGAGAGCTCTGAATAAGGCAATGGGAGGAAATCTACAGATGGCAAAAAACTCATAGTTAGGAACTTGTGTGGTTAATGTTAGATGAAGTTTAACTTCTTAACGTTGTATGTTATCGATATAATAATAGACCACTTCTTATAGTGTTTACTCCAGAACATTTGTTAGTCAGGAAAATATATTAAATAAGAATATTAGAAGATGGGACGTGGTGACTCAGTGGCTAAGACGCTGAGCTTGTCGATCAGAAAGGTCGGCAGTTTGAATCCCTAGCACCGCGTAACGGAGTGAGCTCCTGTTACTTGTCCCAGCTTCTGCCAACCTAGCAGTTCTAAAGCATGTAAAAATGCAAGTAGAAAAATAGGAACCACTTTGGTGGGAGGGTAACAGCGTTCTGTGTGCCTTCGGTGTTTAGTCATGCCGGCCACATGACCACAGAGACATCTTCGGACAGCACTGACTCTTCAGCTTTGTAATGGAGATCATTAACCATCGATTAGGATAAGCCAACTTTCAAGTTGGCATAGTAGTTGAAAGTCCCAAGTTTTACTGGTCAAGACTCAAATCGCATAAATTCTTCTTCTTAATTATACGAGGAAAAAGTTGGGTTTTCCCTCAGTAGCCTGCAGCAGAGAAACCAAAATGGGTGATAGCATAAAGGACATAAAGTTGAACTCATTCCTCTTATTCTGTGAAGCCAATGCATATGCATATACTATCAGAAATTCTATTGGTCTTGGAAGAAAGTTTGCTCACATTATGGACTTCATTAGTCATACGGCTGGGATAAAAGCCAATTAATCCAGTAAACATTGCTGTAGGTAAGATTACTTAAGAGCAGGGATCCCCAAACCCTTGTCTACTGTCTAGTACTGGTCCACGGCCCGTTGGGAACCAGGTCATACAAGTGGCAGACAAGTGTGCAAAGCTCCATTTGCACAAGTGGGCATGTGAGCAAAAAACCATCACCTGCCACCACAACTGCCAGGCTGTGGAGCTGTAAATATCAGGGACTGCTGGCTTAGAGCACTGACTGCAATGAGCATGGTAAGCTGTTTAAAAAGAAATCCATGTAGCCTTTTATTACTTTGACTGAAATGTCTTTTCTCTCCTGCAGATGGCAGCAGGATTTCAAGTTCGGTGTCGATGGAAGTTCTGCTAATGAATGATTTTAAACTCATTGTCAATAATGCAGAATATAGTGTACATCCACCACGGAAAGGTACATAACTTCATGACCACCCTGAAACGAAATCTTTAATGATTTAATGAACTATTAATAATTAAAAATCCAGTGAAAGCTAAGTGTTCACATCTGCTCAGAAATTAATTCCACTGAATTTACTGGGACTATACTTGGAAGAGAAATTGTGTAGGATACGTAGGGAGAAAGTTCCCTGCAGGTTTTCTGAGGATATGGATGCCGATAGTATTTGTAATGACACAAGCTTCACTCTTCTTTCAGATAAAATGAGCAAAGAGCACGCCACAGAGATAGACGACATCAAATCAACAGTCCATAAGCTATTTGTAGCCCTTCACTTAGAAGAGCACCAGACAAGAAAAGAGAAAGAACTAATGCAAAAAATGGAACTTCTGAAGGAAAAACTGCTCCCTTTAGAAGAGGTTTGGAAAATTCTTTTTTAAAAAAAACAAATTTTATTAGTTTTTACAACACAATACACAAACAAACAAGGCATAATAACATAAAAGATCTTTTCTGAAAAAACCAATAGAACATACAGAATAATTCCAAATTATAATATATATATTTACGTTATCTGTTCAACTTCACATCTTATCCCAACTTCTCTTTATTTCTCCCTTTCATTCTATTATTCAAATTATATTTCTTGCTAATTAAAATTTTATTGCTTCTCAAGAACAATAAACAAACAAAACGTAGAACATAAAAACATAAAACATCTTTTCTGAAAGTTGCTTGATCCCGGGTTAAAACTCTTCATACAGACAGAAATTCAAAAATCATATTCATTTTATATACCATTCCATATCTTGTTACCATTTTCAATTTTCTATATAGCTTCTTCCCTCTTTTATCTTTCTTAATTTTATTTTATTTATCTCATCTCAGTTCAAATCATAATAATTATCATTCTTTGTCTGTTCTATTTCCAGCTATCCATTCATCTTTTCTCTTTAAACAAACTTCTCCTGTACACTGATTGGAGTATGACGCCTTTAACTCTTTCCCCTAACTTAATAATACTTAATATAACACTTAACTTATATTGGGATTCTGTTTAGTACATTCTAAAATTACACAATGTATTTTATAAGAGAAAAAAAACAGCAGCAACAAAAAAAAACATATTTATAAGTATATAAGACCACTATCAATGCCATTAAAAAACTAATACATATTAATACTCATTTATATCTTAAACATTTTATTCTAAATACACATATAAAAACACAATCTTATGTACCTTACAGAATCCCTTTTTCAATTTAATTTACCCATTGTCTCTAAATGAATTTTGTTTCTTTAAATCTTGCTTCCCACCATTAAGGTTCTCATCCCTTCCTTTCTCCCTTGCTTATTCTTCTCCTTGCCCTTTTTACCCCTTTGTCTCTCCTCCTCCCTTTTCTTCTTCTGCTTTCCCCCTTCCTGTTGTTTTCTAACCTTGTATCTACCTTTCACCTCATTTTTCTCTTTTTGGTTGTTTTTCAAGCCTTGAAATCCCCTTTTCTTTTCCTCTTTCTCCTCCTCCCCAAATAGGATCATTTGTTCATCAAAGATGGCTTCTTCTTTATCCCAGTCGTCCTGCTGCGCAGTCAATTTTCATAGGTACATACTGCCATTTCTAAAAGTTGAAAAAGAGTGCCCAAAGTATCTTTCCCATCTTGTTCTTCTTTTTATATTTTTCATATTCAGTTTTTAATTCATCCACAAGCGATGCCATTGTAAAGAGAAAGAATTTTTTCCAAAACAACCACCCGAGTGTTTTTAATCAAAAATAATTCCCAAAAGTTCCAAAGTCACCAAACAATCCAAATAAGCTATTTCTTTTAATACTTTTTCTTTCTTCCATTTCTCTTTCTGGGGTTGCTGTTTGATCAAAAAGTTCCAATTAAGATATATCTTTTAGAAGTCTTATTAATATTCAATAGCTCTTTAAAATTCTAGGCAGTCTCATCCTTGTTTAAATTCTGCTCCAATTTTTTTTCCTCTCCCTTCCCACTTACAGCAAAAAGATTTTCCTTTAAGTATTCAGAAATCCATACCTCCAATGCGAGTTTTCTGATTTCTCTTAAAGTTCTATCGCTGTCACATTCGGAAGGAGAGTGAAAAGACAAAAAGTTTTTCCTTTAATTTCCATTCGCCGCTTGACACATTCTGGAAACAATGTATAATTGTTTAATAAGCTTTAAATTCCAGGGTACTTTGTTACTTTGTCCCGGTCAGCAAAGATCACTTTCATTTCTTGACAGCTCCTCCTGCACTTTCTTTTTCCGGCTGAGCTCTTCTATGTGGCGGCCATTGCTGACCGCCGCTCAGCTGCCTTTGGAAAAGGGGGTTTAGCCGGCTAGGGAAGAGAGGTGCGATGTCTCTCGACCCTGCCAGACCCCCCCTGTCTTCGCCACCTTCTACGGAGGTGGCTTAGCCCCGAAGCCAAATGACTCGGGGCACTTGGGCAGTGAACACAGGCAGAAACCGCGCACAGTCACGGATTCCTGCCTGCTCCGAAGCACTGCAGACCGGAAATCCTCAGGTTTGGAAGATTCTTAATAAATTCAGCCTTGTGGAAATTGATAATCAGCAAGTTAATTTTGAATCTGTTCTGTTTCATGAAAACCTAAATCTGAATATCAATTATTGGTAGTTCACTTCCTTCTGTTCGGGACATAGCATATAGGCGATGCTTGAGCATGGTCCGCAGGATTGTCTAGGACGCTTACACATACTCTTCGCGGTCTGTTTTCCTTGTTACCTTCTGGGAGAAGGCTTCATGGGATCCAAAGCAGAACATCCAGATTCAGTCACAGTTTTGTTCTATCTAGGATCAACCTTGTGAATTCTCAAGCTTCCTCTTTCCAATATGTATTCAAAATGGACAGTGATTAATATGTATGTATGTAGCATGGGTGTGTGTGTTATGTACGTGTAAGGGTAAAACATACTTTCTTTTGAGAGCAGGCAACAGAAGTTCATTTTTAATGTGTGCCAGTGTGCTCGCAGTAAAAAAAAAAACAATAATGATTATCTTTTCTAATAGCTGCATTTTTCTAAATGCTAGAGAATAGCATGATTCAAAATCAATGCTTGGAAGTATATCCAGGAGTGTCTAGAAAAGCAAAAAGTTGCATCACAGGTCATGTTCTGAAGTGTCTTCCTTGAAAGTAGTAGTTATTGGTATTAGAATTGAATTTATATGTGAAGCTTTATGCTTAAGAAACTATTAGCATGTATTTGGATGAACTCCAAATTCCATTTGGGAGTATCAGTTTGAATACAGCAGTTCTAAATACTACATTTTAGAGGAGCAAAATTGAACACCGTGAAATGTAACATAGCTTTTTTTGTTCCTAGATGAAGGCTAGAATTGCAGCAGATATTGATGGAAAGACCTCTCGCCTTTTATGGATTGGTTTAGCCTTAATGTCTACTCAGGGTGGAGCCCTGGCTTGGCTCACCTGGTGGGTCTACTCATGGGACATTATGGAACCTGTTACTTACTTTATCACATATGGAAGTGCCATGGCATTCTATGCATACTTTGTACTTACTAAGCAGGTAAGGGGCTTCTTAAGGTGATACATACAAAAATCAGTTTTGACTGCTTGAAATTTGAAACACATGCACAAGGCTTTGAAGTATTATGCTAAGGGTCCTTAACTTTTACTTTTGAGAGAACAGTTGTAGGGTATTTGTTTCAAAAGTTCTGCAAATTGTTCAGAGTTCAGTTGATCAGTAAAGACACAAATGCTTCAGGTTCTGCAAGCCTGAAAAAAAATCACCTGCTGTTTATTATAATATAGCACCTACTTAAAGTAATGCAGTTTATGTATCTTGTGGATGCTATGCAGGAAGGAGTGATTATCTTAGTGGATTCAGTTCTTTTTTTAATTGGCAGTCTTTTTAATAATACAAAGACATATCAGCCCTTATTCAATTATCTGGGGACACTAATGCTTTAAAGAAAAATAGGTTCATCAAAGTCTTGCTATCCCTGTTCCCATTTCCTTTCATGTAAAAATCCTTGAAAGAATTTATTCTGTGGTAATCATAATATGAGGTTATTACCTTGTAGATCAGATAGGAAACACAACCAGGTGAATTAATTCTACTTTATTATAAAGTGATTTGAATAGAATCTTGCAAATCTAAAAATAAAATTTCCTGGCTCCTTTACAAAGTGATAAACTAGGGAGAGCATCTTCTGAGTCTCTTGCAATGAACATTACAGAGCTGAGGGCTCTGCTCTCTCTTATCTGACCATTCCCTAGGCAGCTTCTCTTCGCCCTGTCTCCCAAGGTCCTTCCCACCATTGCCATATCTAAAAACAATGTTCTAATATTATTCAAGATACATTAATTGTAAATAAGTATTATTTCTACAGAAATCTGATCATGCAAATCAATCCTTAGTAAATCCTTAGAAACCCTTTCTAAAAATTTTAGATATTAGTATTTGAGATATTGTTGAAATGATACCCCACAAATAATGTTTGTTACAAAACATTTTGTATAAACCAAGCTTATAGCCTTGCTGAGCACAATTAGAATTTGGTTTATTGCGTATGATGATTAAAATCTGGTTTAATGAAATATACAAGTCCACTTAATGCCTTGTTTCATTTTAATTCAAGGACTAAGCTTGAAAGAGATTTTGTATTCTGCAGACTTCCATGTGCGAACCAGGGGAGATTACCTGTGTGGTTGATTAATTCTCCAATGAGCTGTTCAGAGCATCCAGTAGTGGACCCTTTGGCAGAAGAGTTCTGCAACGGGTCCACAGGGACCAGGAAGGGATTCCAGGCCAGATGCAGTCCCTCCCGTAGGACAGGCCAAGCTTTGGTATGTTCCACTACTGGATGCTCTGAACAGCTCATGGGAGAAAGGGCGTTGGTACTTACCTGACACGCCCGTTCTCTTTGAGCTGTGAAGAGCATCCAGCCCCACCCTTTTTCCATCTGGTAGGGTCCTGTTTCGGCCAACGAATTGTTAGGGCATTGAGGACGAGGGCGTTTATTTCTCTCGTCTTCACCAAAACGGGAACACTGGGGAGGAGTCCCATGGAGAAGGAGGAGCGTTTCACAAATTAAGCCCAGCCTAGACATGCAGAGACTGAAGCACCTCCCACTACTGGATGCTCTTCACAGCTCAAAGAGAACGGGCGTGTCAGGTAAGTACCAACACCCTTTTTCAGGGTTATTGAATTAATTTTTTCTTGGGTTTTTTCCTTGTCATTTAAAGGATTATATTTACCCAGATGCTCGAGACAGGCAATTCCTTCACTATTTTCACCGGAAAGCTAAAAGCCAGAACTTCAATATGATTCTATATAACAAGCTAAAAGAGGACCTGGAAGAGGTAATTAATTGCATAGATCTGTCTAACTGATTTACATGACCTTCCCATCCAACTCTGGATGGTTCACAACAATAGGAGAGTACATGATATTGTATGCATAAGAGATCATGGAAAAGAGCTTCAGTGTGTTTTGAAAGTCAATTATTTGCAGCCATGACTGGCAGTTTTACTCCTTTTTCTTTTGTACAGAAAGCAGTTTAATCTTAACTTCTGAAAAGTATGCTTTTAAATGCATATTCATAGTCCTCCAGAAGAAAGGAAAGGAATCTTGTTACATTGTGGGAGTTCTTCCAATTCCATCTGTTATAGCAGCTGCAATCAGTGTATTAGGCATGAAAATTTGAAATCTTACAGATTATCTGCTTTGCTGCCTGCAAAAGCTGATAGGTTATTTTAGTAGATTGTAAACTAAACCTGCCAATTTACTCAGATCTTCCAGTTGATGAAGGATGGCTTGGAGAGTAATCTAGTTATAACGTTTGTTCACAAAAATCACAGTCATTAAGCCCAGAAATGATAATCTAGCCAAAGTGTTAAGTCTGTCTTGCACAGATTAATTCTGCTGCTAGTAACTGCAGTTAAGATACCTTTTTCAGGCAGAGAAAATACTACCCCGTGCCACATAGCACATTTACCCTGCGTCAGGACCTGCCAAACAGTTGTGAATTTAATGCAGAATAACTACAAAGTCTCTTGCTTCCTAAGCACATTCATTCATCTTTTTGTATAATCATTTCCTTTCTGTTACTTTTTCTTCTTTGCTCTTTTAAGTATTTGAAACGCACTTCAAAATTATGGTTTAGATCCTACAGAGGTAGTCTGTAATCATGTATGACTAACATGTTGCATGTTGCAAACTCAATTCAACATTTGCAATTGATTATAATTCAATTAATTAATTCCTATGTTTCTCCTTTATTGAAGAATAATTTATTGGTACGTATTCTGGCTAAGTTGGTCCAGCATCCACAGAATAGAATGTATAGAAAAGTTTATTTCAGAGTGTCTTGCTGATTGCTAGCTAAATCCATTTCCTAATTTTAAAAGTCACATTTAAAATAAGATATGTAAATTCAAGTTAGTAGGGTGCCCTGGTTAACACAATGCATAATTGAAGAATGTAGAATTTGATGGAATCTATTTACAACTATTTAATTTTAAACCATAAACTCATCACTTTTTTTTTCTTTTTACACTATCAGGTGGAAGAATCCTTGAAACGACTGAGGAACCCCTTACAATTACAACTTCCAGTGCAAGAAATCAATGACAAACATTAATTCTAAGTTTCAACCTGTTGAGTTCCCTCAAAAAAATAGCAAACTGGACATTTTGACCCACTATATTAAAGCTGAATGTAGATTTTATAAAAAACAAACAAACCCAAACCATACTTTTTGTATATATCATTTCTCCACAATATTCGAGTTTAGAAAAGAACAATCAACTTAATCTTGGATGACCAATCCATTCTTAATAAAACAAATCAATGTTTTCTTAAAGGATGGTTTTATTTTGGGATTCCTATATTTGAATGTAATTTTCATAATGAGCTAAATAAAAACAGATACTTGTCTTGGATGTCTTCTGAGTGTTCTGTTTAGGATGTTAAGAAAATGTTCCTTTCACACTTGCACAAAGTATCTCAATGTTGTAATGAGTTACATATGTAGCACACATACCACCTGAAAGATTTATGACAACAGGTTTCACAGGCACAAATTCATCTTTATCAAATAATAATAATAAAAGCTGATTTGCATGGAAAGTAATGCAGATGTTTCAGTTAAGTTGCAGTAACTCCACAAGTTAGCAGGAGCTGCTATAACTAACTGAAGGAGTCACAATATCATATTGGTCGCATAATACACTTTTCCAAAATGTTAAAGTGGGAGGGGAACAATTTATATAGTACAAACAGATTAAGAAAATGATTCTCACAAGACAATTACTATTTATGTTGAAACAAAAGAATAAAAATTTAACCATTAGTACAAAATATCCATTATAACATCCATTATGGAATGTAAACCTAAAGACAGCTAACTTTTGATTAACTGTTCCTTTATTATCCCAATGTCAAGTCTGAAGTTATTTTTAAAACTCCCTGAGGGTAGAAGAATATCTAACAATTTCAAAGGCTGTATAAAAGTATTTCTGCCTGAGTTGCTAAACTTCACAGAAGTTTTTTTTTTCAATTGTTAATGTAGAACTTGTATTTCTGTTTACCATTTCGAACCTGCAATTGTTGGCTGTGATTTTTATTACATAGATCTTTATTCACCATCTCCTGAAGATCTCAGTTTAGCTAAAGTAATAGACTATATATTAACTAAACACACCTTTTAAATTATCACTACAATTCTATATATCTATTCAGAATCAACTCTCATTGAGTTTAATGGAGCGTATTTTAGATAAGTGGATATAAAATTGATCTATTTTAACAGTACTGTTTTTTTGTTTTTGTTTTTGCTTTGAGTCCTGCAGAGCACACCACCGCTGCCCACCACCTACATAGCCAAAAATAATAATTACTCTACCATGCAACTATGATTTGGGGTAGAAGTACAGTTTTTTAGTTAACATTGAAGCAAAGCAAGGGATCTGCTTTTTCCCTATAGCACCAATATCTTTGCATACATCTACCCTGCGATGTGATACCTTCCTGTTAACAAGCATCAGTAATTCTGTGAATTCCAGGGAAGCACCATGCTTTCGTATCATCTCACACAGATCTTGAATATACCAAGAACCATATACAGTCTCCCGATGGGAATAGAAACCTATTGGAAGAGGAGGGAGAAAGGATTACATTACTGTGTCAAGAAATCAGCTTTAGCTTTTGACTTGTATTTATTAAGTAACCAAAACAATGTTGGGGTAAAAGTTTGTGTTTTTTTGTTTTGTTTTTTGAGCTTTTTCAATGTGCCAGGATTCTGAAATTTTTGTTACATTTGTAGTATTTTTGCTTGGCAAAAATAATTGGAGGATTTTTTTACATGTCCCAAAAATTTAACACTCCCCTTTTATTAACTATGTTTATATAAGTAGTACTAGCTGATCCAGTTCTGCTATATTTCATTAATAAACACTGCATCTAGTGAAGTCCAATTATTTTAATGGTGGCCTTTGTCAAGCTGAGCAAGGAAGCTGATAAATGGCCATAAGAGAATGTGTTCCCAATGGCATTCTCTAAAGTGAAGTTAAAAAAGACTGGGAAATGAATCCTTACATTTATTTGAGCATGCCAAGCCACAAACTAGTAACCCCATTTTAGCCTATCCTAGCTGGTATAAGTCTTTCATAAATTTGTCATCTAAATATTATCATCAAAGTTGCATTCATAAATAGAATACAGACCAAATAGTCCCATTTCTGCACTCATTGCAAGCATCCGCAACAAGGAAATATTAGAAAGCTGAAAACCAAACATTACAGATATAGTACATTATTTGGTTGTGAGCCCCCTAGAGTTGCGTCTAGGTAAAACAGGCAGGCATATAAATTTAATAAAAATAAATAAATCCCTAAAGATTTATTTCTTGTAGGTATTTAGTTTGCTATTTAGGCAAAGATAGTTAATATGTTATCTGATGTGATGGAAATATGGATAGCTGACACCACCCTGGTTAGAAAGAAGTTCCAGTAGTGATTTATACCAGGGGTTGCCAACCTTTTGGACCTCGGGGACCACCAAACTCATAATTTTAAATCCTGCAGACCACTAATAAAGCTGCCTGGGGAATTCTGGGAGTTAAGTCCGCCAGGCTTAAAGTTGCCAAGTTTGGAGACTCCTCGTCTCGATGATGGTCGATATGGTCAGACTTCTGAACTTCACTTAAACACCGATTTTAGCAGCTCGGAACCCCTGCTTTTTCAGATTTAGGGAGGAGGAGGAGGAGGAGATGTTCTTGGGATACATACAGCTGCGAGGCTTGTCACCAAAGCGGCACTTGAGTTCCCAGAGAATGGAAAGCAAAACGCTAACCCCTCCCCCTCCTTGGCCAAAGTTGCAATCCCGTTGCAGAGGCCACCAGTCTGCTCCATGGCTGTGAGAATCCTTCCACGGGCAGGGAGCAGTTTCTCCAGCCATGCCTTCTTTGTTGACGCGGGGGTGGACATTTGGAGAGGATCCCTAACTTGGGCCGAGAGGCAGAGCGTGTGTGTATGACCAGATCAATCCAGGTGCAGTGGCGGAGCGAGCACTGGGCTGCTCAGCAGCAATGGCAGCAGCACTCTGGAAGTGAGAGCGAAAAAGCGGCAGCAGCAGCGGGTGGGACTCTGCCCGCCTGTCCAGCAACTACGACACGCTGCCTGGGCGCTTTGCATGGTCATTTTCCCTTATTCCCTTGTTTCGCCCCTTGCAGACAGCTGCTGGTAAGAGCTGGGCTTACCAGCTCTTCCTCTCTGCTGCTCCGAGCTTGCCTTCTTCCTTGGGGAGTCATTCCCCCCACCTGCTTTGGTGTCCTTTCTCCTCCCTTTTTTTAGGGCTCAATCCCTTTTCTGCTGTTTCCTTGCTCGCTTCTTGTCTGCAAGAAAATTCCCCACCCCTTTTTCCTACCGACTGATCATTATTTGGGATTGCAGGATACCGTCTCCAGCTTCATTCTCAGGAGGAGAGAGAGAGAGGGAGGGAGGGAGAGAGAGAGAGAGAGAGAGAGAGAGAGAGAGAGAGAGAGAGAGACTTACTTACTTACTTACTTTTGGCTTCATACAAGGAAAGCAGCAGAAGTCTTTCTCTCCCCCAAACTCCGTCATAAATGAGTATTTGCCGGCACAACCTCTTGGAGCAGGATGCCTTGCAGGGTCCCAAAGACTCATTTCTGGCAGAGTTTGGGGGAGAAAAAGAAAGACTTTTGCTGCTTTCCTTGCGTGCAGCCAAAAGCAGAAGAAAGAAGCAGAAAGAAGCAGCCCGGTGGCCAGGCCAGGCATGGGATGAGTGGGGCAAGTTCCCCCCCTCCACCCTTCCCCCCTCCCTTCACTACCTCGTGTTGTTCAAAATGCAAGCAACACAAATCTTGTGTTCCCAAGGGCCATGTGGGCGGCACAGCCTTGTGTTCCCGTGAAGCCTGGATTAAGTGCTTTGGGTGGTGCTTTGGGGTGACATTTCTCTGCGACCACCAAAATTTTCTTGGTGACCACTGATTTACACAACTAATGGTAAGTGTTCCACCATTTCTTGCAGATTCTTTCTATCTGACATTTATTTACTGATTAGTTTTGAGGAGGTTTGTTTTTATTAGCTTGGGAGGGGTATTAAATACAAAAACACTTGGTTGTCAATATCTATTCAATGTATAGCATGAATAACCAATAAATGATACATCAAAGCAACTTTTCTTTAAGAAACTATTGCTCGCTTGATGAGGTTAAACATTGTTTTCCTCTAGGACAAGGGTGTCAAACTTGTGTCATCATGTCATGTGACATATTGCAACTTTTCTTCGCTAAAATGGAGGTGGGTGTGGCCAGCATGCGACGCATCCGGCCCACAGGCTGTCAGTTTGACACCCCTGTTCTAGGATAACACTGATTTTGTTTACCTTCTGCCACAGAATAACACATGAGGAAATCAGCACCAGCAGGTAAAGTATAAATTGCAGCAGAGTCAACTTCAGTTTCATTGACAAGTGAGCGTTCTGTAACGCTATCCACCCTATCGTGAGCAAAGACCGGATCATCATGCTTATCTCCTCTGCATGCCTAAAATTAGAAATAAAAGAACTGTTGGAAATGAAATGAAAGTTCACTTAAATGATTGAACATATAAATGCCTTTAATTATGCCCTGCTATAGATACCAGTGATGTTTTGAATTTTTTTTAAGATGAAGTTATTACACAAGGACCCTTGTGTAACATAAACAAAATCTAAGGTGATTTTGGCACTTCTTCCACCCATCAATTTTCCTACTACAAATTGCCAGTCATAGACACAAGATTTTACACACTTTGATGGTAAATCCTCAGGGAAGTTTAGGTTACATAGGTAGAAATATATGAAAGTACATCAGATTTTGACTAAATCCACCAAACGTTACACTTCATGTTTGCATTGTGTGCATTTAAAAGTGATGCCTTTAATATATAGAGGTCAATTTCTCTCTTTCAAGAAGATTGATTTTAATCTCAGCTGTGGAATCAAGAACTCCGCCATCTCACCTGAATTACAAATATTTTTGGCTTCCCTATCAGGCTAGGGCATTTGTCACCTCTGAACATATTGGTCAGTTTTTGTATCTGTATTTTAGCATCATAAGCGTAAACATGGTTATCTTCTCCATGGCTCAAGAAAACGCACATAAAGCAATCCGCATCTTCATGTTGCTCTTTGGACACTACAAAAATAATAATGCAATTTATCTACACAAAGAAGTTATTTTTATATTGGTGGCTATAAAAGTAATGAGGTGTAACTTCCTTTAGCTTGCTCTGGACATAAATCAAACCAATCCAGTTCTCCCACATGTGAAACAAATAGTTAATTTTATTCTGAGCTGGATTTAGAAATTGAAAACTCAATCGACACTCCAATACTCCCTGGTGCCTACTGCATCATTAAAACTATCTCATCAGATGCCATGATTGCTTACTTTTGAGACCTTAGCCTCAACCTTAGTGCTTTTTCTGCTGTCTTTTAAACATAGCAGATAGCAGCAAAGACATCTGAAATGCTTATTTTCCACCTTATTTTCTAAAAATTAGAGATGTGCAAAATTCACCAAATGGGAAATGAAACCCTTCAGAAAACAAATATGCTGAATTAACTTTGTTCTGGACCAGTTGCCTGAAGTAAATTCTCTGAACTGGTGATGATCTAGAATGATCCACTCATGTCATTCCAAGCGAAACAAGCCTGTTTCACTTGGAATGACGTGACTGAAATAGTTCAAATGATTTCCAGTTTAGCATAATTTACTTCTATAAACCACTGAACTATTAGAATAGCACAATCTGGAGAAGGTTCAAGATGATTTGGAAGATGAGCAGAATGGTCTCGAATTTTCCAAAACATTCTGTTTTTCAACTGATGAATTTTGCATACCTACCCCTAACTAAATTCGCTATAAAATTGTTAATTTTTAGTTTTAAAAATGAAAAACATTACATTGTAAAAACAAAATATTTTTTTTAAAAAAAACTTAAGATGTTGAGAGACAACACTGGCTTATTATACTGTAAACATACAGTATAATTCAATAGTTAATAACAAATATGATAGGTGGAATGTGAATAGCTTAACAGGCCAGGCCTGGGAGAAAAAAAAAACATAGTATGCAGACCTTTCTATTTGGTTGGCTCTCCCACAGTTCAATAAATTAAATCTTCATTAACCAGAATTATTTTTTTCACTAGGAACATTAATATTAAAAATTTTGCCAATAAAATATAACCACTAGCCAAGCATCAACATCAAATACTTGCTTTACCTACCATTATAAATGTTCTGCAGCACTTCTTCTGCTCTAAGATCATCAAAACATTTCACTTCAAATCCAAGTTCAGTAAAGCTATTTTAAACAGAACAATATTTCACTCCAGGATCATGTTCATATATTCTTAATGACTCACATATTAATATTTAGATCTTTCAGTGGATGCAACATTATCTAATGTCAAGCTTTAGCAATTTACCAAAACACCACTTACCGCATTCTTATGCTAGGAGTCCTCTAGAAAAAAGAAGAATCTACTTTCAGAATCAGATTGAGTTCCAAATTAAAATATAAATGCAACTAAAACACCATATTTAGTTAATATGTTTAGTTTAACCATATTAAAAATACACAATATTTAATATCAATAATATTCTATCTGTAACCTTAAAACACCCAATGTTTAAAATCTGTACTTGACATAGTACAATTAGGATTAGAAAAATATTTTGAGAAAATAATTCTACAAGTTGTTTCTTTCATTGCCTAACCCTAACCCTAATATCTCAGCATATGATCTTCTGAAATATTGATCAGGAATATTTAAAGATGTGATCTTTCACGTAGGTGCCCATGTCCTGATTTATAAATTATACAATCAATAATGAAATTGCACAACTATTCACACTGTTGTAATGAAATAAATAGCATTCATATAGACATTTAGTATCAGCCTATGATACTGTAGATCAGAGGTATGTTTGAGGAAGCCATGAGATTCCTTCAACATTTTTTTTAGAAATCCTACATTGCAAAAGCTTTTCTTTAACATATAGACATACTGTTTCTGCTTCATTTCCCCTTCCATGCTCCATTATCCTTGGAATGCAAGAGATAAGTTGGGTGTGTTCCATACGCCATTTTTAATCTATTTAATATATTGTCATGAGCCTGGATAGGGTCTAAGTTAAAAAAAAAAAAACTAGACAGCTGGGTTGAGTCAGACATGTGAGCATAGGGTTGATTCTGCAGATGAAAAGTCTGAAACAAACTCTAACCCATCATGAGTACCAGAACTGACCTGAGCTCAAAGTTGTTCCATTTGGGGGCCATTTTCCTGAGAGCTTTCCTCCAAACAGTGTATGAATGGAAGAGAATATACTAAAATAGTATTTTTATTTATTTTAAATATACTTTATTAATCTTTTATAATTTTAAAAAGTCAAACAACAACAAAATAGATCTTATATCAACAGTGTGACATTTGTCTTATATTTTAAAATGTATATTTTGTGCATTATTTACAAATATACAAAAATGTGTGAATATAAATCATTAACTTATCTAGTACTTACCTCTATTTACAATCCATTTATCTAACTAAAATAGTATTATTTTTTTTAATGGTGCTAACTTTAAAATCTGGATTTCAACTGCCAGAATTCCTCAACCAATACGGTATCTGGGGAATTCTGCGTGTTGAAATTCACACATTTTAAAGTTACCAAGTTTGAGAAAAATTGTAGTAAAGAATACAGGCAGTTCTCAACTTACAATCAAAACTGAACCCAAAATTTCCAAGATAGTTGTTAAGTAAGTTTTGCCCCAAGTTTTATGACCTTTCTTGTCACAGTTGTTAAATGAATTGTTGCATCGTTAAGTTAGTAAGATGGTTTGTTAAGTGAGACTGGCTTCCCTATTGACTTTTCTTGTCAGAAAGTTGCAACAGGTGACCATATGATCCTGGGACACTCCAATTGTGATAAATATGAGTCAACTGCCAAACATCCAAATTTTGATCACATGACCATGGGGATGCTACAATGGTCATAAATGTGAAAAATGGTCGTAAGTAACTTTTTCAATGCTGTTGTAACTTAAAATGGTCACTAAACGAATGGTTGTAAGTCAAGGACTATCTGTACAGAGGAGGCTTTTCTGTCTGATCTTGCTTTGTGATGGAGAATGTCAACTTCAGATAACAGATAATCAGAGTTGGAAGGGACCTTGTAGGTCATCTAGTCCAATCCCCCGCCCAAGCAGGAGACCTTACACCATTTCTGACAAATGGCAATCCAATCTCTTCTTGAAAGTCTCAAGGGATGGCGCTCCCACAACTTCTAAGGGCAAGCTGTTTCATTGGTTGATTGTTCTCACTGTCAGAAAGTTTCTTCTTATTTCCAGGTTAAATCTCTCCTTGTTCAGTTTCCATCCATTATTCCTTGTCTGGCCTACAGGCGCTTTAGAAAATAGCTTGACCCCTTCTTCTCTGTGGCACCCTCAAATATTGGAAGACCACTATCGTGTCTCCCCTGGTCCTTCTCTTTACTAGACTAGCCAAGCCCAGTTCCTCTAACTGTTGTTCATATGTTTTAGTCTCCAGTCCCCTAATCATCCTGGTTGCTCTTCTTTGTACTTTTTCTAGAGTCTCAACATCTTTTTTATAATGTGGTGAACAAAACTGGATACAGTACTCTAGGTGTGGTCTTACTAAGGCCTTCAGTTTAGGATTGTCTTTTATTTGGGTAAATATGTTAATTCAAGCAACAGAAGTTACTTTGCTGGTAATTGAAGGGATGGAAATTAATTTATTGAATAACCGAGGGTCAGAAATCTGTTGCAAAATCAGCCAATCAGCTCTCATGGAATACTTTCTTCCTTGACACACAATTTCTTAAAAAATGGAAGTAGTTTTAGAAGTCATTGGATTTGTCTTCTTCATTGTAAAAGAAAATACACTGAACAACAATTATTCCTTTACCTGCGGTTCAGATTGTCTCGGTCAGCACAAGTACCACGTCTCTCCGGTAACATTAAGTGCCAGAAAAACCTCTCATGATTAAAGATCAAAGCTAGTCCTCTTCTCTTGTGTTTCATTTTGTATTCCACAGATGGATCAAAGAGCTGGTTGAGCCTGCAAAAAAAAAAAAAAAAGGTAGCCCAGTTAATAAACTTAGGCCTTTCTCATTCATACAGTATAAACACATCTGTACAGTTAAGAAGTCAGTGGTTAGGATTCAAAGAACTGTACAATTAGTGCAAATTTTGAATAATTTAATTTGATTTACAAGAAGGATATCCTTTACCATTACAGGTACATTTTTGGTACCTACATACCAATCATACTATTCCTATTTAGGATAAAAACATTACACAGAGTACAAAAAGGCAAAAGGAATATTAAGCCAAAGAAATTAAAGACATAAAAGAAAAAAAAGTACTACAGCTAAAACTACATTATATCCACACCATTCATCATAACTTTTTTTCCAAACTACTTGTCTAAGGATTATTCTTTATATTATTCATGCTATCTTGTAGTCTTGTATGGACTGCACTAGTAGAGACTAAACCAATATCATTGTGTAGCTGATGTACAATGACAATAAAGGCTTTGAACTTGGAAACTATGCTTCTTTCTACCATGTTCATACTTTGTTTCACATATAGCCTTTTGTTATTTAACTTTGCTAATTGCCTCTTTTTAGGATCGTTACCCCATGCAATCATGGTCTTCTTTTTCAAGATTTCCTTCATGTATTTCTTTAGTGATGATTCTGGTTCATTCTCTTCATGTGGTCAAATAACTTAAATATACTTTCATAAGGGCATTCAGTTTTGTACTCTATCCACATTCATTCATTGAGTATGTGGCCCAAAGGCATCCATCAAATTTATGGTGATTAAGGATGGATTTGAATATTAGTCTCTATGATCTTGGTCCAATACCTTAACCAGTATCTCATATTGTCTCTTTTCCTGTCCTTATTTGGCAATGAATAACAGATAGTCTTCTTACTCTGAAGATTTACATGGTTATTATTATTTTTACTGTATAATACACGGATTCTATTTTCTATGACTTGTTTATTGCTCACTGGTATTTATCACTTTTATTCTTCTGTTATATTTACTATGTAAATAACACTGCAAAAACCATAGCCTTAAAGTGACTTAAAACAATTTCCAATCAACAGCTAGATCCAAGTGTATAATTTAACTTGGAAATTTCTGGTTGTGATGATTTCCTCCCCAATAAACTTAAGAATAATACAGGAACAAAGCGTATGTGAAGAAAATGGAAAAGAAATTAAGTATACAGGTATAACACCTTTTCTGTTTGATATCAGACATCTGATCTGAAGCGATATTTGATTTCAAAGTTTTTATAAAGTCTCACTTTAAGAGTTGCATTTGAAAAAGAAGGTCATACCTTCTTTCAAGCACTCAAAATACATGTATCCAATGGGAAAAGGTGCAACACTGATGGATAGCTGTAATTTTAAAAGGAACCTGATTTGGTTACAAAATCAATTATCCAGCTAGGAGATCAACTGATCCTAAAATGGTTATTTTTATTATAAGCTTCTTGGAGTAGAGCCATACAAGACCCACAAATAATTATCATGGTTATAAGGAAAAATCCTTGCAAAATCTCCTGACCCAGAAAAGATTACCTTTCATCAAAAGCATCTGTTTCACTGAAGTTTTGCTGCTCATCTGTAAATAGAAAACAATTCAAACATAAATAAATCAAAATAATTTCGCTTCCACATAAAAAATGTGCACATATAGGTAATACATTTACACATCCACTCTATTTTTAAAATATATTTTAAAGATGTTTTCACTGCAAAAGCACATTTTTTTAGGGAAACATGTTTTATGGAAATCCATAAACAAAAAAAATATAAGTGATCAAAAAAATAAGAAAAGACCCAAACTAAAAGATGTACTTAATTTACTTTAAAACATGCAATCTAATTTTACATAGCGAGAAACAAAAACTGCAGTCCTTCACCATCCTGACATACAGTTAAATGACCCAATTAATCCACAGAAACTAGACTGGATCCCAGATAGCCTTGTTTGAGATTTAACTAACCACTCTTCCAGTCTACTAATTCCTGTATGGTATGTAAACTCCTTTGGTTAACAGCCTCTCCCAATATCAATTACTGAACTAGAGAAAGAAGTGCTGCAAAAAAGAGACCAATATAGGCCCATCTCTGCTGCCGTTTGTTTTTCATCTTGGAGCCATATGGGAGGTGGGAAAGGGGCAAAAATGATACACTTATGTGCCTGCACCCACAATTCTGGCCCTGGCACTGTCAACTAAATTTGTGCCAATGTGGACTTTTAATTATTTGTTCCTCCAAGAAGAAAAGAAATTAAAAGCAGAAATCTCGGAGAGAAATTTCAGCTTACCAAGTCCCATTTATGAGTATCTATGGGGAGCAAAAACATGACCAGTGGCGAACCAGTCTTCCCAGATGCTAATTTTTGTGTGCTGCTGGGGTGCAAGAGTTACTGAATTCACCATGACCATGTCATGCAAACATAAACATTCCTCATAATTTTGGGATGGTTTCAATCTCTTGCTTTTTTTCCTATTACATTGCAATTTAGAAAAAAATAAGTGTCAAATAAACACACACACACACACACACACACACATAAATGCTGGGTACCTTACCTTTGCATTGTAATATGTTCTTGCTGTCCACGTGGATTTCTTCTACAGTAAAAAACAATACAATGAGTATCTCTCTTATAAACCATGTTCAAACTCAATTGCAAAGAAAAAAAGACAGGACTCAATATTTACAGCAATATAGAGTATGTATTTCATAACTGAGGCATATTGCAATATACTACAATATAATCAGCAAATGAGTTTTTAAATACAAGTTAATCACATAAAGCGTTTTCTCCAAAGGTTTTTCAGTGTTCTCCTCAATGTTCTTACGAAGATTGACAAGGCAAAAGAGCAGCATTGCTGTTTTTATACATTCTTCCACATGGATTTAATATTGTATTCTTAATTATGAACATGAATCACGGTATTTCAAATCAGAACTAGGAAGTAAATCTTTACTGACTGGTCACAAAGTCAAGGGCCAAGTGTATTCTTATAATATAAATTGTAAATTTATTCTAAATATTACATGGTTGTAAATCTATATTATTAGAAATCTTGAAACATTACTGTACATTGTTCAGATACAATGATATCTATGCAGTATTTAACTTTATTGATAGTCTATTGTTTGTGTAACTGAATGTATTGGAAATAAGAAGAAACAAATATTCTGTCAATATGAATTACAATTTAAGATGTTATTACAAGCATAAGTTACAGTAGTCCTCAACTTACAACAGTTCATTTAGTGATGGTTCAAAGTTACAACAGCACTAAAAAAAGTGACTGAAGACCATTTTTCTCACACTTACGACCATTACACGATTCCCCATGGTCATATGATCAAAAATCAGATGCTTGGCAACTGACTCATATTTATAATAGCTGCATGTCCTGGGATCATGTGATCCCCTTTTGCGACCTTCTGACAAACAAAGTCGATGGGGAAGCCAGATTCATTTAACAACCATATTATTAACTTAATAATTGCAGTGGTTCACTTAACAACTGTGGCAAGAAAGGTTGTAAAATGGGGCAAAATTCACTTCAATGTTTCACTGAACCAAGATAAATTTTGGGCTCAATTGTGGTCGTAAGTCAAGGATTACCTGTATTTGACTTTTTCATCCAAAATTGAACATAACATTAGAAAAAAACCACCCAAATTGCAGAAAAGTATATGATACATAATAAAGGTTTCAAATTGATTGTTAGTCTCTGTTATATAGTTGCTTTATACCAGTGGTGGGATTCAATTTTTTTTACTACCGGTTCTGTGGGTGTGGCTTGGTTGGCATGGCAGGGGAAGGATACTGCAAAATCTCCATTCCCTCCCCACCCCACTAACCTGCTTTCCAGCTCTGTTCTCCTGTGCGGGGCAACAAAAGAAGACCCAGCTCATCAGGTGGGACTCAGGAGGCAGAGAATAGATGGGGGCAGGGCCAGTCAGAGGTGGTATTTGCCAATTATCCAAAGTACTCAAAATTTCTTCTACCGGTTCTCCAGAACTGGTCAGAACCTGCTGAATACCACCTCTGCTTTATACATACATACTGTACATGATATATACATATATACACATACATACATACATACATACATATACATACATACATACATACACATATACATATACATATACATACACACACTTATAGATCTATGTATGTATACCTACATATACCTATAAGTATATAATGTGTATAGATTTATCTATATACCTGTAGATATATAAACATAGTATTTAACATACACATATATATAAACTACACACACATATAAACTATACAACATATATATATAATGACAGAAAATGAAACATGACAATGCATAGTTATCAGAATGTTAACATGATAATTTTTTCTCATGGTATATGTTGGGTGGGACAGGAATTTCAGCCAGGGAAACCACAACTTTAGAATTTGCATGTGAAAGCTGTATGGATAGTAACCCAGCCCTGTTTCTGGAGCACAATATAGGTGCACTATGGAGACAACAGCATGATTTAGGGCAGTTTAATTTCCTGTTGGCTCTAGTAGAGAAGAAAACAGCAAGCAACTGTATAGATATGGCTGATGTCTCATTAGCCAGGTTTATGAGAAGGAAAAGAGACTTAGTTTATTGAATCCTAGAAAGTGGATATGTGTACTCATTCATCAATAAGTACATTAAGATGACCTATTTGATAGCTTTGATACTTTTGCTGTCACTTGACTCAAGGGGAATTTGCTCTCTGTTTAGCAGATAGGAAAGATGTTTGTGTTTGCTATGTAATATTTTGGAAATATCTGTTCCTATTCTCAGGGAAAGAGAACTGTGTTACAGCAGAATGAATTAGAACTGCATAGTAAAGAAATTGGAGTAAGAGCTGACTCAAAGTTTTACACTGAGAGGGAGAGACAAAGTTTAAAGATGCTTTGATAACACTCAATGTGTTTTATGAAATGGGTGGATACTGTACCACAAGATTGTGGTACAATATCCACCCATTTCATAATTCTAGACTGTCCAACCTTTTGGTTTGCCTGGGCCTCACTAAGAGAAAAGGAATCGATCATCTTGGGCCATATAAATATATATAGTTAATGTATATAAATTTAAAATACAACTGTAGGGCTGCATTACTAGTTGTCCAGGGCCAATGATGGGCCATGGATTGGACATGCCTGATCTAGACCACTATTCTGCATGAACAATGTACAGAAATATAATTACAAATTTTACACTTGTGTTATTGTCAATATGAGGTAATGAATGAATGCTTTTCTAGTGCCAACAAGTTGATCTGCTCCTGTTAAAAAAAAAAGGCAATTGCTTCCTCTTATTATATTAAAAGGCAATTGCTTCCTCTTATTATATTATTATCAAGTTGGCACTATGATCAAATTACAGCATTTAATTTCTGAATTAAATGTGGGGGGCTTGCAACTCATATAGAATCTGGACAGGCTCCGGGGATCTCTTCCGGGGAATCAAGCCTCCATTATCCAAACACTGCTGCCTGTCCCCCGGAGCGACAAGTTACAGTACAAGGCCAGGCAGCTACTGTACGGTCGAGTAGTAAACACTGCGACGCCGCAGCCACGCTCGAAGTAAGTTAATGAGGCGGAACAAAGGAAAGGCAAGAAGAGGAGCGAGAACAAAGGAAGGCGGCCTGCCAAAAAAAAGCAGCCGCGACGCTTCGGACCGCAAGTCAGGAGGAACTGCAGACCTTTAAAGAACAGAAGCCGAAGAGAAGGGCAGAAAGCAAAAAAGCTGCCTGCGGCTGCATTTGAAATCGCAAAGCTGGATTCTTTATTCCAAGCAAAGATGGAACACGCTGGCCCCCAAGGACTGGGTTGTTTTGTCTTTCCGTCTTTCTCCCTGCATTTCACTGTAGAGACGCCTTCAGCAACCAGCGGAGGCGCTTGGAAACTAAGGCTCCTTTCATCCTGATCTGTCCTAAACTAAAGCACTTACTCCGGGGCTGCCTGCCTGCCTGCCTGCCCTTCGCACAAATCCTTCCACCAAGTGGGAATAAAGACCTAGAAGCTGCCATTCGCCGGACCTGCACTTCATCCCTTTCAATTTCGGTTCGGGGGTTGCGTGGCACGTTGAGCAAACCCAACTCAACCAGCTCAGACCGCGAAGGGTTCAAGGACTTGTGCCACGGAGTGGCTCGCTCACCAGGTTAAGCGTGCTGGTGTGAACACAACCCTCGCGTGCCCTGCCTGCCTCTCCCTGAAAGAAAAGCCGCGTGCTTTTAGCCTGGGGTGCCTTTTCGGCTGAAGGCATCCAGCCACGCGTGCCTGGGAGAATCCGTCCGTCGCCGCCCTGCCTTAGCCGGAGCGAGAGTGGCCTCTAAGCTCTACCAAGGTCGAGCCGTCGATGAGCCTTCCTGCCCCCGAAGCGCCCACTCCCTTCGGCTCAAAGAGCTCTTCGCCCGGAGCGGCTGCTGCAACCCTTTTCTGCGCCTACCTGAGGAACTGGTGTCATTTTTCTGCCTCTTGACGTTCGCCATGATTGGGCTTCGGCTCCAAAGCTGCCTTCAGAGAGAGCCTCCCCGGGGCTGTTGCTACCACAGTCCTCCCCGCCCCCGCACCTCCTCCTCCTCCTCCTCCAGTTTCCTAGAGGGAAGACAGCCACCCTCCGTCGCCCGCCCTCTTCTCCTCCCCCGCGAAAGGGGCGCCTCCTCTCCTCAACTCTCCCCGCTTGCTCTTAATCAAGATTGGGCGGGCCGAGCGCTTGTCTTAGTTCTCCGCGGACAGGCTCAGCCCTCGCCTTTGGCCTCGGAGGAGTGGGAGAAGCGCAGCGAGGCCGGAGGTTTTCGGAGAGGTGAAGTGTAATAGACACGCGTTGCCGTTTCCTATGATAAAGAAGCAAAGGAGGCTGGGATAGCCTGAAGGGAGAAAGTCTCCGTCTGAGGACACACCAACTCAAGGTCCACAAAGAGCCAGCAGGCTTTCCATAATTACCCCCTTGTTGTTTTATAGCTGATAAAGTGAAGGATTTGTCCACAAATCCATTCAGGATTGGCGCCCCATTCTGTGACCTGGCTTCCAGCATTAGGCGTACTGCTGATTTAATACGGACTGTGAAACGACTTTTTATATTGTGGGAAGCCACCCACCTCCTAGAAGAATGAAATATTTTGAGAAATATTTTTAAAAAGGCAGGATAAAATATTTCCCCTAAAAGAGAAATAAAAATCTTAAGGGAGACAGAAACACGGAGCCCCAGCTCCCTGCCATATATGTTGTGCCCATTAAGAAAGACTGGGCCATCCTATGTACAAAATAAAAGACCTTCAGCTCCAAGATGATGAGATTATTAAGGCATGACCCTTCAAGACACAATAGAATTAACCCACTATCATTTAGCAGCAGAACTCACTACATTGCACAATATCTTAAGGGCATTGCATCACCCTCCAAACTTAGCTCAGACAACCTATAGAGCCAGCTATGACCCCTACAACAGCCAATAGAATACATGCTTGATTTGTCAATCGCTTACAAGATACAGGTATAAGAATAAACATAGTTTTGAATACATGAGATAGATACTTATAAGAAAAAAATAAAAAGAAACAATAGGACAGGGACGGTAGGCACAATTGGTGCACTATGCACACCCCCTTTCTTGCACAGGAACAGGAAGCTCAAATACAGAGCCCAGAGGGAATAAAAGCCACCCACTCTCAACTCCCTGTGATCACTGCCTAGAACTATCCATGTGGTTCTGCTTCATCATTAAGCCATCCTTCCAATCAGCCTACATGCTCCTGGCTACTTTCCTAGGCAAGCTTGCCTTACCAATAATGAACCAAGACACAGTGAAGGCCTTGTGCATTAAAATTAGGAGATAATTTATGCACAGTGTGTCAGTTAATATTAATCAGCTATTAGGCATACTTAGTTTTCAGTTCTGGGGATATTTTATGGCTCCTTAGAACAATAGGTTCTTTCCTGTTTTTCAGTTTAGTTGCCTTTCTTGTTATCCCATTCAGTTATCTTTCCCTGGTTAGCCATTTCTCAGGAGCTGTTTTTACAGCTTGTATTCTTCCTTTTCCCACTCTAAAATCCCTGCTAAGTTTTGCCTACGAAGTTTCCACTACACAGCAGATTCAAGTTTAAAGTTTTCTTTCAATATTACATTTGAAGATCATTCCCTTAATCTTATCACATACAAAGAAAATACAGTATATAATAAAAAAAATGGAAGGAAAAAGGGGGGAAGATAGAAAAGGCGTTGGCTTCTGACTCCTTTTGTGCAGTAAAATAAGACATTAACATCAAACCTCAACTTTTTACTTTTACATAGTAATTTGAATTAATCATTTCTATAACAACAAATATATCTAATCAGTCAAACCAAAAATCAAAGTTACATTTTTTTCCCATCTCAAGCACAAAGTCTAGAAGCGGTTTCCAAGAAGAAATAAAAGTATTTGTATTTTTTTTCTTTGATCAAAGCAGTCCATGTAGCCATCTCTGCTAACTCCATTAATTTTTGCAGTCCACTGTAGGGATCGAGGTGACCTTCCATTTTTGTGCAAAGAGTAGTCTTGTTGCCGTTAACATGCATAACATCAAAGTTCCAATTTTTTCCCGAGAGGGAGGGAGGGGGAGGAAAGAAGGAAGAAGGCAATGAGAAGGAGGGAGGCAGGGAAGGAAGGAAGGGGGAAGGAAGTAGGAGGGAAGGTAGGAATGGGAGGAAGAAGGGAGGGAGATTGGAATGAGAGGGGGGGAGGGTCTGAGGGAAGTCCTGCCTTAGCAGTTGGCCACCAGAAACCCAGCTGCCCTCTCGCCATCCTCTTGCCCCCCTCCTGATCTCTCCTGGTGGTCTCCCATCTTATAGTTGAGGCTGCTTTGCTTAAATGCCGGATCTCTTTGCATGGAGAGGGAGTGGGCCTCCCTCTGACCCACACACTTCCATCCCACACCCACCATGAGTAACCTAGCCAAGGAAAGGGAGCACAACAGCAGTAGCCTCAAAGACATAAATGCAGCTGCCCCCCACCCACCCCCGAGAGAAGCGGGGCTGGGCTGGGCTGTGGGGTCTTGGTACTCCAGAAGCTTGAGGGCTCGAGGAGCCTGCGCTGGTACTCCACTGCCCAGGGCTCTTGGTACTCCACTGCCCAGGGCTCGAGGAGCCTGCATTGCTGTCCAAGTGGCCTGAGAGGGAAAGTAAGGCTCTTTTGGTGAATGAGGCTTTGGGACTTGCCCTGGTCTTACCTTCCTCCACTAGAGACCTCTGGACCCCCCTCCCAGCCTTGCCTGCCCCCCCCCACAGGAAGTGGAGGACAATGCTGCTGCATGTGGAAGTGCAGAAGAGAAAGTTTGCAGGAAGTAGTTTCCTCCAAGTCCAACTTCTGCCTTGACAGATTTCTGGAGAGGAGGAGGGGTTGGAAGGGGGGAGCTGCATGAGGGAAGGTATTTCCTTTCCAGCCTCCCTCATACAGGACTAGGGAATGCTGCTCTCCTGTCTCCTCTTGTTCTCCCATGCCATGGGATGCTTTCATATATAATTATATTAGCTATAGTGAAAAGGTCAACCTGTAGAGTACACAAGTTCCCCATAATTAGAATGGCTGCTTATAAATGAGATATTTATTGAATATTCACTTTGCCTCAAGTGCTGCATGGGTAGGGCCCATATGGAGTTAATTTTTACTTTATTACCTGTTTTTGAAGCAAAACTAATAATACAAGAAATTAAGGATAGATAGTTGGAATATATGCACAATATCTTCTGACAGTGTCAAGAGTCAGTCATCCACTTGGAAATATCTGTTGTAATAAATAGCTAAGCTTTCTTTACTGTATTTTTAATTTTAGATTATATAATAGTGTTTATAATTATGTCCATAACATTTGTTAATTAGTTTAGTTTAGTTTACTTTATTGTCATTGCACCTCGTACAATGAAATCAAACACCATCTTCAGTGCACATCATGACCATGACCATGAAAATAAACACAAACACACAACCTTCACCCTTCACACATTGAACCGGAAAGCCCCGACACCACACCCTGCACTTCAAAAGAGCTACTGCCCTGGGATAGAAGCTGTTTTTCACCCTCTTTGTCCTTGTTTTTATTATTCTGTACCATCTGCCAGATGGTAATATCTGCATAGTATTTGTTTTATTTTATTTATTGGATTTATATCCCACCTTTACTATAGGTAACATATAAATAACTTTATAAGTATTTTGGTGCCGTCAAGTCTGCGTTGAACCTGGGCAAGTCCCTGCAGTTTTCTTGGCAAGATTTCAGAAGTGATTTGCCATTGCCTCCTTGCTAGGTTTTATCAGTATAAAGTTTATAAGAAAGTGATTGGGTCAAGGTCACCCAGCTGGCTTTGTGCCAAAGGCAGGTCTTGCACTCATAGTCTCCCAGTTTCTAGCCTAGCCTAGTCTAAACTAGGTTTTAACACCAAACCCATTTGGCCCTGATCAATTTACAAATTTGCAATTAATTTTATATTGTACTCATCAGATAATAAACAGCATCTAAGAAGTGCAATTATGAAGCCGTTTGAAGCTGTTTGTGTAACATGAAGATCCATTTAATCAAATTAACTGAACTGCCTACAGTTTGCACAATACACTAAATAATACATTAATCTAACAGGCTTCATTAATCCAACATGCTGAACAATTAGTAAGAGAACCATACACTAATTCATCATGTTTCACATATCTAGCCTGAGTTTGACAAATCACAGTTTGCAAATTTAAATGACACCCATTTAAACTCTTTTGCAGTTCATGGAAATACTCCAGTTTCAGCCGCTTGCCTGTGACTTTTAGAGTATGCCTATTTCTATAATTTCACTTTGTTCTATGTCCTGTCCATGAAAGGTTTATACCTTCTAATCAGCTAATCAACCACACCAATCTTACATAATGCTTTAAGTTTTCCATATGTTTTGTAAGTTAAATTTAAGACCCATGTTGTAAATCTAAGACAGGAAGGGGTTACTTCCTTGGATTAAAGTTTAATCTGTCTGTAAAATCACAGAATTGGGCAATAAATGTTACTGCTTAGATAGCCATCCAGTAGACACTGATAAATATTTAAAAATTGTGACTGATGATTTTGTTGGATTCTCTGAGTGCTATGCTGAGAGTATCTGCCACAGTGGTTATTTTTCTGGCCATAACAGATATAAGATTCATTGAAGAATATCATGTTGAGTAACTAGAAATATAATTTCATTACCTAAACTGTAACAGCTTGCATAAATATATATCTATGTTCTACTTATGGCCATTTTATATTGGTCTCATAGTCCATTCCTACCCTGTTTCTCCAACAATACGGCCTCCCCCAATAGGAAGTCCCAGCAAATTTTATAGGCATGAAATGAAATTAAGCCCCTCCCCCCAAATTAAGGCCTATATTAAAACATTCAAAATGGGGGGAATGGTGGTGGGGGCTTGCCATTAGGAAGTACTTTTGTTGCGCACCCGGATATGGTGCTGCCTGCGTTGACCCCGATACGAAGTGCCCCACCAATGTCGAGGTCAACTTCCAAGCCGTCACCGCCCGCCCGAAGATGCAAGGGGGGGAATTAAGTCACCCCCAAAAGGACGGCCTAGCCATTTTTTCGGGGCTAAAAAAAAAAAAAGACCCGGCCTTATTATAAGAGAAACACGGTATATATTGCATAATGAAGTCTTTATGATAAGAGCAATGCATTTTATTAATATACATAAGAAGCCTCATAAATAATTTAAAAAATAAATAAGCCAGGATTTGAACATAGAATTGCGATTTCACTCTCCTTTTAGATTATCTCAGCTGAAGATCTTTCTTTTAAATTACTCTATATTTTAAAAAAAACAAGTTAAAGAAAGTTTCCTTTACTCTTCTTTTCCTCTTTTTCTTTTAACTTGTGCTTCACAGATTATTCATACTGTACTTTGGACCTACAACAAGATAATCCATACAAATTCCTGGGTTTGAGTCATTTTACAAGGAAAGTTGGTGGCAAGCCAAAATGCTGTTCAAATTCTACGGCAATTACATATCTAAAAGTCTAGATTTTTTTTTTTAAAAAAAGTGCTTGCTAAAACCATCAAAATATCTTTTGTCAAACATCTTTATTTAATCTATAAAGCAGAATCCCCATATTAACATACTTTTGCTATGGATCCATTTTATCTCTATGAGCTGTATCAAAAACACAGTGCAAATATTTTCATGTTAGTAGAGTTATAATTAATATACAACTACAGATTCCCAAGTTAATCAGAGGGGATTTTGAAGACACCTGAAAAACAGTGGCATGTACTGAGCTAGAAATTTTTAAATTGTGTGTCAGGAAAACTTCCCTGAATGATTACTACTAAAGATCACAACTAATGATTCTAAATACAACCACAAGCATATGATGTAGGAATCACATTGAGTTTACAAGGCCCATCAATAAAGCTGAAAAGACACTTCTGAATTTCATATCAAAATATTCTGCAAAAGTTTTGCCAAGTGTTTTAAGAACTTCCTAGAGACCAAGAAAGCATTTCAGAAATGTGTTGGAGACAGGAACCTTTCAAGCCACTGGATCAAGGGTCTTCAAACTTGGCAAACTGAGCTAACATGACTGGAGGAGGAATTCTGGGAGTTGAAGTCCACAAGTCTTAAAGCTGTTAAGTTTGAAGACCCCTGCGACTGGATCATGAACTGTCTTCTGTATCTTACACTCCACAAAAGTCAAATGAATATTAAATTTCATCCAGTTGGGGTAAAACAGATATTATTCTCAAGGCACAGTGGTATTTTTTTTACTTGACATATGAAACCAGTAATGATAACATTCTATTTAGGTATGTAACTATACATATTAAGACCCTTAACATTTATTACACTTATTTATTAATCAAATTTGTATCCTATACAAATAGAGAGTCCCTTAAAAAAGGACTCTGGGAGGCACACAATAATTGGTTAAAGAATAGATTTAAAAACATATAAAAATCTACATTAAAAATATTATTAAAACAGATATACAAACCATAGACCAGGGGTCCCTAAACTTGGCAACTTTAAGACTTGTGGACTTCAACTCCCAGAATCCCTCCTCCAGTCATGTTAGCTCAGGAATTCTGGGAGTTGAAGTCCACAATGCTTAAACTTGCCAATTTTGGAGTCCTCTGCCCTAGACAAAGAAAGAATATGAATAGCCACCTCAGCAATGGACCCTTGCAAGGAAGGCTCTAGTTCCCAGCTCTGATAACATAACCAGGTTTTGAGCATGTTCCAGGATATCAAAGGCTAATCTAATTTTGAGAAGAGGGTGGGAGAGGATAAATAAAGCCAGCACCATGGCAGAGATGTCTCTTCTGCTCCGAAATGTTATGTTCCTGGCTGATGTTCCCACAGTATGTCTTCTCTGCCAGATCTAATGGGATGGGCTGATGGTAACTGGTGATGCATCAGATAGGACGGTCCCATGTTATGGAGCCCAGTCCTATGTCTTCTTTATGAATGAGACATGTAGCTGGGTTTTTTTTTTTAGGGCAGGACAGTTTTTATACAATACAGGTAGTCCTCGACTTACAATCACAATTGAGCCCCAAATTTCTGTTGTTAAGTGAGTTTTGCTCCATTTCCTTGCCAAAGTTGTTAAGTGAATCACTGCAGTTGGTAAGTTAGTAACTTGGTGGGTAAGTGAATCTGGCTTCCCCATTGACTTTGCTTGTCAAGAGGTTACAAAAAGTGATCACATGACTTTGGGACACAGCAATGGCCCTAAGTATGAACCAGTTGCTAAACCTCTGAATTTTGATCACATGACCCTGAGGATGCTGCAAAGGTCGTAACAGTGAAAAAAGGTCATGTCACTTTTTTCAGTGCTGTTGTAACTTTGGTCACTAAATGAACTGTTGTAAGTCAAGGATTACCTGTATAAAGTATTCCATATTGATTAGTGTAAGTACTTTATAAATTAGATTTAACAAAGATTTAATAATGTGAATTAATTCCTGCTTGGACAGAAATCTTTGCCATTAAGGATCTTCTTGACTGACCAATCTCACAGTTTGCTATGAAACTAAAAAAGAAAAATAGGCTAAAACTGAGTGATAAAGTAATTATTTGTACATTTTGTTACTTTTGTTAAAATCAGAAAGCTACAAATAGCTTTCAAGCGCATTCACATATTTTAATTAGCCACTGAACTATGATTATCGAATATGCAAATTACCAGTTGAAAGTGAAGAGTCTTTTGAGTGGTTATTCGCTTTTTGGTGGACTTTCCTTTTTAGCAAAAAAGGCTTATTTGCTTTTAATTGCCCCCTCCCCATGCATTTTGTAAGCCACCCAGAGTCATGAATGATTAGGGCAGCCTTTATATAAGTTCTTCTAGTAGTCATTTTCTTAAATTTTGTTGATGGAAAAAATACACGACAGGTATTCAATTTAGCATGTTTAATTTTTTCCCTTTCTAAGCAGATAATTTTATTTCACAACTTTTAAAATGTCAATTTCATTAATAAAGGCACTAGAAGAAATGGCATCAAAAACCACTTTTCAAGTAATACCAAGTAATTCAGCAGATTTTATAGTTTTTTATACCTGAGGCAGAATTTTCTTCAGTAGAGATTATTCATAGAAACATTGAGAATGAGAACTATAAAACTGTGATGTAAAAAAAGAATGAAATTATGAAAACCCATGAAAGAATCCTTGCACAGTTAAGGTGATTCCTAGCCATAAGAAAGAATGATTAAATTAGTCCTAAAATTAAATTTTGAGATATTCCAGAATAAAAGGGATGTAATATTTAAACAGCATACACAATAATGGACAAATATCTTTGTATCAACCATTTTTTCCTTTTTCAATTCATGATAGGATATTTCTCTTCAATGAACATTTTTTAAATAGTTAACAAACTATACATTGTTTTCACAGAATTACAATACCCTTGGACAACTTGGAAAACAGCTATTTTGTGGTAGGGACAAATATTACATACATCATACAATGTCAATATACAAATAACTGAATGTTGACAGTCATATTTTTAAAGTCTTTCAGATATTTGGTTTTTGCCTTTGTGGGTACTTTTCTTCTATAAGAAAAATCAAAAGAGATATTGATTCATTGTGACCCCAAGGATTGACCTTTTTTAAAAAAAACTTTATCCCATGCCGTCTTCAGGACCTTCAGTTTAGAGCAGAATTCATTGACAATCCTATCTACTTAAGGCAGTTGCCAAAATATCCTTTTCATCTCTAAAAGAGGTGCCCCAGATCCTTATAAGTTTAAGAATGCTGATGAAAGAAGTGCTACATAAAAATATACAGATTAATGTCTTCTGGCAAGTAGACAGTCTATTTGCATGTTCACTGTATCCTTAGGACAGCTTTGTAACAATAAAGGGCTCTATCATGTCAGAAAAATCTTGTTACAGGTCTCTGTTAGCTTCATACTGGCACATACATGCAGCTCTCTGACTGTCCAGGTATGGCTTGCATCCGAGATGTATGACTGCATCAAACACTAGTTGTACTGTAGATTCACAAGCTGCAAGATAGGGAAATATCTTTAATAGAACAATAAAGAAAAGCTGTCATTACCTGCTTGAGGAGAAAAGATAAACAAACCACAGTACAATCATATCTTTGGGCAATGGGTGACTCAAATCACAATTAATGTTATGTTATTTAACCAAACTGAAGTTGCAGAAATTAACCTGCAAAGTCTTGGAATTAGAACTGTGGTGTTTAAAGAAGCTTGCTAGTCATATATTGTATATAGTATTATTTTATTGCTAATGACATTGGGAATTATTTTGGAGCAGCTAACTAATGTACGTCTTCTACATTAGTGTAAAAATGCAATATGATCTTGTATTACAGTTTTCTTGGTAAACTTCATCCAGATAGCTAAAATAGGAGAAATTAATAATTCAAGAGTATAGACATACAATCTGAAAAGCGCTGCAAATAGCTAATTTCCCTTACTTCCCCAGCTGAAACATTTCTACATAATCAACAAATCAAAACAGTAAGTATTAAATATTAATCACAATAATATTAATGCATATTTGTAGGCACAACTGCAAGTATAATTTAATTACTCCTACAATACCAATAAATTATCACAAATATGTTTATTAAGCTACACAATGATTTTTTAACTAGCAAAACTTGGACATTTTTATTCTCTCTTCATTCTCTTCCTTGCAGAACATGTTTTAAACCCACATTTAAAGGAAGTAAAGAGAAAAAAAAATAGATGGAGAAACAATTAGATTAGCCTGCAAGTAATTTAATCCTGAAAACTAAGTGGATGACTTAATCTGAAGTTTTAAGCAAAACCTAATGGGGGATTCTGCTATGTACTTTATTTAAACATGATTTCCTTTAAATAACTAGCAAAAGTATATACTTATCCATCTGAACATGTAGAAAGACCAAATTGTAGATAATGCAATCACGTTAACCTGATCTTCTGGTTTAAATTTCTGTTTAGTTGGGCTCAGATTATACAACCTTGGTAAATCTCTGTCACACTGTATTTCTCAAGAGTGGCTTACCTTGTACAGACTCAGCTATTCCTAATGTCTTCTGTACATCTCTGCAGATCTTTGAAAAGCAATATTGAAACTGCTCATCACAATCATGTTTTTTGTTACCACAGGTATCGTAACATCTGTCATGTTGATTGCAGCATTTTGTCATTGAAGGAATGCCAATGTCAAACTGAAAAACAAGTTCCAGTGATTAGCATCTTGAGAGTTAAATGCTTCAAGCCCATAAATTAAGAAATTGAAGGAGCCCCAAGAATGGATGAAAGGTGATAGGAATGCTGCAATGCATTGATCAAAGAATAAGAAAACCTCCTCCAAACAATAAGTAAATTGTTTCTTGAGGAGAAGGCAGCAATATGATGACAAGCGGGGGAGGACACTTTTTAACTGTACTTTTTGAAAGTTGGAACTACAAGGAAGTGACAATAGTGCAATGACGTCAAACAACTGGTATGTTTTTCAGGCTTTTGTGCTTATTTGAAGAGATAGGAAAAGGGTTGGCAGGTTAAAATACACTAACTTGATTTAAACCTTTCCACTCCCAATTTCTTTGGTCTCTTCCATTAGCAGGAAATTATATTATTGATACTTTTCAATCTGATGCCAAATATTGATAATAGATTTCCCAGCTGGTTGGGAAAATCATATTGTGAGGGCCTTAAATTTTTTTAGTAACAAAACCAAGTGAATAAGAAATGAAAATCTTAAAAATCATCAAAGTTGGATGAAATCTTAATAGATTTATCAGAGCAACTATACCACAGAAAAATGAAAGTTTGATTTAGCAATGGACTTCATACACAAAGTTCAAAATTCTCACTGAATTTATATCATTTGTGTAAAGATACCATTATGCAAATGATGCAAAGTCATTATGGAAGTGATAGAATACAAATTATGCATTATGAAATAGTTTGCATAATGTTGTCTAGTTCAAAGTGCACTCAAGAGTAAAACCCACCCCACCTCAAATTGATCTTTTAAACTTTCACTGATGAGCCTCCATAAATTGTACTGTAACAGAATTACATTGATTTTCTCTATTATACCTCATTGATTTACATATTATCCCTATAAGTTATTTTCTGGTGCTTCAACTCTATTATCAAAAGTAGAAAAGAGTTTTAATTCAGAGCTTAAAAAATTTATTATGGCATTGTAGATCAAGAATATTTTCATAAGACAC